>NC_059192.1:79178778-79523778 GCF_020615455.1 Coregonus clupeaformis
TTCTCTGTGTCACGGAGGCTCTCCGCACTGCTAAAGCTAACTCACTCTCCTCTGCTCTTGTCCTTCTAGACCTTTCTGCTGCCTTTGATACTGTGAACCATCAGATCCTCCTCTCCACCCTCTCCGAGCTGGGCATCTCCGGCGCGGCTCACTCTTGGATTGCGTCCTACCTGACCGGTCGCTCCTACCAAGTGGCGTGGCGAGAAGCTGTCTCCGCACCACGTGCTCTCACCACAGGTGTCCCCCAGGGCTCAGTTCTAGGCCCTCTCCTATTCTCTCTATACACCAAGTCACTTGGCTCTGTCATATCCTCACATGGTCTCTCCTATCATTGCTACGCAGAACGGCACCTCCTTACCTTCAGGCTCTGATCAGACCCTACACCCAAACGAGGGCATTGCGTTCATCCACCTCTGGCCTGCTGGCTCCCCTACCTCTGCGGAAGCACAGTTCCCGCTCAGCCCAGTCAAAACTGTTCGCTGCTCTGGCACCCCAATGGTGGAACAAGCTCCCTCACGACGCCAGGACAGCGGGAGTCACTCACCACCTTCCGGAGATATTTGAAACCCCACCTCTTTAAGGAATACCTGGGATAGGATAAAGTTATCCTTGTACCCCCCCCCCCCCCCAAAAAAAAATAAAAATAAATAAATAAACATTGTAAAGTGGTTATCCCACTGGCTATAAGGTGAATGCACCAATTTGTAAGTCGCTCTGGATAAGAGCGTCTGCTAAATGACGTAAATGTAATATTCTGCACTTTAGTGGTTATTTATCAATTTTTATAAAATATGGTTAGGCAGACCTCTGAACGTGTGTGTATAGAGGTACAGTGAGGTGGAGAAACAATTGGAACAGGTTCTGAAGCTGAATCGAAACTGAGGAGGCCGTCAACGATATCTTAAACTGCAGCGCATGGTAAAACACACACGGATGACTGATAGTGGGTTAGAAGTACAGTTTATGGGCTCAGTGACGTGTGCAGAGTGTAGTTTAGGTTGCCTAACACCAGGGGGCGCAATAGCATCTATTAATACTAAACTTAACTCAAATAGAAAGGAGAGTGGCGTTTGTAGATGGATTGTATATTTTAAGTTCCAGAATAGGCATTGAGATTTTGGTTTAAGTTGCTCATGTAACACTTGTGCCAGCAGTAATTGCAGAGCTTGATCAAAGCTGCTGCTAATCAGATGGGGCGTATGGTGCCCCATCATCACACACAATGAAGCTGACGTGTGTATCAGTCACATGTTTGTGTATGTGAGCGAGATGAAAGCTGACAGTGGTTAGTATATGCGTGGAGGATGGATGGATGGTGTGTGTGTCACAGATATAATCTCATAGTGGTTAGTATGTGTGGTGGAGGATAGATGCAGTAGGGCGGATGTGTAACCATTCTAAACAGGGGGAGAAGGATTGATGTAGATTACTGTACTATTGGAGGCGTGGGAAAATTCAACTACACGCCCTATTTCTAAAGATGTTTAAAGCAAGTGTCTGACCCTCCATACAGTGTGAGTGTTACAAAACCCTTACTAAAGCTCTGGGAAGGAGGTGTGAGTTATGTGTCATTTGGAAAGACACTTGTTTATTGTTAGAGCATGTATTTAACCCCTGCCAGTGTAGTGTGTGTGTGTGAGCATCTATTTATGCCCTGCCACCGGAGGCTGAAAAGATTTGGCATGGGCCCTCAGAACACCTTGACTGGCTGCATTACCACTTGGTACGGCAACTGTAAGGCACCCGACCGCAAGTCGCTACAGAGGGTGGTGAGCACGGCCCAGGACACCACGCCGAGCTCCCTGCCATCCAGGACCTCTATACCAGGCGGTGTCAGAGGAAGGCCCCCCAAAGAATCTGACTCCAGCCACCCAAGCGATCAACTGTTCTCTCTGCTACTGCACGGCTAGTGCTACCAGTGCACCAAGTCTGCAACCAACAGGACCATAAACAGCTTCTACCCCGTAGCCATAAGACTACTAAACAAGGTTTCTAAATAGCTATTCAAATGGCTACCCGGACTACCCTTTTTTGAACTAACTCTCTTGCACTGACTCTTCACACACACTGGACTCTACCCACACACACACTCACACATACTTATACTGACCCCAACACACACGCCCATACACACACATGTGCACACATGCATACTGCGACCACACACACACACGCTCACTCACTCAAACACACAAACTTTCACACTCACCATATACATCTGCTGCTCCACATACGCTGCTGCTACAGCTCAGTCTATCTACCCTGTTGCCTAGTCACCTTACCCCTACCTATATGTATATAGGTGCCCCATGTTGGCGGTGGGGTTATGGTATGGGCAGGCATAAGCTACGGACAATGAACACAATTGCATTTTATTGATGGCAATTTGAATGCACAGAGATATGTGACGAGATCCTAAGGCCCATTGTCGTGCCATTCATCCGCCTCCATCACCTCATGTTTCAGTATGATAATGCACGGCCCCATGTCGCAAGCATCTGTACACAATTCCTGGAAGCTGAAAATGTCCCAGTTCTTCCATGGCCTACATACTCAACAGACATGTCACCCATTGAGCATGTTTGGGATGCTCTGGATCGATGTGTATGACAGCGTGTTCCAGTTTCCATCAATATCCAGCAACTTCGCACAGCCACAATCAATAGCATGATCAACTCTATGCGAAGATGTTTCGTGCTGCATTAGGCAAATGGTGGTCACACCAGATACTGACTGGTTTTCTGATCCACGCCCATACTTTTTAAAGGTATCTCTGACCAACAGATGCATATCTGTATTCCCAGTCATGTGAAATCCATAGACTACAATTACATTTACATCATTTAGCAGACGCTCTTATCCAGAGCGACTTACAAATTGGTGCATTCAACTTATGATAGCAAGTGGGACAACCACTTTTTTTCTTTTTTTATGGGGGGGGGGGGGGGTGGGGGGGGGGGGGGGGTGTAGAAAGATTGCTTTATACTATTCCAGGTATTCCTTAAAGAGGTAGGGTTTCAAGTGTCTCCGGAAGGTGGTCAGTGACTCCGCTGTCCTGGCGTCGTGGGGGAGCTTGTTCCACCATTGGGATGCCAGAGCAGCGAACAGCTTTGACTGGGCTGAGCGGGAACTATGCTTCCGTAGAGGAAGGGGAGCTAGCAGGCCAGAGGTGGATGAACGTAGTGCCCTCGTTTTGGGTGTAGGGTCTGATCAGAGCCTGAAGGTAAGGAGGTGCCGTTCCCCTCACAGCTCCGTAGGCAAGCACCATGGTCTTGTAGTAGATGGAAGCCAGTGGAGTGTGCGGAGGAGCGGGGTGACATGAGAGAACTTGGGAAGGTCGAACACTAGACGGGCTGCGGCGTTCTGGATAAGTTGTAGGGGTTTAATGGCACAGGCAGGGAGCCCAGCCAGCAGCGAGTTGCAGTAATCCAGACGGGAGATGACAAGTGCCTGGATTAGGACCTGTGCCGCTTTCTGTGTAAGGTAGGGTCGTACTCTGCGACTAGGGCCTAATGAATTTATTTCAATTGACTGATTTCCTTACTTGAACTGTAACTCAGTAAAATCTTTGAAATGGTTGCATGTTGCGTTTGTTTTTGTTCAGTGTATGTATATACAGTCCCTTCGGAAAGTATTCAGACCCCTTGACTTGTTCCACTTTTTGTTACGTTACAGCCTTATTCTAAAATGGATTTAAAAAATATATTTTTTTTACACACAATACCAGATAATGACAAAGCGAAAACAGGTTTTTAGAAATGTTTGCGAATGTATTAAAAATAAAAAACTAATGGGTCTGAATACACTGCTCAAAAAAATAAAGGGAACACTAAAATAACACATCCTAGATCTGAATGAATGAAATAATCTTATTAAATACTTTTTTCTTTACATAGTTGAATGTGCTGACAACAAAATCACACAAAAATTATCAATGGAAATCAAATGTATCAACCCATGGAGGTCTGGATTTGGAGTCACCCTAAAAATTAAAGTGGAAAACCACACTACAGGCTGATCCAACTTTGATGTAATGGCCTTAAAACAAGTCAAAATGAGGCTCAGTAGTGTGTGTGGCCTCCACGTGCCTGTATGACCTCCCTACAACGCCTGGGCATGCTCCTGATGAGGTGGCGGATGGTCTCCTGAGGGATCTCCTCCCAGACCTGGACTAAAGCATCCGCCAACTCCTGGACAGTCTGTGGTGCAACGTGGCATTGGTGGATGGAGCGAGACATGATGTCCCAGATGTGCTCAATTGGATTCAGGTCTGGGGAACGGGCGGGCCAGTCCATAGCAACAATGCCTTCCTCTTGCAGGAACTGCTGACACACTCCAGCCACATGAGGTCTAGCATTGGCTTGCATTAGGAGGAACCCAGGGCCAACCGCACCAGCATATGGTCTCACAAGGGGTCTGAGGATCTCATCTCGATACCTAATGGCAGTCAGGCTACCTCTGGCGAGCACATGGAGGGCTGTGCGGCCCCCCAAAGAAATGCCACCCCACACCATGACTGACCCACCGCCAATCCGGTCATGCTGGAGGATGTTGCAGGCAGCAGAATGTTCTCCACGGCGTCTCCAGACTCTGTCACGTCTGTCACATGTGCTCAGTGTGAACCTGCTTTCATCTGTGAAGAGCACAGGGCGCCAGTGGCGAATTTGCCAATCTTGGTGTTCTCTGGCAAATGCCAAACGTCCTGCATGGTGTTGGGCTGTAAGCCAACCCCCACCTGTGGACGTCGGGCCCTCATACCACCCTCATGGAGTCTGTTTCTGACCATTTGAGCAGACACATGCACATTTGTGGCCTGCTGGAGGTCATTTTGCAGGGCTCTGGCAGTGCTCCTCCTGCTCCTCTTTGCACAAAGGCGGAGATAGCAGTCCTGCTGCTGGGTTGTTGCCCTCCTACGGCCTCCTCCACGTCTCCTGATGTACTGGCCTGTCTCCTGGTAGCGCCTCCATGCTCTGGACACTACGCTGACAGACACAGCAAACCTTCTTGCCACAGCTCGCATTGATGTGCCATCCTGGATGAGCTGTACTACCTGAGCCACTTGTGTGGGTTGTAGTGCTACCACTAGAGTGAAAGCTCCGCCAGAATTCAAAAGTGACCAAAACATCAGCCATGAAGCATAGGAACTGAGAAGTGGTCTGTGGTCACCACCTGCAAAACCAGTCCTTTATTGGGGGTGTCTTGCTAATTGCCTATAATTTTAATCTGTTGTCTATTCCATTTGCACAACAGCATGTACAATTTATTGTCAATCAGTGTTGCTTCCTAAGTGGACAGTTTGATTTCACAGAAGTGTGATTGACTTGGAGTTACATTGTGTTGTTTTAGTGTTCCCTTTATTTTTTTGAGCAGTGTACTTACCGAAGGCACTGTGTGTATAAATACAGCGGCTTGAAAAAGTATTCATCCCCCTTGGCATTTTCCGTACTTTGTTGCGTTACAACCTGGAATTAAAATTGATTTTGGGGGGTTTTGTATCATTTGATTTACACAACATGCCTACCACTTTGAAGATGCAAAATATTTTTGAGACTGCAAGTCTCTTGGGGTATGTCTCTATAAGCTTGGGACACCTAGCCACTGGGATTTTTGCTCAGTTGGATGGGTTCCACTGCTGTACAGCAATCTTTAAGTCATACCATAGATTCTCAATTGGATTGAGGTCTGGGCTTTGACTAGGCCATTCCAAGACATTTAAATGTTTCCCCTTAAACCACTCAAGTGTTGCTTTAGCAGTATACTTAGGGTCATTGTCCTGCTGGAAGTTGAACCTCCGTCCAAGTCTCAAATCTCAGGAAGAATGAAACGGGTTTCCCTCAAGAATTTCCCTGTATTTAGCGCCATCCATCATTCCTTCAATTCTGACCAGTTTCCCAGTCCCTGCCGATGGATGGTGTTCTCGGGGAAAAAATCTCAATTTTAGTCTCATCTGACCAGAGTACCTTCTTCCATATGTTTGGGGAGTCTCCCACATGCCTTTTGGCAAACACCAAACGTGTTTGTTTATTTTTTTCTTTAACCAATGGCTTTTTTCTGTCCACTCTTCCGTAAAGCCCAGCTCTGTGGAGTGTACGGCTTAAAGTGGTCCTATAGACAGATACTCCAATATCCGCTGTGGAGATTTGCAGCTCCTTCAGGGTTATCTTTGGTCTCTTTGTTGCCTCTCTGATTAATGCCCTTCTTGCCTGGTCCATGAGTTTTGGTGAGGGCCCTCTCTTGGCAGGTTTGTTGTGGTGCCATATTCTTTCAATTTTTTAATAATGGATTTAATGGCGCTCCATGGGATGTTCAACGTTTAGGGTCTTTTTTTTATAACCCAACCCTGATCTGTACTTCTCCACAACTTTGTCCCTGACCTGTTTGGAGAGCTCCTTGGTCTTCATAGTGCAGCTTGCTTGGTGGTGCTGCACTCTGGGGCCTTTCAGAACAGGTGTGTATATATATATACTGAGATCATGTGACAGATCATGTGACACTTAGATTGCACACAGGTGGACTTTATTTAACAAATTATGTGACTTCTGAAGGTAATTGGTTGCACCAGCTCTTATTTAGGGGCTTCATAGCAAAGGGGGTGAATAAATGCACGCACCATTTTTCCATTATTAATTTTTTAGAATTTTCTGAAAAGTTTTTTTTTTTTCACTTCACCAATTTGGACTATTTTGTGTATGTCCATTACATGAAATCCAAATAAAAATACATTTAAATTACAGGTTGTAATGCAACAAATTAGAAAAACGCCAAGGGGGATGAATACTTTTGCAAGGCACTGTGTGTGTGTGTGTGTGTGTGTGTGTGTGTGTATATGTGTATGTATATATCTACATATGACCTGTAATTAAAAATGTTATCTGACTCCATTTAACATTATAGTAAAACCATGTGCAATCAAGTATTATGTGTTTAGCTGGCTAAGATCAAGGAATGGTCATGAGAAGCGAATATCAAAGCAAGTATTATTTAATAACTTTGCAAAATGAATGGATTCACATACAAGGCATAAAGCAATGCTGACGTTAACAAAGCATAATTCTAGGCATATAGATTAAAAGGTTAACTTACAATACAAAGCATGAACAAAGAGATGCTTACTAGGCTAGAAGCCTAGGAAATTAGAAAATATATAACCGTTCTCCAATGGACAGGATACAGGATAAGTGAGAGGGAACAGACCATTTCATTTATAACATCTGAAGGTGTCCCCTGGATACTGTAGAGAGAGATACAGTTTGGCCCCTTAGTGGGGAAGGGCTGACTGGTCTTTGGGCATTGTCCTTGATCCATTTGCCATGTGGCCGGAGGTGACAGAGAGCACATAAATTAGGGCCGAGCCTACACCTCCATTCTAGCACCCAGCCATACACACCCTGTCCCGGCCTGCCTGGCTAGCACACAAACAACTAGATTGCTGGTTCTGTATTCAAATCAAATCAAATCAAATTTTATTGGTCACATGCGCCGAATACAACAGGTGCAGACATTACAGTGAAATGCTTACTTACAGCCCTTAACCAACAGTGCATTTATTTTAAACAAAAAGTAAGAATAAAACAACAACAAAAAAGTGTTGAGAAAAAAGAGCAGAAGTAAAAATAAAGTGACAGTAGGGAGGCTATATATACAATAGAATAAAGTGACAGTAGGGAGGCTATATATACAGGGGGTACCGTTGATAGTCAATGTGCGGGGGCACCGGCTAGTTGAGGTAGTTGAGGTAATATGTACATGTGGGTAGAGTTAAAGTGACTATGCATAAATACTTAACAGAGTAGCAGCAGCGTAAAAAGTATGGGGTGGGGGGCAGTGCAAATAGTCCGGGTAGCCATGATTAGCTGTTCAGGAGTCTTATGGCTTGGGGGTAGAAGCTGTTGAGAAGTCTTTTGGACCTAGACTTGGCACTCCGGTACCGCTTGCCGTGCGGTAGCAGAGAGAACAGTCTATGACTAGGGTGACTGGAGTCTTTGACAATTTTGAGGGCCTTCCTCTGACACCGCCTGGTATAGAGGTCCTGGATGGCAGGGAGCTTTGCCCCTGTGATGTACTGGGCCGTACGCACTACCCTCTGTAGTGCCTTGCGGTCAGAGGCCAAGCAGTTGCCATACGTATTCAGACACACACACGCACACGCACTCTACCGTAGTCGGCATGAACCAGGTCTTGCCCCTTAGTTTAAATATCTTTATAATTAGAGCATGTAGTTGATTTTTCCCATGCATCCAATAGTACAGTAATCTACATCAATCCTTCTCCCCCTGGTTAGTAGTTACATTCTCCCTACAGTATCTATCCTCCACCACACACTTATTAACCAATATGAGCTTTCATCTGTGACACACACACCATCCATCCATCCTTCACGCGTATACTAACCACGGGCAGCTTTCATCTTGGTCACATACACAAACACACAAAACTGCATAAAAAGTAGATTTACAGTATATGAAAACATAGCTGTTTTCATAATAAGTTAGAAATCTGCAGAGCCATGCCATCTGAGTTTATCTGTGAATTTATGGTAATCACGGATGGTTCTGTCCCCCTGCTCCCCTCCTCTCTCGTGACATGAGAATATGAAGTCTATGAATACACCCTGTCCTTCTCAAAATGGAGACACTGAGGTTTGCGTTTACACTGAAATATCCTTTATCAACAAAGCACCCGGGAGAGGAATATTCCAGGTGGCTAATTCTGTCGCTATTTTAAATCGCTGATTTACGGTTGGGCTCAACAAGAAAATATCTACCCTGTGGTTTACGCAACTTCTTTAGAATACTTGGAACTTTACATTTTGGAGCTATTCCTGACATAGCAACTTCCTGTTGGTAGCATTTAACACACACACACACACACACTACACAGCTATCTGTTGGTAGCGTTTACACTACACTGGCCTCCTCAATGACTCGTTGTGTAAAACGTCCGACCGAGGTTGTGTAATGGCAACCAGCAGAGAAGAGAATCATGTGACACTTTAAATGTGAATAATTTCATGATTAGGTTTATTCATTCATTTGTTCATGTGTTTGTTCATTCATTCATTCGTTCATTCAATCATAAATTAATTTGTTCATGCATTCAGGACACATAATCAATCTTGAATGTACAGGACATTACCCTCATATTCAATTATTTAAATGGCAAAAAAATATATTTTTTAATGTTTACCTTTATTTATACAGGTTTTTCTCATTGAGATCAAATCTATTTTTCAGGAGATACCTGGTCCAACAGCAGCAGGGGCAACAAAGTTTCAGACAAAACAACTTACACCCACTAACAAAACATTGAACAAAACTATAGACACACATACAGCACAACAATTACATATTACATAAAGAAACACAAAAGTCATAATAAAAAAACAGCTGTCATAAAGAAAATTACAAACTTCTATGATATTTACATCGACCAAGTGTTTAAACTCCACCAACATGACTAGATCATCACATTTTTTTAATGTTCTGGAAAGAATTCCAGGAGCACAGAGCTGAGTAACTAAAACTAGTTCTACCATGACTAGTTCTAATTCTTGGTACTGTTAAAAGCAAATGAGAAAGGGACCGTAATTTATATTTATTTACTGACCTGATTAAAAAAGAACAGAGAAAGTGGCATTTTACCCTATATGGCCTATAAATCAGTGTATGTCAGTATTTAAGCCTACGCAAGGTCCATGACGACCAGCTAACGGCGCTGTAGAGATCACAATGTGTTAGGTGTTTTTGATTTGATAATGATTCATTGATTAATTAGTTCAAAGGACAGACACAGATTTGTCTTTCATGTGAAATATGTTACCCCAGTATTTCATGTTTCTGTGTTGGAAAGTTTGAATTGACATGTTTTTGACATTAAAGTGATAGTTCGGGATTTTGGCAATGAAGCCCATTATCTACATTTTAGTCATTTAGCAGACGCTCTTATCCAGAGCGACTTACAGTTAGTGAGTGCATACATTTTCATACTGGCCCCCCATGGGAAACAAACCCACAACCCTGGCGTTGCAAGCGCCATGCTCGACCAACTGAGCTACAGGGATCTACTTCTCCCAACTAAGCTTTTTATAAGTTATATACTTTAAGAATCAATGGATACATAGATATACAGTACCAGTCAAAGGTTTGGACACACCTACTCATTCCAGGGTTTTTCTTTGTATTTACAATTTTTTTCATTGTAAAATAATAGTGAAGACATCAAAACTTTGAAATAACACATATGGAATCATGTAGTAGCCAAAAAAGTGTTAAACAAATCAAAATATATTTTATATTTGAGATTCTTCAAAGTAGCCACCCTTTGCCGTGCTGGCAGCTTTGCACACTCTTGGCATTCTCTAAACCAGCTTCATGAGGTAGTCACCTGGAATGCATTTTGTCTCCTGAGTGGCGCAGTGGTCTAAGGCACTGCATCGCAGTGCTAGCTGTGCCACTAGAGATCCCAAGTCTCTTGGGGTACGTCTCTATAAGCTCGGCACATCTAGCCACTGGGATTTTTGCCCATTCTTCAAGGCAAAACTGCTCCAGCTCCTTCAAGTTGGATGGGTTCCGCTGGTGTACAGCAATCTTTAATTCATACCACAGATTCTCAATTGGCTTGAGGTCTGGGCTTTGGCTAGGCCATTCCAATACAATAAAATGTTTCCCCTTAAACCACTCAAGTGTTGCTTTAGCAGGATGCTTAGGGTCATTGTCCTGCTGAAAGGTGAACCTCCGTCCCAGTCTCAAATCTCTGGAAGACTGAAACAGGCTTCCCTCAAGAATTTCCCTGTATTTAGCGCCATCCATCATTCCTTCAATTCTGACCAGTTTCCCAGTCCCTGCCGATGGAACAACATCCCCACAGCATGATGCTGCCACCACCATGCTGCACTGTGGGGATGGTGTTCTCGGGGTGATGACAGGTGTTGGGTTTGCTCCAGACATAGCGTTTTCCTTGATGGACAAAAAGCTCAATTTTAGGCTCATCTGACCAGAGTACCTTCTTCCATATGTTTGGGGAGTCTCCCACATGCCTTTTGGCGAACACCAAATGTGTTTGCTTATTTTTTTCTTAAACCAATGGATTTTTTTTTCTGGCCACTCTTCCGTAAAGCCCAGCTCTGTGGAGTGTACGGCTTAAAGTGGTCCTATGGACAGATACTCCAATCTCCGCTGTGGAGCTTTGCAGCTCCTTCAGGGTTATCTTTGGTCTATTTGTTGCCTCTCTGATTAATGACCTTCTTGCCTGGTCCGTGAGTTTTGGTGGGCGGCCCTCTCTTGCCAGGTTTGTTGTGGTGCCATATTCTTTTCATTTTTTAATAATGGATTTAATGGTCCTCCGTGGGATGTTCAAAGTTTCAGATATTTTTTTTATAACCCAACCCTGATCTGTACTTCTCCACAACTTTGACCCTGACCTGTTTTGAGAGCTCCTTGGTCTTCATGGTGCTGCTTGCTTGGTGGTGCCCCTTGCTCGGTGGTATTGCAGACTCTGGGGCCTTTCAGAACAGGTGTATATATGCTGAGATCATGTGACACTTAGATTGCACATATGTGGACTTTATTTAACTAATTATGTGACTTCTGAAGGTAATTGGTTGCACCAGATCTTATTTTGGGGCTTCATAGCAAAGGGAGTGAATACATTTGCATGCACGCACCATTTTATTTTCACTTCACCAATTTGGACTATTTTGTGTATGTCCATTACATGAAATCCAAATAAAATCCAATTTAAATTACAGGTTGTAATGCAACAAAATAGGAAAAATGCCAAGGGGGATGAATACTTTTGCAAGGCACTGTGTGTGTGTGTGTGTGTGTGTGTGTGTGTGTGTGTGTGTGTGTGTGTGTGTGTGTGTGAAAATATATACACTACCGTTCAAAAGTTTGCGGTCACTTAGAAATTATCTTGTTTTTGAAATAAAAGTATTTTTTTTGTCCATTAAAATAACATCAAATAGTTCAGAAATACAGTGTAGACATTGTTAATGTTGTAAATGGCTGTTGTAGCTGTAAACTGCTGATTTTTAATGGAATATCTACGTAGGCGTACAGAGGCCCATTATCAGCAACCATCAGTCCTGTGTTCCAATGGCACGTTGTGTTTGCTAATCCAAGTTTATCATTTTAAAAGGCTAATTGATCATTAGAAAACCCTTTTGCAATTATGTTAGCACAGCTGAAAACTGTTGTGCTGATTTTAAAGAAGCAATAGAACTGGCCTTCTTGAGACTAGTTGAGTATCTGAAGCATCAGCAATTGTGGGTTCGATAACAGGCTCAAAATGGCCAGAAACAAATAACTTTCTTCTGAAACTCGTCAGTCTATTCTTGTTCTGAGAAATGAAGGCTATTCCATGCGAGAAATTGCCAAGAAACTGAAGCTCTCGTACAACGCTGTGTACTACTCCCTTCACAGAACTGCGCAAACTGGCTCTAACCAGAATAGAAAGAGGAGTGGGAGGCCCCGCTGCACAACTGAGCAAGAGAAACATTAGAGAAACAGGTGCCTCACAGGTCCTCAACTGGTAGCTTCATTAAATAGTACCCACAAAACACCAGTCTCAACGTCAACAGTGGCGACTCCGGGATGCTGACCTTCTAGGCAGAGTTAATAATAAGACTAGCCAATTAAAATGTCTATCTGACTCCATTTAACATTATAGTAAAACCATGTGCAATCAAGTATTATGTGTTTAGCTGGCTAAGATCAAGGAATGGTCATGAGAAGCGAATTTCAAAGCAAGTATTATTTAATAACTTTGCAAAATGAATGGATTCACATACAAGGCATAACGCTTATGTTACAAGGCAATGCTGACGTTAAAACATTAATTCTAGGCATATAGATTCAAAGGTTAACTTACATTACAAAGCATGAACAAAGAGATGCTTACTAGGCTAGAAGCCTTGGAAATTAGAAAATATACAACCGTTCTCCAATGGACAGGATGCAGGATAAGTGAGAGGGAACAGACCATTTCATTTATAACATTTCATTTATAACATCTGAAGGTGTCCCCTGGATACTGTAGAGAGAGAAAGATACAGTTTGGCCCCTCAGTGGGGAAGGGCTGACTGGTCTTTGGGCATTGTCCTTGATCCATTTGTCATGTGGCCGGAGGTGACAGAGAGCACAAATTAGAACCGAGCCTACACCTCCATTCTAGCACCCAGTCATACACACCCTGTCCCGGCCTGCCTGGCTAGCACACAAACAACTAGATTGCTGGTTCTGGATTCACACACACACACACACACACACACACACACACACTCTACCGTAGTCGGCATGAACCAGGTCTTGCCCCTTAGTTTAAACATCTTTATATAATTAGAGCATGTAGTTGATTTTTCCCATGCATCCAATAGTACAGTAATCTACATCAATCCTTCTCCCCCTGGTTAGTAGTTACATTCTCCCTAATGTATCTATCCTCCACCACACACTTACTAACCAACATGAGCTTTCATCTGTGATACACACACCATCCATCCATCCTGCATGCATATACTAACCACTAGCAGGTTTCATATTGGTCACAAACACACAAAGCTGCATAAAAAATAGATTTACAGTATATGAAAACATAGCTGTTTTCATAATAAGTTAGAAATCTGCAGAGCCATGCGATCTGAGTTTATCTGTGAATTTATGGTAATCACAGATGGTTCTGTCCTCCTGCACCAGTCCTCTCTCGTGACATAAGAATAAGAAGTCAAATCAAATCAAATTGAATGTGTCACATACACGTGTTTAGCAGATGTTATTGTGGGTGTAGCGAAATGCTTGTGCTTCTAGCTCCGACACTGCAGTAATATCTAACAATTTCACAACACATACCCAATACACACAAATCTAAGTAAGGAATGGAATTTAAGAATATATACATATATGGACAAGCAATGACAGAGCGGCATGGACTAAGATACAGTAGAATATTATAGAAAACAGTATATACAGTGAGGGAAAGTATTTGATCCCCTGCTGATTTTGTACGTTTGCCCACTGACAAAGAAATGATCAGTCTATAATTTTAATGGTAGGTTTATTTGAACAGTGAGAGACAGAATAACAACAAAAACATCCAGAAAAAAGCATGTAAAAAATGTTATAAATTGATTTTCGTTTTAATGAGGGAAATAATTAAGATTTCTTGCTCCCAGGTGTCTTTTATACAGGTAACGAGCTGAGATTAGGAACACACTCTTAAAGGGAGTGCTCCTAATCTCATCTTGTTACCTGTATAAAAGACACCTGTCCACAGAAGCAATCAATCAATAAGATTCCAAACTCTCCACCATGGCCAAGACCAAAGAGCTCTCCAAGGATGTCAGGGACAAGATTGTAGACCTACACAAGGCTGGAATGGGCAACAAGACCATCGCCAAGCAGCTTGGTGAGAAGGTGACAACAGTTGGTGCGATTATTCGCAAATGGAAGAAACACAAAAGACCTGTCAATCTCCCTCGGCCTGGTGCTCCATGCAAGATCTCACCTCGTGGAGTTGCAATGATCATGAGAACAGTGAGGAATCAGCCCAGAACTACACGGGAGGATCTTGTCAATGATCTCAAGGCAGCTGGGACCATAGTCACCAAGAAAACAATTGGTAACACACTACGCAGTGAAGGACTGAAATCCTGCAGCTCCCGCAAGGTCCCCCTGCTCAAGAAAGCACATATACAGGGCCGTCTGAAGTTTGCCAATGAACATCTGAATGATTCAGAGGAGAACTGGGTGAAAGTGTTGTGGTCAGATGAGACCAAAATTGAGCTCTTTGGCATCAACTCAACTCGCCGTGTTTGGAGGAGGAGGAATGCTGCCTATGACCCCAAGAACACCATCCCCACCGTCAAATATGGAGGTGGAAACATTATGCTTTGGGCGTGTTTTTCTGATGAGGCGACAGGACAACTTCACCGCATCAAAGGGACGATGGACGGGGCCATGTACCGTCAAATCTTGGGTGAGAACCTCCTTCCCTCAGCCAGGGCATTGAAAATGGGTCGTGGATGGGTATTCCAGCATGACAATGACCTAAAACACACGGCCAAGGCAACAAAGGAGTGGCTCAAGAAGAAGCACATTAAGGTCCTGGAGTGGCCTAGCCAGTCTCCAGACCTTAATCCCATAGAAAATCTGTGGAGGGAGCTGAAGGTTCGAGTTGCCAAACGTCAGCCTCGAAACCTTAATGACTTGTAGAAGATCTGCAAAGAGGAGTGGAACAGAATCCCTCCTGAGATATGTGCAAACCTGGTGGCCAACTATAAGAAACGTCTGACCTCTGTGACTGCCATCAAGGGTTTTGCCACCAAGTACTAAGTCATGTTTTGCAGAGGGGTCAAATACTTATTTCTCTCATTAAAATGCAAATCAATTTATAACATTTTTGACATGCGTTTTTCTGGATTTTTTTGTTGTTATTCTGTCTGTTCAAATAAACCTACCATTAAAATTATAGACTGATCATGTCTTTGTCAGTGGGCAAACGTACAAAATCAGCAGGGGATCAAATACTGTGTAATGTAAACAGTATTAAAGTGACTAGTGTTCGATTTCTTAAAGTGGCCAGTGATTTCAATAGGCAGCAGCACCCTCTAGTGTGCTAGCGATGTCTATTTAACAGTCTGATGGCCTTGAGATAGAAGCTGTTTTTCAATCTCTCGGTCCCAGCTTTGATGCACCTGTACTGACCTCATCTTCTGCATGATAGCGGGGTGAACAGGCAGTGGCTCGGGTGATTGATGTCCATGATTATCTTTTTTGCCTTCCTGTGACATCGGGTGCTGTAGGTGTCCTGGAGGGCAGGTAGTTTGCCCCCGGTAATGCGTTCGGCAGACCACACCACCCACTGGAGAGCCCTGCGGTTGCGGGTGGTGCAGTTGCCGTACCAGGCGGTGATACAGCCCGACAGGATGCTCTCAATTGTGCGTCTGTAAAAGTTTGTGAGGGTTTTAGGTGCCAAGCCAAATTTCTTCAGCCTCCTGAGGTTGAAGAGGCTCTGTTGCGCCTTCTTCACCATACTGTCTGCATGGGTGGACCATTTCAGTTTGTTAGTGATGTGTACGCCAAGGAACTTGAAGCTTTCCACCTTCTCCACTGCGGTCCCGTTGATGTGGATAGGGGGGTGCACCCTCTGCTGTTTCCTGAAGTCCACGATCATCTCCTTTGTTTTGTTGACATTGAGTGAGAGGTTATTTTCCTGGCACCACACTCCCAGAGCCCTCACCTCCTCCCTGTAGGCTGTCTCGTCATTGTTGGTAATCAAACCTACTACTGTTGTGTCGTCTGAACTTGATGATTGAGTTGGAGGCGTGCTTGGCCACGCAGTCATGGGTGAACAGGGAGTACAGGAGGGGGCTGAGCACCTTGTGGGGCCCCATGTTGTTTCCTACCTTCACCACCTGGGGGCGGCCCGTCAGGAAGTCCAGGACCCAGTTGCACAGGGCGGGGTTCAGACCCAGGTCCTCAAGCTTAATGATGAGCTTGGAGGGTACTATGGTGTTGAATGCTGAGCTACAGTCAATGAACAGCATTCATACATAGGTATTCCTCTTGTCGAGATGGGATAGGGCAGTGTGATGGCGATTGCATCGTCTGTGGATCTATTGGGGGCGGTAAGCAAATTGAAGTGGGTCTAGGGTGACAGGTAAGGTAGAGGTGATATGATCCTTGACTAGTCTCTCAAAGCACTTCATGATGACAGAGGTGAGCGCTACGGGAACATAGTCATTTAGTTCAGTTACCTTTGTTCCTGTACCCAAGAAAGCAATGGTGGCCATCTTGAAGCATGTGGGGACAACAGACTGGGATAGGGAGAGATTGAATATGTCCGTAAACACACCATTAAGCTGGTCTGCGCATGCTCTGGGGACGCGGCTAGGGTATGCCGTCTGGGCCGACAGCCTTGCGGGGGTTAACATGCTTAAATGTCTTACTCACGGTGGCTACGGAGAAGGAGAGCCCACAGTCCTTGGTAGTGGGCCGCATCGGTGGCACTGTGTTATCCTCAAAGCGGGCGAAGAAGGTGTTTAGCTTGTCTGGAAGCGAGACGTCTGTGTCGGCGACGTGGCTAGTTTTCCTTTTGTAGTCCATGATTGTCTGTAGACCCTGCCACATACATCTCGTGTCTGAGCCGTTGAACTCCACTTTGTCTCTATACTGATGTTTTGCCAGTTTAATTGCCTTGCAGAGTGAGTAGCTACACTGTTTGTATTCTGCCATATTCCCAGTCACCTTTCCATGGTTAAATGCGATGGTTCGCGCTTTCAATTTTGCGTGAATGCTGCCATCTATCCATGGTTTCTGGTTAGGGTAGGTTTTAATAGTCACAGTGGGCACAACATCTCCTATACACTTCCTGATAAACTCAGTCACCGTTTCAGTGTATTCATGTAAATTATTTTCGCACGCTACCCGTAACATATCCCAGTCCGCGTGATCAAAACAATCTTGAAGCGTGGATTCCGATTGGTCAGACCAGCGTTGAATAGTCCTGAGCATGGGTACTTCCTGTTTGAGTTTCTGCCTATAGGAAGGGAGGAGCAAAATGGAGTCGTGGTCAGATTTGCCGAAAGGAGAGCGGGGGAGGGCCTTGTAGCCACCCCGGAAGTTCGAATAGCAATGGTCGAGGATTTTAGCAGCCCGAGAACAACAGTCGATATGTTGATAGAACTTCGGCAGCCTAGTCCTCAAATTTGCTTTGTTAAAATTCCTGGCTACAATAAATGCAGCCTCAGGATATGTGGTTTCCAGTTTGCATAAAGTCCAATGAAGTACTTTGAGGGCTGTCATGGTATCGGCTTGAGGGGGGATATACACGGCCGTGACTATAACCGAAGAAAATTCTCTTGGGAGATAATACGGTCGGCATTTGATTGTGAGGTATACTAGGTCGGGTGAAAAAAAATAAAAAAAGGACTTGAGTTCCTGTATGTTACTACAATTACACCATGATTCGTTAATCATGAAACACATACCTCCGCCCTTCTGCTTCCCGGAGAGATATTTATTTATGTCTGCACGATGAACTAAGAACCCATCTGGCTGGACCGATTTCGACAGAATATCCCCAGAGAGCCATGTTTCCGTGAAACAAAATATGTTACAGGCCTTGATGTCACTCTGGAAAGAAATCCTTGTCCTGAGCTCGTCGACCTTGTTATCCAAAGACTGAACATTAGCGAGTAATATTATTGGAAGCGGTGGTGGTGTGCGCACCTCCCTAAGTCGAACCAGCATGCCGCTCTGAGTGCCTCTCCTCTGCCGGCGATGTTTTGGGTCAGCTGCTGGAATCAGTTCAATTGCCCTGGGGAGAGCAAACAAAGGATCTGCTTCGGGAAAGTCGTATTCCTGGTCGTAATGCTGGTGAGTTACCGCTGCTCTGATATCCAATAGTTTTTACCGGCTGTATGTAATGAAACAAAACACTTTCTGAGCTAATAATGTGAAAAATAATACATAAAAAAACAAAATACCGCAAAGTTTCCTAAGAGCTAGTCGTTAGGCCGCCATCTTCATCGGCGCCAGGTCTACTCTAAGTCTATGAATAAGTCTATGAATACACCCTGTCCTTCTCAAAATGGAGACACTGAGGTTTGCGTTTACACTGAAATATCCTTTATCAACAAAGCACCCGGGGGAGAAATATTCCAGGTGGCTAATTCCACCCCCCCACCCCCCAACAGCTTCCCAACAACAAGCAGACAAACGAACCTGGACACCTGGAGGAGGGAACCCAGAGACTTCGGCTGTGTTTATTAGGCACCAAATCAATGAACATTTACTGAAACAGCCAGGGACTGTGTGGGGACTTGTCCAGTAAGAAACAAAACATTTTATTTTCCATTGCAAAACGTTTTAAAACATTTTCTGTTGCATGCCCTAATGAACATGTCCCTAATCTACTGAGCACTGAACTGAACCCAGAATAAGCCATACATAGATACTGTATGCCATATAAGGAAGAAAGCTCATTTACAAATTAGTAGTAGAAAACATATCATTCATGGGGGAAGAATAGAAGAATCCCTAACGTATAAAAACACATAAACACACACTACAATGATGATTGACTAAAAGACAATCCCATGGAGATGGCTCCTTTAGAAAAGACATGAATAGTTTTAGATACAGTAGATATAGGCCTATTACAATGTATAAAAGAAACAAGTCTATCAAAATCCTGTATCTGAGGTCAAATGGTTCCTGATTTATCAGTAAGTTAAGTACTCACTCAGGTAGTCCCAAAGTGAAGTGAGGGCAAGTTACCTCACAAATCCACCTCTCGTGTATCACACGTACCACAATGGGGCTATACCATCCCACCAACACTCCCATCTCTGACTACCGCCCTTACACTGGGGGAGAGAGAGACAAGGAGGCTGGGCCTATTTTAAAACGCTGATTTACGGTTGGGCTCAACAAGAAAATATCTACCCTGTGGTTTACGCAACTTCTTTAGAATACTTGGAACTTTACATTTTGGAGCTATTCCTGACATAGCAACTTCCTGTTGGTAGCATTTAACACACACACACACACACACACACTACACAGCTATCTGTTGGTAGCGTTTACACAGCACTGGCCTCCTCAATGACTCGTTGTGTAAAACGTCCGACCGAGGTTGTGTAATGGCAACTAGCAGAGAAGTGAAAAATTATATATTTGTTATTCTTTTAATGTTTACCTTTATTTATACAGGTTTTTCTCATTGAGATAAAATCTATTTTTCAATAGAGACCTGGTCCAACAGCAGCAGGGGCAACAAAGTTTCAGACAAAACAACTTACACCCACTAACACAACATTGAACAAAACTATAGACACACATACAGTACAACAATTATATATTACGTAAAGAAACACTAATGTCATAATTAAAAAAACAGCTGTCATAAAGAAAATTACACACTTCTATGATATTTACATAGACCAAGTGTTTAAACTCCACCAACGTGACTAGAACATCAAAAAAAATGTGTGTTCAGGAGAGAATTCCAGGAGCACAGAGCTGAGTAACTAAAACTAGTCCCGTGTAGCTCAGTTGGTAGAGCATGGCGCTTGCAACGCCAGGGTTGTGGGTTTGATTCCCACGGGGGGCCAGTAGGAAAATGTATGCACTCACTTACTGTAAGTCGCTCTGGATAAGAGCGTCTGCTAAATGACTAAAATGTAAATGTAAAATGTAGTTCTACCATGACTAGTTCTAATTCTTGGTACTGTTAAAAACAAATGAGAAAGGGACCGTAATTGATATTTATTTACTGACCTGATTAAAAAAGAACAGAGATAAAGTGACATTTTACCCAATATGGCCTATAAATCAGTGTATACTAGTATTTAAGCCTACGCAAGGTCCATGACGACCAGCCAATGGCGCAGTAGAGATCACAATGTGTTAGGTGTTTTTGACTGCTAATGATTCATTGATTCATTAGTTCAAAGGACAGACACAGATTTGTCTTTCATGTGAAATATGTTACCCCAGTATTTCATGTTTCTGTGTTGGAAAGTTTGAATTGACATGTTTTTTACATTAAAGGGATAGTTCGGGATTTTGGCAATGAAGCCCATTATCTACATTTTAGTCATTTAGCAGACGCTCTTATCCAGAGCGACTTACAGTTAGTGAGTGCATACATTTTAATACTGTGGGAAACAAACCCACAACCCTGGCGTTGCAAGCGCCATGCTCTACCAACTGAGCTACAGGGATCTTCTATCCCCAACTAAGCTTAGTTAAGAACAATGGATATATAGATATACAGTACCAGTCAAAAGTTTGGACACACCTACTCATTCCAGGGTTTTTCTTTATATTTACTATGTTCTACATTATAGAATAATAGTGAAGACATCAAAACTATGAAATAACACATATGGAATCATGTAGTAGCCAAAAAAGTGTTAAACAAATCAAAATATATGTTATATTTGAGATTCTTCAAAGTAGCCACCCTTTGCCTTGATGGCAGCTTTGCACACTATTGGCATTCTCTAAACCAGCTTCATGAGGTAGTCACCTGGAATGCATTTCAATTAACAAGTTAACTTGGGGAATTTCTTTCCTTCTTAATTCGTTTGAGCCAATCAGTTGTGTTGTGACAAGGTAGGGGTGGTATACAGAAGATAGCCCTATTTGGTAAAATACCAAGTCCATATTATGGCAAAAACTGCTCAAATAAGCAAAGAGAAATGACAGTCCATCACTACTTTAAGACAGTCAATACGGAACATTTCAAGAACTTTGAATGAAGTGCAGTCGCAAAAACCATCAAGCGCTATGATGAAACTGACTCTCATGAGGACCGCCACAGGAAAGGAAGACGCAGAGCTCCCTCTGCTGCAGAGGATAAGTTCATTAGAGTTAACTGCACCTCAGATTGTAGCCCAACTAAATGCTTCACAGAGTTCAAGTAACAGACACATCTCAACATCAACTGTTCAGAGGAGACTGCTTGAATAAGGCCTTCATGGTCAAATTGCTGCAAAGAAAACACTACTAAAGGACACCAATAAGAAGAAGAGACTTGCTTGGGCCAAGAAACACGAGCAATGGACATTAGACCGGTGGAAATCTGTCCTTTGGTCTGATGAGTCCAAATTTGAGATTTTTGGTTCCAACTGCGTGTCTTTGTGAGACGCGGTGTAGGTGAACGGATGATCTCCGCATGTGTGGTTCCCACCATGAAGCATGGAGGAGGAGGTGTTATGTTGTGGGAGTGCTTTGCTGGTGACACTGTCAGTGATTTATTTAGAATTCAAGGCACACTTAACCAGCATGGCTACCACAGCATTATGCAGCGATACGCCATCCCATCTGGTTTGCTGTTAGTGGGACTATAATTTGTTTTTCAACAGGACAATGACCAAACACCTCCAGGCTGTGTAAGGGCTATTTTACCAAGAAGGAGAGTGATGGAATGCTGCATCAGATGACCTGGCCTCCATAATCACCCGACCTCAAACCAATTGAGATGGTTTGGGATGAGTTGGACCGCAGAATGATGGAAAAGCAGCCAACAAGTGTGGGAACTCCTTCAAGACTGTTGGAAAAGCATTCCAGGTGAAGCTGGTTGCTTAGAGTGTGCGAAGCTGTCATCAAGGCAAAGGGTGGCTACTTTGAAGAATCTCAAATCTAAATATATTTTGATTTGTTTAACACTTTTTTGGTTACTACATGATTCCATATGTAATATAAATAAAGACAAACCCTTGAATGAGGAGATGTGTCCAAACTTGACTGGTTCTGTACAGCGGCTTGCGAAAGTATTCACCCCCCCCCCCTTGGCATTTTTCCTATTTTGTTGCCTTACAACCTGGAATTAAAATGAATTTAGGGGGGGGTTGTATCATTTGATTTACACAACATGCCTACCACTTTGTAGATGCAAAATATGTTTTTTTGTGTAACAAACAAATAAGACAAAAAAAACAGAACTTGAGCGTGCATAACTATTCACCCCCTCAAAGTCAATACTTGGTAGAGTCACCTTTTTGCAGCAATTACAGCTGCAAGTCTCTTGGGGTATGTCTCTATAAGCTTGCCACATCTAGCCACTGGGATTTTTGCCCATTCTTCAAGGCAAAACTGCAACAGCTCCTTCAAGTTGGATGGGTTCCGCTGGTGTACAGCAATCTTTAATTCATACCACAGATTCTCAATTGGATTGATGTCTGGGCTTTGACTAGGCCATTCCAAGACATTTAAATGTTTCCCCTTTAACCACTCGAGTGTTGCTTTAGCAGTATGCTTAGGGTCATTGTCCTGCTGGAGGGTGAACCTCCATCCCAGTCTCAAATCTCTGGAAGACCGAAACAGGTTTCCCTCAAGAATGTCCCTGTATTTAGCGCCATCCATCATTCCTTCAATTCTGACCAGTTTCCCACTCCCTGCCGATGGAAAAACATGGATGGTGTTCTCAGGGTGATGAGAGGTGTTGGGTTTGCGCCAGACATTTTCCTTGATGGCCAAAAAGCTAAATTTTAGTCTCATCTGACCAGAGTACCTTCTTCAATATGTTTGGGGAATCTCCCACATGCCTTTTGGCGAACACCAAACGTGTTTGCATATGTTTTTCTTTAACCAATGGCTTTTTTCTGGCCACTCTTCCGTAAAGCCCAGCTCTGTGGCGTGTACGGCTTAAAGTGGTCCTATGGACAGATACTCCAATCTCCGCTGTGGAGCTTTGCAGCTCCTTCAGGGTTATCTTTGGTCTCTTTGTTGCCTCTCTGATTAATGCCCTCCTTGCCTGGTCTGTGAGTTTTGGTGGGCGGCCCTCTCTTGGCAGGTTTTTTGTGGTGCCATATTCTTTAAAAAAAATTATAATGGATTTAATGATGCTCCGTGGGATGTTCAAAGTTTCAGATATTTTTTTATAACCCAACCCTGATCTGTACTTCTCCACAACTTTGTCCCTGACCTGTTTTGAGAGCTCCTTGGTCTTCATGGAGCTGCTTGCTTGGTGTTGCACCTTGCTCAGTGGTGTTGCAGGCACTGGGGCCTTTCAGAACAGGTGTATATATACACTGAGATCATGTGACACTTAGATTGCACACAGGTGGACATTATTTAACTAATTATGTGACTTCTGAAGGTAATTGGTTGCACCAGATCTTATTTAGGGGCGTCATAGCAAAGGGGGTGAATACATACGCATGCACCACGATTCCGTTATTTATTATTTTGAATTTTTTTAAACAAGTTATTTTTCCATTTCACTTCACCAATTTTGACTATTTTGTGTATGTCCATTCCATGAAATCCACATAAAAATCCATTGAAATTACATGTTGTAATACAACAAAATAGGAAAAACGCCAAGGGGGATGAATACTTTTGCAAGGCACTGTGTGTGTGTGTGTATATATATATATATATATATATGTGTGTGGACTCCAGACCAAAGGACACATTTTCAACATAGCGCTTGATGGTTTTTGCGACTGCACTTGAAGAAACTTTCAAAGTTCTTGACATTTTCCGTATTGACTGACCTTCACGTCTTAAAGTAATGATGGACTGTCATTTCTCTTTGCTTATTTGAGCTGTTCTTGCCATAATATGGATTTGGTATTTTACCAAATACAGTGGGGAGAACAAGTATTTGATACGCTGCCGATTTTGCAGGTTTTCCTACTTACAAAGCATGTAGAGGTCTGTAATTTTTATCATAGGTACACTTCAACTGTGAGACACGGAATCCACACATCACATTGTATGATTTTTAAGTCATTAATTTGCATTTAATTGCATGACATACAGTAGGGAAAAAAAGTATTTAGTCAGCCACCAATTGTGCAAGTTATCCCACTTAAAAAGATGAGAGAGGCCTGTAATTTTCATCATAGGTACACGTCAACTATGACAAACAAAATGAGAAAAAAAAATCCAGAAAATCACAATGTAGGATTTTTAATGAATTTATTTGCAAATGATGGTGGAAAATAAGTATTTGGTCAATAACAAAAGTTTCTCAATACATACAAGTTTCTTATATACCCTTTGTTGGCAATGACACAGGTCAAACGTTTTCTGTAAGTCTTCACAAGGTTTTCACACACTGTTGCTGGTATTTTGGCCCATTCCTCCATGCAGATCTCCTCTAGAGCAGTGATGTTTTGGGGCTGTCGCTGGGCAACACGGACTTTCAACTCCCTCCAAAGATTTTCTATGGGGTTGAGATCTGGAGACTGGCTAGGCCACTCCAGGACCTTGAAATGCTTCTTACGAAGTCATTCCTTCGTTGCCCGGGCGGTGTGTTTGGGATCATTGTCATGCTGAAAGACCCAGCCACGTTTCATCTTCAATGCCCTTGCTGATGGAAGGAGGTTTTCACTCAAAATCTCACGATACATGGCCCCATTCATTCTTTCCCAGATCAGTCGTCCTGGTCCCTTTGCAGAAAAACAGCCCAAAAGCATGATGTTTCCACCCCCATGCTTCACAGTAGGTATGGTGTTCTTTGGATGCAACTCAGCATTCTTTGTCCTCCAAACACGACGAGTTGAGTTTTTACCAAAAAGTTATATTTTGGTTTCATCTGACCATATGACATTCTCTCAATCCTCTTCTGGATCATCCAAATGCACTCTAGCAAACTTCAGATGGGCCTGGACATGTACTGGCTTAAGCAGGGGGACACGTCTGGCACTGCAGGATTTGAGTCCCTGGCGCGTAGTGTGTTACTGATGGTAGGCTTTGTTACTTTGGTCCCAGCTCTCTGCAGGTCATTCACTAGGTCCCCCCTTGTGGTTCTGGGATTTTTGCTCACCGTTCTTGTGATAATTTTGACCCCACAGGGTGAGATCTTGCGTGGAGCCCCAGATCGAGGGAGATTATCAGTGGTCTTATATGTCTTCCATTTCCTAATAATTGCTCCCACAGTTGATTTCTTCAAACCAAGCTGCTTACCTATTGCAGATTCAGTCTTCCCAGCCTGGTGCAGGTCTACAATTTTGTTTCTGGTGTCCTTTGACAGCTTTTTGGTCTTGGCCATAGTGGAGTTTGGAGTGTGACTGTTTGAGGTTGTGGACAGGTGTCTTTTATACTGATAACAAGTTCAAACAGGTGCCATTAATACAGGTAACGAGTGGAGGACAGAGGAGCCTCTTAAAGAAGAAGTTACAGGTCTGTGAGATCCAGAAATCTTGCTTGTTTGTAGGTGACCAAATACTTATTTTCCACCATAATTTGCAAATAAATTCATAAAAAATCCTACAATGTGATTTTCTGGAAAAAAAATTCTCAATTTGTCTGTCATCATTGACGTGTACCTATGATGAAAATTACAGGCCTCTCTCATCTTTTTAAGTGGGAGAACTTGCACAATTGGTGGCTGACTAAATACTTTTTTTCCCCACTGTAAGTATTTGATCACCTACCAACCAGTAAGAATTCCGGCTCTCACAGACCTGTTAGTTTTTCTTTAACTGCACCTGTTTGAACTCGTTACCTGTATAAAAGACACCTGTCCACACACTCAATCAAACAGACTCCAACCTCTCCACAATGGCCAAGACCAGAGAGCTGTGTAAGGACATCAGGGATAAAATTGTAGACCTGCACAAGGCTGGGATGGGCTACAGGACAATAGGCAAGCAGCTTGGTGAGAAGGCAACAACTGTTGGCGCAATTATTAGAAAATGGAAGAAGTTCAAGATGACGGTCAATCACCCTCGGTCTGGGGCTCCATGCAAGATCTCACCTCGTGGGACATCAATGATCATGAGGAAGGTGAAGGATCAGCCCAGAACTACATGGCAGGACCTGGTCAATGACCTGAAGAGAGCTGAGACCACAGTCTCAAAGAAAACCATTAGTAACACACTACGCCGTCATGGATTAAAATCCTGCAGCGCACGCAAGGTCCCCCTGCTCAAGCCAGCGCATGTCCAGGCCCGTCTGAAGTTTGCCAATGACCATCTGGATGATCCAGAGGAGGAATGGGAGAAGGTCATGTGGTCTGATGAGACAAAAATAGAGCTTTTGGTCTAAACTCCACTCGCCGTGTTTGGAGGAAGAAGGATGAGTACAACCCCAAGAACACCATCCCAACCGTGAAGCATGGAGGTGGAAACATCATTCTTTGGGGATGCTTTTCTGCAAAGGGGACAGGACGACTGCACCGTATTGAGGGGAGGATGGATGGGGCCATGTATCGCGAGATCTTGGCCAACAACCTCCTTCCCTCAGTAAGAGCATTGAAGATGGGTCGTGGCTGGGTCTTCCAGCATGACAACGACCCGAAACACACAGCCAGGGCAACTAAGGAGTGGCTCCGTAAGAAGCATCTCAAGGTCCTGGAGTGGCCTAGCCAGTCTCCAGACCTGAACCCAATAGAAAATCTTTGGAAGGAGCTGAAAGTCCGTATTGCCCAGCGACAGCCCCGAAACCTGAAGGATCTGGAGAAGGTCTGTATGGAGGAGTGGGCCAAAATCCCTGCTGCAGTGTGTGCAAACCTGGTCAAGACCTACAGGAAACGTATGATCTCTGTAATTGCAAACAAAGGTTTCTGTACCAAATATTAAGTTTTGCTTTTCTGATGTATCAAATACTTATGTTATGCAATAAAATGCAAATTAATTACTTAAAAATCATACAATGTGATTTTCTGGATTTTTGTTTTAGATTCCGTCTCTCACAGTTGAAGTGTACCTATGATAAAAATTACAGACCTCTACATGCTTTGTAAGTAGGAAAACCTGCAAAATTGGCAGTGTATCAAATACTTGTTCTCCCCACTGTAGGGCTATCTTCTGTATACCATCCCTACCTTGTCACAACAACTGATTTGGCTCAAACCCTTTAAGAAGGAAATAAATTCCACAAATTAACTTTTAAGAAGGCACACCTGTTAATTGAAATGCATTCCAGGTGACTACCTCATGAAGCTTCCCACAATAAGTAGGGTGAATTTTGGCCCATTCCTCCTGACAGAGCTGGTGTAACTGAGTCAGTTCTGCCCACAAATGTTCTATAGGATTGAGGTCAGGGCTTTGTGATGGCCATACCAATACCTTGATTTTGTTGTCCTTAAGCCATTTTGCCACAACTTTGGAAGTATGCTTGGGGTCATTGTCCATTTGGAAGACCCATTTGCGACCAAGCTTTAACTTCCTGTCTGATGTCTTGAGATGTTTAAGAAATGTTCTTTCCTCATGATGCCATCTATTTTGTGAAGTGCACCAGTCCCTTCTGCAGCAAAGCACCCCCACAGCATGATGCTGCCACCACTGTGCTTCACGGTTGGGATGGTTTTCTTCGGCTTGCAAGCCACCCTATTTTTCCTCCAAACATAAGGATGGTCATTATGGCCAAACAGTTCTATTTTTGTTTCATCAGACCAGAGGACATTATTCCAAAAAGTACGATCTTTGTCCCCATGTGCAGTTGCAAACCGTAGTCTGTATTTTTTATGGCGGTTTTGGAGCAGTGGCTTCTTCCTTGCTGAGCGGCCTTTCAGGTTATGTCGATATAGGACACGTTTTACTGTGGATATAGATACTTTTGTACCTGTTTCCTCCAACATCTTCACAAGGTCCTTTACTGTTGTTCCGCGATTGATTTGCACTTTTCACACCAAAGTACGTTCATCTCTATGAGACAGAATGTGTCTCCTTCCTGAGTGGTATGACGGCTGCGTGGTCCCATGGTGTTTATACTTGCATACTATTGTTTGTACGGATGAACGTGGTACATTCAGGCGTTTGGAAATTGCTCCCAAGGATGAACCAGACTTGTGGAGGTCTACAATTTTTTTTCTGAGGTCTTGGCTGATTTCTTTTGATTTTCCCATGATGTCAAGCAAAATGGCACTGAGTTTGAAGGTAGGCCTTGAAATACATCCACAGGTACACCTCCAATTGACTCAAATGATGTCAATTAGCCTATCAGAAGCTTCTAAAGACATGACATAATTTTCTGGAATTTTCCAAGCTGTTTAAAGGCACAGTCAACTTAGTGTATGTAAACTTCTGACCCACTGGAATTGTGAAACAGTGAATTATAAGTGAAATAATCTGTCTGTAAACAATTGTTGGAAAAATTACTTGTGTCATGCACAAAGTAGATGTCCTAACCAACTTGCCAAAACTTTAGTTTGTTAAAAAGAAATTTGTGAAGTGGTTGAAAAACACGTTTTAATGACTCCAACCTAAGTGTATGTAAACTTCCGACTTCAACTATATATATATATATATATATATATATATATATACACACAGGGGCACAACTTTCACTGGGGACAGGGGGGGACATGTCTCCCTGTGAGTGTATAGGAGATATAGTGCTTTGTGAGAAGAGACTTTCTTTGTTACATGTGACTACATTTCAGCTCTATTCGTACAAGAGAGAGACACAGAGAGAGAGCGAAACACAGAAAGAGAGTGAGAAAAAGAGCGACAGAGAAAGAGAGCGACACAGAGATCGAGAGACACAGAGAAAGATCGAGAGACACAGAAAGAGAGAGAAAGAGAGACCGAGAAAGAGAGGGACACGGAGTGAGAGACAGAAAAATGTGGGAGGGAAGGAAAGTGATGAATGGAGGAAGGGAATGAGAGGGAGGGAGGAGCAGAGGGATTGACCAGGGACCTCATCTAGTAGGCACACTCGTTCACTCAGTCACTCTCTCCTCTCCCTGTGTCTGTAGCTTTCTAACAGGTGAGTCCACTTTACTCTTATTTTAGGCTGGTTTTATTTATAGACTTTTTATTAACCTTATTGCAGTGCTTTTGGTTTTGATTTATAATTCAAATTGTAATTGAAGTATATTAGTCTAGATAATGTATGTTAAGTTTACATGTTGGCTCTTGGCTGATGTTTTTTGCCTACTCATACAAGGATTTTCTCAGATGGTTCAACGTGAGTGGTTGCTTCATTCTAGATTAGTTAGTGAAGGACTAAAACATGTGATTTGATGAACATCAACCATGTCTGTGACTCAACCTTTTTAAATGAAGATTAACCATAGTCCAAGTATCATTTTAGGTTATGCCTATGAAGCCACATTGATTCATACCTGGTAAATGCAAATACCCACCTGATCAAATGGAATCCAGGAGTAGGCTTTATCTGGGTCTGTGAAACTGGCATCATTGATGTTGGATGTTACAGGTGTTTCATTAAAATTTTGAATTTTGTGCCAAACTCACCAATTTCTGATAATTTCTGATTCAAATAACTTTCTGGGGTATTTACATGTAATTACACTAAGGAAGTGAAATTATTATAACGGCTTCTGTGCAACTCAATGTAAAATGTAATCTAAGTGTATACTCATGTGTTTCAGTGGATACAGTGAATGTCTCAAACATTTGTGGAGTTATTTAGTAAAGTTATAGTGTTGTGCAATGCTAGGTCTGCCTGTGTCTGTCCAGGGTTAAATTTTTTCAGTATCCCCAGGGTGATATTTTGTACAGATAGGAGGTTAGATTTTGAGAACTGAAATATTTATAGACTAATTATACCTCTAAGTTTGTGTGAAATGCAATTATAGTTCTGCGGTTGAACAGAATGTTGGAAATTTAGTGTTGGAAATTGAATAGATTCTTCATATTCTGCCCATATTAGACTGGTTTCTATCAGGTCCTCTTCATTGTATCTCTAAACTATGTCCAGATGATGTCAGTGTTGGCCTGTTTGAGGATAGCAATCTCTTTCTCTCTTTTTTCCCCAATTTACTATCAGTGCAGCATTATGGAGCTAAATATCTAATTGGAAATAATCACCTCTGAATACAATACTATTGATCACTATAAAATCCAATCGACTAATAAAATTGTTATCAATTACAATATTTAAAACTAAATGATGTTGATGACTCTCTTTCTCTCTCCTCCCCCCCACGCCTCTCAATACTCAGACATGATGCCTCGCATCTTCCTCATCTGCTTGAGTTCTTTGCTCCTCCTCTTCCTCTCCTCCTCCGCGTATTCGGAACCCCGCCGAACGTCGTCGTCATCACCACGCAGCAGGACCGCGCGCGCTCCGGCTCCCGCAGGCAAGGTGCGCCTGGCGGGAAACTATGCCCGGGGACATAACGAGGGTCGCGTAGAGGTGCTGCACAACAACACGTGGGGGACGGTGTGTGATGACGAAGTGGACATCAAACTGGCCAATGTCGTCTGCCGCGAGCTGGGCTTCCAGACCGGCATGACGTGGGCGCACAGTGCCAAATATGGAGAGGGTGATGGTAAATGTTCCAGAACAGGTGTTGGATTTTGCAACGATCATAATATTATCTGTATTATGTTATTATGTTATTTCTGTAACATAATACATATAATATACTCTTTACAATTGAAAGGTAAATTAAACAAACATGGTCACCTGTTGATTTCCAATATTTTCCATCTGTCAAATGTCAGTGCATAGGCCTATCTTTCTGTAAAGAGTGCACCTGCTTTCTAACTTAAATAACTTTCTCCAAACCCTCCACACCTTGCACTTGACTTTTACTGGGGGGCCTGATTTACCATATTGCATTGGCTGCACATTTAGTAATTTCACAACAACAGTAACCTATCCCAGGCTGCAACCTGGTCTCAGAGCATTTCGTATTATTCTGCATGTAAATCAAGACACTCCATTTCGTATATGTTCTGAATTTGCAGAATGTACTATATGTTACGAATTTGCAAAACGTATATGTTTAGATTTCTAGCTAGGTGGCTAACTATAGCTAGCTGGCTAACGTTAGCTAGGCTAGGGTTTAGGGTTAGGGCTTAGGGTTAAGTTTAGGAGTTAGGGTAAGGGTTATCTAAAATGGTTAAAGTTAGGGGAAGGGTGTGCTAAAAGGGTCAAGGTTAGAGTTAGGGGAAGGGTTAGCTAACATGCAAGTAGTTGCAAAGTAGCTAAAAACTAATAAGTAGTTGAAAAGTTGCTAATTAGCTAAAATGCTAAAGTTGTCCGTGATGAGATTCGAACTCGCAGCCTTTGGGTTGCTAGACGTTCGTGTTATACGCCCACCAATCCACTCCGACCAACCACCCTATTTTCGTTTTTGCCTTAAGTAACCATCTGTCTTATGTAACAATACCAAAGTAACATATCCTACTAATTTCAGTGTCCCGGGTTTACTGTATTATGTTTAGTCTATGAGACCAGGCTGCAGGATAGGGTGGTGGTGCTAGACAGCCTAGCCTAGATACTGCTCTGTTGGTTCACTGGCTCTTCCATTTTAATTGGAATTTAAAGGGGGCAATAAAGAATGTCCATAAACCAAGGCAAGTGTAGCACGTCGCTGGCAGGGCAAGGCTGTCTTTACTGTAAAACAAATGCTCCTCTCAGGCCGTATATCGCCAGCCTGCCAGGCAGCGGCTGTATTGAGCAGTGCAGTGAAGTCCCATAAGTTATCTTTGTATCTTTATGATGGTGGCGGACTCAGCTCAGTCACTGCAGGGTTATTTTGATGATATTAATTGGTGGTATTTACTGTGTTTACTCTAAGGGTGTTGGAGGCCTACAGAAGCTGATGAGACATATGATGTCTAGTCCCACAGTTGCATCTTATTACAGTATATGGCACATCTTTTATAAAAAAAATATATATATATATATATATCAGTGAATGAAGGAATGGATAGATGATTCAGTCAATCAATCATTAAATTAATCCATCCATCCATCCACGCACCCACCCACCCACCCACCCACCTACAAACCCATCCACACATACACCCACAAACCCACCCACCCAGCCATGTATCCCTCGCTCCCGCCCTCTCCCTACATCCATCAATGACAAGTTGATGTCCATATCCGATAATAACCCAGTTTCCCCCGTCCCCAGGTCCTATCTGGATGGACAACGTGCGTTGTGACGGCACAGAGAAGACTGTGAAAGACTGTAAACATAATGGCTGGGGCGTCAATGACTGTAAGCACTCTGAGGACCTTGGCGTGGTCTGCAGTCCGGAGCGACGACTGGACCAGGTCACAGGTTCGCGTAATGGTCAGTCGGTCGCCCTGCGTCCGGATGTCAGCCCCTCGCCCCAGTGGCAGAGCATTCTGGCCAGCCGCAGTAACCCCCGACAGGCCCATCAGGGGAACGGACACACCCCGGAGAGCCCCAGACTGAGACAGCACCTTTACAACCCGGTAGGTAGCATTAGACCTTATACTCTCTAACCCTGATACCTCTAGTAGTAAAGTAGGTACTGTAGACTAAAACAGCATCTATACAACCTGGTAAGCAGTTACAGTGGGCACCACCAACTCTATAACTTTGGCACGTGCTAATGTCTGGTATTTGCTGATCAACCACCGATACTGCCAATGCCAATCAATGAAATAATCAATAGTCAATCACTCTCTTTATTGTCCCAGTTGGGAAATTCATTGTGTAGGTCAATTGAATTTGAAAGTGTCCTTGATCAAACTATTCTACAGTGAAGCTTTAAGAAATCCCCTCCCCCTTCTCTCTCAGTATTCCAGCAAGGTGCGTATTCAGGAAGTGCGTCTGCGGCCCATCCTGATGCACACTAAGAAGCGAGCCCTGATCACTGAGGGTGTGGTGGAAGTGAAGCATGCTGGGAGATGGAGACAGGTGTGTGATCTGGGCTGGAACCTCAACAGCAGCAAAGTGGTGTGTGGAATGCTGGGGTTCCCTGAGGCAGAACTACACAATGAAAGAACATACAAGTAAGTCACCCCCTCCATTTTGCCCTCAGGTCTGCAAATAGTTGGAAAGGGTAGTTTTCGGACAGGGCTACGATTTTTTTGTCCTCATGTGTATGGTGTTCATATTAAGAAGTCCCTCAGTTGTCAGGTCAGACAAAACATCCTCAGTTGTCAGACAAAGTGTCCTAGATTGTCAGTTCTCAGTTGAAGGATTAAAGAAAAATACCTGATGGAGTTTTGTTTTGTCTAACAACTCTGGGAGTTCCTAATATGGATGCCTTACAATGTTAAGTACTGCGCTATTGGCGCTGACTCCTGGACTGTGACAGCATTGACATTAATCCCATTGTGAAATGATTTTTAAAAAACATAAATTGAATAAACGCATAGAGAAGAGAATGTGAAAAAAGAGACAGCAATTTTAATACTCCTTTAAGTCACTGGTGTTCAGACTGGAGTGTAAGCCTATTGTCTTCCTTATCTCCCTCCTCCAGCCTCCCCTCTCTCTTTTCTATTTTTCTCATTTTCTCTCCCTTTCTTCCTTCCTCCAATGCACCATGCCCAGAATAAGGACAGGGAAGATGATAAAGATAACTCATCTCCCTCTTTCCTTCTCTCTCTCTCTCTCTCGCTCTCTCTCTCTCTCTCTCTCTCTACCTCATCTCCCTCTCTCTCTCTCTCTACCTCATCTCCCTCTCTCTGCTCTCGCTCTCTCTCCCACCCCTCCCTCCTCTCTCTCTCCCACCTCTCTCTCTTCACTTCCCCTCCTCTCTCTCTGATGCTATCTCCCTCTCCCTGCCCTCTCAGCCCAGACAAACAGCTCCACTCAAACTTATAGATCCCAGTGATGAGCTCTAATATCTATACTGATTGTTATTTAACTGACCCATCAATACAGAGGCATATAGGGAATTGGACAGAGAGACAGGGCTTTTTGTGGAGGGACTGGTGGTATTGGCAGTTCCCTCATAGGGAGTTTAACTCAACCATTCATCTCCTCACCTTTACCTGCTGTTCCCTCTGAGGACACTGCTGATGTTCTGCCAGCCCAGGCATGAGAGAGAGAGAGCGAGCGAGCGACAGACTGACTGACTGACTGACTGACTGACTGACTGACTGACTGACTGACTGACTGACTGACTGACTGACTGACTGACTGACTGCCTGCCTGCCTGCCTTCCTTTCTTTCTTTCTCTCTCACTCACTCAACTACATGTCCTCTGACCCTGTGGAAAACAGTGGTTTCAGGACGGTTTGGTTCATAACCGAGGGAGGACCACATATTAGCATGACTGTTTCTGTTTTGTCCTGTGTGACTCAAAGTTGAGACATTCATTCTCCATATGGGCTGCAGCTACTGAAGCGAGCCATGTGTGTGAGTGCTTGTGTGTACGTGTGTGTGACTAAGCTGACCACAACATCTGTTCTATACTCCAGGTGTTAGATTCCTGTAGCTGTTTAAAGAGAGCTACTGTTTTAGCCAGTTAATTTCCTCACTAGTCATTTTCCTGTCATGCTATGTGAAAGTGAGGGGAGTTTCAAGACCACACTGGTCAATTTTCCTGTTGTAAAATACTTGTTTGGTCTGTTTGCCTGTCAACCAGTTTTCTTGTGCCAGATGTTTCAATTACAACATGATATCTTTAGTTTATGTTTGTAAAGGGGGTGGGAATGGGCGGGCCTATAATAACTGACTACACCACCTTTTAGAATGAAGGGAGGTCCTCATGTAAATATAACACTGGCTGTTTTATGACAGCAAACACTCACCATGTTACACCTGGGATGGCTCCTCTTAATCATGAGGTAACCTAACCCTATAGTTCCAAGTAGACTACACCACCTTCTGTTTAATGAGGGGAAGGACATCAACCTTAAAGAATGGCCTATTGTTTTCCCTGCACAGTTCAGTTACAGATCACAAGATGAGACAGTTTAGAAAATGCAAAAATACAATTTTATTACAGCGTTCAATATGTTCACAAAAGTTAGAGAATTAATTACTTTGTTTCAGATATTTAAAATACTCCTGTCTAGCCGACCACCAGACACTGTCTCAGAGCCACCGGAAAACGTGTGGTGAGACAGCATTTTCCCCAGTACTTTTAAAGCAGCAGCACCGACCGGGCCAGTAAATTCTCAATGCATTTTTGCATTCCAGTTCAACATTTACCTGCTCTGTCGCAGTCTACCATTGAAAACCATTTAAGACTACATGCAAATAAAGTCGTGCTATTTGTATTTGAGCAATATGATTGCCCGTTCATTCAAGCACCACTACGCTTCCACAAGTCACAACTTCTCGAGCGCTCAAGCAGTACAGAAGTTGATAGCTACATTCACACAGCACACGCAAGCTGTCCTGAGCAAAAATAAGTGGCCATCAATCTACTCTCTGAGCTTATTTATTTTAAAGTGATTTACAAAAGTAAACCTTCAATAGTAAACATACTAGCAATATGCTGGCTACTGTTGATAGTCTGCAAAAAGAAAGCTACAAAAATACACTTTAGCATTTGTCTTGGCTAACCTGCTGTAGCCAGGTGATCTCGTTTGGAACATAATTGTCTTAAAGGGGCAGTGTCCTATTTTGAGATGTGAAAACAAATCTTCTCAAAATGACATACATTAGTAAAAAACAAATAATGCAATTAATACAATGCAATTCTAAAGAATAGAGTTATGACTTACATTGCTAAATTATATTAAACAGCTTTTTAATACATATCATAATAACCAAATATAGCCTATTAAAAGCTGTATATAGAGAAAAAACATTCCAACCTATAGGCCCTGGATGACCCCAATGTGTTTAAAAACTACACCATGTCCGGGCCAGTAGAAATGATGTTTGGGCCAGTAGATTCTTGGCCAACTGGCCCGGTCGGGTCAGTGAGAAAATAACTGTCCAATGTTAAGTTAAGTTATGTTTTGATCACACGGACTGGGATATGTTCCGGGTAGCTTCTGAAAATAATTTAGACATATACACTGAAACGGTGACTGAGTTTATCAGGAAGTGTATAGGTAATGTTGTGCCCACTGTGACTATTAAAACCTACCCTAACCAGAAACCGTGGATAGATGGCAGCATTCGCGCAAATCTGAAAGCGCGAACCACCGCATTCAACCATGGCAAGTTGACTGGGAATATGGCAGAATACAAACAGTGTAGCTACTCACTCCGCAAGGCAATTAAACTGGCAAAACATCAGTACAGAGACAAAGTGGAGTCGCAATTCAACGGCTCCGACACGAGACGTATGTGGCAGGGTCTACAGTCAATCATGGACTACAAAAAGAAAACCAGCCACGTCGCCGACACCGACGTCTCACTTCCAGACAAGCTAAACACCTTCTTCGCCCGCTTTGAGGATAACACAGTGCCACTGATGAGGCCCACTACCAAGGACTGTGGCCTCCTTCTCCATGGCCGACATGATTAAGACATTTAAGCATTTTAACCCCTGCAAGGCTGCTGGCCCAGACGGTATCCCTAGCCGCGTCCTCAGAGCATGCACAGACCAGCTGGCTGGTGTGTTCATGGACATATTCAATCTCTCCCTTTCCCAGTCTGCTATTTCCACATGCTTCAAGATGGCCACCATTGTTCCTGTACCCAAGAAACCAAAGGTAACTGAACTAAATGACTATCGCCCTGTAGCACTCACCTCTGTCATCATGAAGTGCTTTGAGAGACTAGTCAAGGATCATATCACCTCTACCTTACCTGTCACCCTAGACCCACTTCAATTTGCTTACCGCCCCAATAGATCCACAGACGATGCAATTGCCATCACACTGCACACTGCCCTATCCCATCTGGACAAGAGGAATAACTATGTAAGAATGCTGTTCATTGACTATAGCTCAACATTCAACCCCATAGTACCCTCCAAGCTCATCATTAAGCTCGAGGACCTGGGTCTGAACCCTGCCCTGTGCAACTGGGTCCTGGACTTCCTGATGGGCCGCCCCCAGGTGGTAAAGATAGGAAACAACATCTCCACTTTGCTGATCCTCAACACTGGGACCCCACAAGGGTGCGTGCTCAGCCCCCTTCTGTACTCACCCCTGTTCACCCATGACTCCAACTCAATCATCAAGTTTGCAGACGACACAACAGTAGTAGGCTTGATTACCAACAATGACGAGACCGCCTACAGGGAGGAGGTGAGGGCTCTGGGAGTGTGGTGATCGTGGACTTCAGGAAACAGCAGAGGGTGCACCCCCCTATCCACATCGACGGAACCGCAGTGGAGAAGGTGGAAAGCTTCAAGCTTCCTATGGCGTACACATCACCGACAAACTGAAATGGTCCACCCACACAGACAGTGTGGTGAAGAAGGTGCAACAGCGCCTCTTCAACCTCAGGAGGCTGAATACATTTGGCTTATCACCTAAAACCCTCACAAACTTTTACAGATGCACAATTGAGAGCATCCTGTCGGGCTGTATCACTGCCTGGTACGGCAATTGCACTGCCCACAACCGCAGGGCTCTCCAGAGGGTGGTGCGGTCTGCCGAACGCATTACCGGGGGAAAACTACCCGCCCTCCAAGACACATACAGCACCCGATGTCATAGGAAGGCCAAAAAGATCATCAAGGACATCAACCACCCGAGCCACTGCCTGTTCACCCCGCTATCATCCAGAAGGCGAGGTCAGTATAAGTGCATCAAAGCTGGGACCAAGAGAATGAAAAACAGCTTCTATCTCAAGGCCATCAGACTGTTAAATAGCCATCACTAGCACATTAGAGGCTGCTGCTGCCTATTGAAATCACTGGCCACTTTAAGAAATGGAACACTAGTCACTTTAATAATGTTTACATATCTTGCACTACTCATCTCATATGTATATACTGCATTCTATTCTATAATATTATTCTGTATCTTAGTCCATGCCGCTCTGTTATTGCTTGTCCATATATGTATATATTCTTAAATCCCATTCCTAACTAATTATGTGTGTATCAAATCAAATCAAATCAAATTTTATTGGTCACATGCGCCGAATACAACAGGTGCAGACATTACAGTGAAATGCTTACTTACAGCCCTTAACCAACAGTGCATTTATTTTAAACAAAAAAGTAAGAATAAAACAACAACAAAAAAAGTGTTGAGAAAAAAAGAGCAGAAGTAAAATAAAGTGACAGTAGGGAGGCTATATATACAGTAAAATAAAGTGACAGTAGGGAGGCTATATATACAGGGGGGTACCGTTGCAGAGTCAATGTGCGGGGGCACCGACTAGTTGAGGTAGTTGAGGTAATATGTACATGTGGGTAGAGTTAAAGTGACTATGCATAAATACTTACTTAACAGAGTAGCAGCAGCGTAAAAAGGATGGGGTGGGGGGCAGTGCAAATAGTCCGGGTAGCCATGATTAGCTGTTCAGGAGTCTTATGGCTTGGGGGTAGAAGCTGTTGAGAAGTCTTTTGGACCTAGACTTGGCACTCCGGTACCGCTTGCCGTGCGGTAGCAGAGAGAACAGTCTATGACTAGGGTGGCTGGAGTCTTTGACAATTTTGAGGGCCTTCCTCTGACACCGCCTGGTATAGAGGTCCTGGATGGCAGGGAGCTTTGCCCCAGTGATGTACTGGGCCGTACGCACTACCCTCTGTAGTGCCTTGCGGTCAGAGGCCAAGCAGTTGCCATACCAGGCGGTGATGCAACCAGTCAGGATGCTCTCGATGGTGCAGCTGTAGAATTTTTTTGAGGATCTGAGGACCCATGCCAAATCTTTTTAGTCTCCTGAGGGGGAATAGGCTTTGTCGTGCCCTCTTCACGACTGTCTTGGTGTGTTTGGACCATGATAGTTCGTTGGTGATGTGGACACCAAGGAACTTGAAGCTCTCAACCTGTTCCACTACAGCCCCGTCGATGAGAATGGGGGGCGTGCTCAGTCCTCTTTTTTTCCTGTAGTCCACAATCATCTCCTTTGTCTTGGTCACGTTGAGGGAGAGGTTGTTGTCCTGGCACCACACGGCCAGATCTCGGACCTCCTCCCCTATAGGCTGTCTCATCGTTGTCGGTGATCAGGCCTACCACTGTTGTGTCGTCGGCAAACTTAATGATGGTGTTGGAGTCGTGCCTGGCCATGCAGTCATGGGTGAACAGAGAGTACAGGAGGGGACTGAGCACGCACCCCTGAGGGGCCCCCGTGTTGAGGATCAGTGTGGCAGATGTGTTGTTACCTACCCTTACCACCTGGGGGCGGCCCGTCAGGAAGTCCAGGATCCAGTTGCAGAGGGAGGTGTTTAGTCCCAGGATCCTTAGCTTAGTGATGAGCTTAGAGGGCACTATGGTGTTGAATGCTGAGCTGTAGTCAATGAATAGCATTCTCACGTAGGTGTTCCTCTTGTCCGGGTGGGAAAGGGCAGTGTGGAGTGCGATAGAGATTGCATCATCTGTGGATCTGTTGGGGCGGTATGCAAATTGGAGTGGGTCTAGGGTTTCTGGGATTATGCTGTTGATGTGAGCCATGACCAGTCTTTCAATTGTATTGGGTATTGGGTATATGTTATGAAATTGTTAGATATTACTGCACTGTCGGAGCTAGAAGCACAAGCATTTCACTACACCCGCTATAACATCTGCTAAACGCGTGTATGTGACAAATAAAAGGTGATTTGATTTGTCATAGCCAACGAATAGGACCCAGAGTTTTAGCTGAACAGGTCATGAGATCAGGAAAAACGTCAGGCCCCAGAAAAGACACGTACAAATTTTGCCACACCACTTTTGAACCTGTGGTGCCACCTATGCACTGTCTCCTCACTGCATCCCCAGGGAGCTGGAATCCACTCTTAACACACCATCCACGCCCACACCACGGGAACCTGCAGTAGAGATAGTGATGTGGAAAGAAAGATACAAGAAAAGCACAGCAAACCACACAGAATACCAAAAAGAGGAGAAAGCATGCAAATTCCTAAAACAAACCACTTCAAGCCAGGAATATGTATTTTGTGCACATTCTAATATATATATATATATATATATATATATAATGAGCACAAAATCATATTACTCCAAACACACCTCACACCTCATGAGAAACCCCCCCCCCCCCCCCACCAACACACCGAAATGGAAGCAGTGAACGGAGTGCAGGAACATCACTCCAGCTTGCCCACCCAGGACACAGTGCACTCCAGATCAACTGCGGCCCGCGGGACGGTGGCCGACTAGAGGGGGAGACACAAAGACACTTCCACGAGTCAGAGGAGCGAGAGCTCCGACAGAGGGAATTATTTTGAAGCGGCGTTAATACGCTTACACAGTATAGGCTACAATAATATGGAATCACACCACGGGCGTCAAGCACCCCAAAAATCTGAGGGGGCACAAAGTACGTGAGGATGATTGGGGAATTCTTCTGCATATCTAAGCACTCCTCTTGTGTGGTCTTAATCTTCATGACTGCCGGTTATATTTTTTTAAAGAAACTAAATATGCTTCTCTGCATCTCTGCTAAAATCTGGGTAAAAGATTGAAAGGAAATGTGAGTCTTATTCAGTACATTTAGTAATTGCTTGATTTTCTAAAGTCTACCAACCTTACCAGCAGGCTTGCAAGCTAAGATAGTTAGACAAGCTAGCTACTCTAACTTGATTGATATCCTGAAATGGCTTCTTGGTAGCAAGTTATGAGGTTGGGAGATTGGGAACCTATCTGGGCTAGCTAAATCCAACTTCATAAAAGTGCTAGGTGGCTAGTAGTATTACATAGAAAAATACTACAAAAAAACAACAAATATATTTTACAATAAATACCAATTACAGGACAAATCTGAGGGGGCACAGTGATTGGGATTAGCTTTTTCTAAGCGCTGGCTACATGCGCCTGGACTGGCTCCCCTTTCCCTCCCTCCTATCCGGCTTCTGAATTGCAGAGCTCCACTCACAACCCCTGCACAGCATGTGTTATTTCTCTCGAATACTCCATGCTGCTCAATGACTCACTCACTCATTCACCCCTGTAGGCAAATATGACTGAATGGTCTTGAGAATGTCAGCTGTGTGGGGACTGTAGGTGTTGTCAGCCAGGTCAACACTGCATCAGGCCTGGATACCACACTCAAGTTTAAAGTTTTATTGTCACCAGTGGTGGAAAAAGTACCCAATAGTCATACTTGAGTAAAAGTAAAGATACCTTAATAGAAAATTACTTAAGTAAGTGTGAAAGTCACAGAGTAAAATACTACTTGAGTAAAAGTCTAATAGGATTTGGTTCTAAATATACTTAAGTATCAAAAGTAAAAGTATAAATAATTTCTAATTCCTTATATTAAGCAAACCAGACGGCACCATTTTCTTGTTTTTTAAATTTACGGATAGCCAGGGGCACACTCCAACACTCAGACATCATTTACAAACGAAGCATGTGTGTTTAGTGAGTCTGCCAGATCAGAGGCAGTAGGGATGACCAGGGATGTTCTCTTGATAAGTGCGTGAATTTGACAATTTTCCTGTCCTGCTAAGCATTCAAAATGTAAAGAATACTTTTGAGTGTCAGGTAAAACGTATGGAGTAACAAGTACATTATTTTCTTTAGGAATGTAGTGAAGTTAAAGTTGTCCAAAATATAAATTGTGAAGTACAGATACAAAAAAACCTGATTTAAATAGTACTTTAAAGTATACTGAACAAAAATATAAACGCAACATGCAACAATTTCAAACGATTTTACTGAGATACAGGTCATATTAGGAAATCAGTCAATTGAAATAATTTCAATAGGCCCTAATCTATAGATTTCACATGACTGGGAATGCAGATATGCATCTGTTGGTCACAGATACCACTCGCCCACACAACGCCATACACGTGGTCTGCGGTTGTGAGGCCAGCTTGGACTTACTGCCAAATTCTCTAAAACGATGTTGGAGGCGGCTTATGGTAAAGAAATTAACATTCAATTCCCTGGTAACAGCTCTGGTGGACATTCCTGTAGTCAGCATGCCAATTGCACACTCCCTCAAAACTTGAGACATCTGTGGCATTGTGTTGTGACAAAACTGCACATTTTAGACTGGCTTTTTATTGTCCCCAGCACAAGGTGCACCTATGTAGTGATCAGCTTCTTGATATGCCACACCTGTCAGGTGGATGGATTATCTTGGCAAAGGATAAATGCTCACTAACAGTGATGTAAAGAAATGTGTGCACAAAATTTGATAGAAATAAGGTTTTTGTGCTTATCGAACATTTTTGGGATCTTTTATTTCAGCTCATGAAACATGGGACCAACACTTTACATGTTGCGTTTATATTTGTGTTCAGTGTATCTTTACTTTAGTACTTTACACCACTGATTTGTCACGTGCACAAGTACAGTGAAATGCATTTCTTCTTCATTTCTGCCTAAACAGAACAGCAGATGAAAGAGGATAGATGGGGTAGTTATAGCTTTCGCAGTATTCCTTGAATGGTGTGAAGTCTGACTACACACCAAGGAGAGGGAGGAAGAGGGAGTGGTGAGTGAAGAGGACAAGATTGGTGAAGGACTTGGCCTGAAGCTTTCACAGGCAGCTGACTTCTGTTGGCATCTTGTTTTAAAACCTCTGAGGTCAAGGGAACAGAAACACCAAGGCTTTCAAGGAAAGAAAGAGAAAGTAAGGAATAAAGAAATACAAAAATAAGGGAGGTGGATATATTCAGGAGCATTTCTTTGTGACAGGTCCATGCTAGTCTTGCCTATTCCTTAATAAAACTGCATTCTGTGTATCATAGGCTACTACATACTATTTAGAACATACTGTTTAGTAAAAATGTATGCAGTTAGCAACAAATATCAACATAGCCTACTAGGCTCACCCATACTGAGAATGCATCATCTAATGCGCAATTGTGTTTCCCGCCATTTGGGTACAGCGTATCCCCTTATCTCATTATCAGCTGAATAACAGCTGTTGTCAAACACACGTGGATCTGAAAAGATGACTCTCTTCCTCAATAGTGTGCAGGGAATTCTACCAGAAAGGAAGAGGCGAAGCAAGAGGATTTACTCCGCCCAAAATCTGTCCGCCTGAGATAAGCCCTTTTTTTAGGCTTATTTGATCAAATATAAGTTTTGTAATGTTTAAGCTGTTACAAATTATATAAGTACTGATATAAGTGGATGCATGTGGCATTCCGGCAACTTTTAGAAAAACACCTTAGTTATGCCTGTTGTTCACACGGGTAACTGCCCTCTCATTGGCTAGAATAGTCCCACCTGATCTCGCCTGCCTTCAATCATTGAGGACATGTATTTCCATTGTTAGAGTGCTCACTCGGCTATCTTGTCAATATAATAGATAATCTTTGATTCTACTAGATGAAAAGCCAAAGTGAGTATGACAACCTGGCATTTAAAGCATACACTTTTTTCGAAATTTCACATAGCCTACTATAAAACATTATATTTTCGCATACCTAAAATGTCTACTTGTACGGGCATTCGGACACGGCCATTGTCTTTTTTCAAAGTTCAAACCACCAGTTTGTTTTTCCGTCAGTAGGCCTATGTTGCATTCTCAGTTTACTAAATTAAATGGCATTTGGGATGGCAGCAGTGGCTTTCTGTTTTGATTCAGTTATGTCTTTGTGTCCGAGGGTTGACCTGATGTTGTGTTCACAAGGGACAAACGGGAGAAAACTTCTGGAAACGGACAACAAAAAGGGACATTCTCAATGGCAAAACTCCATCTGTTTCAAAGCATTTTCAGTTCATTTCGTGCCTACTGAACGGTACCCAAGTGTTTGTGTGCCTTCTGGTCTAGCTGGTGAAAGCTTTAGACCTGTCATCACATCACTCTGATATACAGTCATTTAGCAGATGCTCTTATCCAGAGCGACTTACAGTTAGTGAATACATATTTTTTTTATACTGGCCCCCCGTGGGAATCGAACCCACAACCCAGGCGTTGCAAACGCCATGCTCTATCAACTGAGCTACATCCCTGCCGGCCATTCCCTCCCCTACCCTGGACGACGCTGGGCCAATTGTGCGCCGCCCATGAGTCTCCCGGTCGCGGCCAGCGGCGACAGAGCCTGGATTCGAACCAGGATCTCTAGTGGCACAGTTAGCACTGCGATGCAGTGCCTTAGACCACTGCGCCACTCAGGAGATATGACCTAGAATGGCCAGATCGTTTTCACCTCATTACAGTTACAGTTGAAGTCGGAAGTTTACATACAGTTAGGTTGGAGTCATTAAAACTTGTTTTTCAACCACTCCACAAATTTCTTGTTAACAAACTATAGTTTTGGCAAGTCGGTTAGGACATCTACTTTGTGCATGACACAAGTAATTTTTCCAACAATTGTTTACAGACAGATTATTTCACTTATAATTCACTGTTTCACAATTCCAGTGGTCAGAAGTTTACATACACTAAGTTGACTGTGCCTTTAAACAGCTTGGAAAATTCCAGAAAATGATGTCATGGCTTTAGAAGCTTCTGATAGGCTAATTGACATCATTTGAGTCACTTGGAGGTGTACCTGTGGATGTATTTCAAGGCCTATCTTCAAACTCAGTGCCTCTTTGCTTGACATCATGGGAAAATCAAAAGAAATCAGCCAAGACCTCAGAAAAATAATTGTAGACCTCCACAAGTCTGGTTCATCCTTGGGAGCAATTTCCAAACGCCTGAAGGTACCACGTTCATCTGTACAAACAATAGTATGCAAGTATAAACACCATGGGACCATGCAGCCGTCATACCGCTCAGGAAGGAGTCTCCTAGAGATGAACGTACTTTGGTGAGAAAAGTGCAAATCAATCCCAGAACAACAGCAAAGGACCTTGTGAAGATGCTGGAGGATACAGGTACAAAAGTATCTATATCCACAGTAAAACAAGTCCTATATCGACATAACCTGAAAGGCCGCTCAGCAAGGAAGATGCCACTGCTCCAAAACCACCATTAAAAAGCCAGACTACGGTTTGCAACTGCACATGGGGACAAAGATCATACTTTTTGGAGAAATGTCCTCTGGTCTGATGAAACAAAAATAGAACTGTTTGGCCATAATGACCATCGTTATGTTTGGAGGAAAAAGGGGGTTGCTTGCAAGCCGAAAAACACCATCCCAAAAATGAAGCACGGGGGTGGCAGCATCATGCTGTGGGAGTGCTTTGCTGCATGAGGGACTGGTGCACTTCACAAAATAGATGGCATCATGAGGAAGGAAAATTATGTGGATATATTGAAGCAACATCTCAAACAATTTAAAGGCAATGCTACCAAATACTAATTGAGTGTTTGTAAACTTCTGACCCACTGGGAATGTGATGAAATAAATAAAAGCTGAAATAAATCATTCTCTCTACTATTATTCTGACATTTCACATTCCTAAAATAAACTGGTGAGCCTAACTGACCTAAGACAGGGAATATTGAATAGGATTAAATGTCAGGAATTGTGAAAAACTGAGTTTAAATGTATTTGGCTAAGGTATATATAAACTTCAGACTTCAACTGTATTGATGTTTAAAGTCTGTATAGTTATTAAGGGCAGTTTTGCTCTTTTATATTTTTTTTCTAATGGATTTTATTAGTATTTTAGTCCTGGCTGGTTGACAATTGTAAGACATAACAGTTTTTATAAATAGCCCAATATCCCACATCCTAAGCTTGTGTGATTGAGTGACTGATGGTTGGTTGACTGATTGATTTTAACATGGCTTAAAGGTGCAGTCTGCAACTGTCATTATTTGCTTTCTTCAAACACATTTGTCCAAGAAGCTAAGTAAAAATAGCACTTTTTTAACTGGAAATGAAAGTTATAGATTGCACCTTTTTAATGTAGGCCTAACCGAGTAGAGCTCAGTATGGACTGGCATGACCTGGCATGGATTTACATATAGACCAGACAGTCTCTGGTCCATTCTTAGAAAGACCAGACCAGAGCATATGGCTCCTGTCCCCTCCTGGCTCCTGTCCCCTCCTTGCTTCTGTCCGTCTCTACTGGTCTGGATGAGACTCTGAAGATGTTGTAATTACAAGTTGGGCAGGAGTGAGGCTCTCTAGGATTTCTTCCCTGCCTGCCGCCAGATACATTTTTTCCCAATTATAGCTGTGTGTGTGTCCGTTGATATCTGTGAGTGTGTGTGTGTGTATGCATGCATACTTTGTGTGTGTGTGTGTGTCTGTGTATGTATGTGTGTATCGTTCGTGTGTCTGTGTGAGTATGTTTGTATGCGTGCATCGTAAATGTGTGAGTGAAGAAGAGTGTGTAGGGCAGGGACTGAGCCACTGAGGCTATCCAATTATAGCCTGGGCCCTACTTTGGCCCCGCTGTGTCAGCAACGTCTGTTTCTCTCTGTCAACGTGGAGATTGGAGGACCTACAACCACCAGCTCTCTCTAAGATGGGGGCTTTCATTTTCCTTAGGGTGACATTTTGTGTGGCCGATTCAGTCTTGGTTGGTATCTCAGATCTGAGCAATCTGAGTGATCCTAAGTGAGCTTGTCTCTAATTTATATGGCTTTCTTTTAATGTATGTAGGCCTATGTATTTCGGCTGTGCTTTATGTGGTTGTGGAGAAGCGATGAACCCTGGTGCTGAGCCCAAGTTGTAATTTAAATAGATTTTTGTTTTGATGGATATGTCAAATTGCATTTGTTGTGTAAGAGCTCATCCTAGCCAAGGAGGAGCTCATAGGCTATCATCTCTGATCCCATGGAAAAAGTTGATCCTGACATGATAGGAGGACAAAGATTATGCAACTCTGCAACTTCACCTTGGCAACTGAAATTGTGCTTAGATCGGTGGTTCCCAACAAACGCTATCCTGACAAAACCTTTGGTGGTTAAAGTGGTTGTTATTAATATTCGGGGTCAAAACAGTGCATGGGGTACTCCTTCTTTTGGCGAGAGCGAGAGAGCGAGAGAGATAATTGTTGTCATTTAGGAACAGGGGTGGGTCCCCCTATCGTTAGCCGCTCTTGCTCTCCCTGTGGGTTGGTAAATGAGGGGTGGAGGCCTCGAACACACCGATTATACTGGCAGACTGGGGCTCTTGAGAGGTTAAACACATTTAAACACACACCATTACAGAGTCAGAGGTGTAGTCTAGGAACAGTCACTCTGTTTTCTCAACCTGATCCGACCTGTTCATAATGTGTGTTCATACAAGTGTTCATAATATACTCACTAGTTAGCTGGCTACCATCTGTGCAATCATTACAGAGAAAGAGGGATTTATGCAATCGTTATGTGTAGAGAGAGCTCACCATAAATACCTACAAAGACAGGAGAAGTAGCATGAATAAAGTTAGAATAGTAGTAATTATACATGGTTTTATATAGTGCTTTTTAATGTTCTAAAGACACTTTAAAGTTAGGTTGAAGTTAAGTGAACTTAGGTCAAGTTGAATGAAATATACTGTCATTGAATCAAATGTAGAGTCTGGTGTATGGTTGAAACGTGTTTTTCTTTCCTTAGTGCTCAATTTACTCATTGTCAGTGTGGCTTTCTGGTGAGAGAAAACAGTTGGTTTGATTGGTGTGTGGTGAGGTCACAATTATGTTGGTTAGGACATCTACTTTGTGCATGACACAAGTAATTCTTCCAACAATTGTTTATAGACGTTTACATACACCAAGTTGACTGTGCCTTTAAACAGCTTGAAAAATTCCAGAAAATGATGTAATGGCTTTAGATGCTTCTGATAGGCTAATTGACATCATTTGAGTCAATTGGAGGTGTCCCCTGTGGATGTATTTCAAGGCCTACCTTCAAACTCAGTGCCTCTTTGCTTGACTTCATGGGAAAACCAAAATACATCTGCCAAGACCTCAGAAAAGAAATTGTAGACCTCCACAAGTCTGGTTCATCCTTGGGAGCAATTTCCAAATGCCTGAAGGTACCACGTTCATCTGTACAAACAATAGTATGCAAGTATAAACACCATGGGACCATGCAGCCGTCATACCACTCAGGAAGGAGTCTCCTAGAGATAACGTACTTTGGTGAGAAAAGTGCAAATCAATCCCAGAACAACAGCAAATGACCTTGTGAAGATGCTGGAGGAAACAGGTACAAAAGTATCTATATCCACAGTAAAACGAGTCCTATATCGACATAACCTGAAAGGCCGCTCAGCAAGGAAGAAGCCAATGCTCCAAAACCGCCATAAAAAAGCCAGACTATGGTTTGCAACTGCACATGGGGACAAAGATCGTACTTTTTGGAGAAATGTCCTCTGGTCTGATGAAACAAAAATAGAACTGTTTGGCCATAATGACCAACGTTATGTTTGGAGGAGAAAGGGGGACGCTTGCAAGCCGAAGAACACCATCCCAACCGTGAAGCATGGGAGTGGCAGCATCATGCTGTGGGGGAGCTTTGCTGCAGGAGGGACTGGTGCACTTCACAAAATAGATGGCATCATGAGGAAGGAAATGTATGTGGATATATTGAAGCAACATCTCAAGATATCAGTCAGGAAGTTAAAGCTTGGTCGCAAATGGGTCTTCCAAATGGACAATGACCCCAAGCATACTTCCAAAGTTGTGGCAAAATGGCTTAAGGACAACAAAGTCAAGGTATTGGAGTGGCCATCACAAAGCCCTGACCTCAATCCTATAGAAAATGTGTGGGCAGTACTGAAAAAGCGTGTGCGAGCAAGGAGGCCTACAAACCTGACTCAGTTACACCAGCTCTGTCAGGAGGAATGGGCCAAAATTCACCCAACTTATTGTGGGAAGCTTGTGGAAGGCTACCCGAAACATTTGACCCAAGTTAAACAATTTAAAGGCAATGCTACCAAATACTAATTTAGTGTATGTAAACTTCTGACCCACTGGGAATGTGATGAAATAAATAAAAGCTGAAATAAATCATTCTCTCTATTATTCTGACATTTCACATTCTTAAAATAAAGTGGTGATCCTAACTGACCTAAGACAGGGAATTTTTACTAGGATTAAATGTCAGCAATTGTGAAAAACTGAGTTTAAATGTATTTGGCTAAGGTGTATGTAAACTTCCGACTTCAACTGTATGTCCCCATAGTACAGTATGTCATACCGAGTGACCGACTGAAAGTGAATGTACAGTTATTCATATAACTACTGTTCCCTGAATGAGGGAAGAGAGAGGTATATCATATTTTGGCCCTGCGCCATCAGGGGATTTGGGCTCGTTGAAGAGCTGTACTGAATTGAGGAAATTAATGTGATCCCTGGTATTATAGCCATTGGTTGTGAAACTAGGAGGCCCAGAAATGGTTTACAGAAGCCTGAACTGTTAGAGCCCCATATAGGGAACCAGAACATGCTGCAACTTGGCTATGCGCACTGATACGCTGCCACTGCAGCCCGTCCATTGACCACATGGTTCCAAGAACAACACTTACCTTGCGAGCCTGAAATGTCAGAACTCCTACAAGGAACCGCCAAAACAACAGAACACCTGTCTTGACTTGGTAAAGCACACACTTGCACTGCATAGCATCAACCAGAGTCCATGAACCACGGCAGCCCGAGGCTCAAACCCGCAGGAAACCTGCAATAACCTGGAAACTGTGTACTCGCGTGCTGCCATAGCAGCCCAAGGCTCAAACCCACAGGAAACTGTGGTAACCCAGATAATTTGCACATTACGCGCTGCCGCACCCAAAGGCAGCCCAACCCAGATAAATACGCAATCTGCGTGCTGCCTAACATCCACTCCTGGACCCAGCCATAAGAACACTATGAGCCACACTGAGCAGTTACATCCAAGTGATAAAACCTCACACAGGTATGTCGGGAACCCCAACTCGCTGCAGGAATGTTATCACCAATCGACATGCCCCAGAACAATGCCCAGGCAGCCGCCACACCCCTAGTGGAGTGAGTATGTACACTGCTAGGCAACCCTTGTCTTTGCTGTCTTACGCAAGGGAGATAGCCTCCACAATCCAATGAGAAAGACGCCGCTTAGTAAGTACCCTACCCCGAGCTGGATTAGCGAAACAGACAAAAAGCTGGTCACAAACGCGGATATCCTTGGTCCTATCCATATACGTGCGTAAAGTGCGCACCGGACACAGGCCATGCAACCTACATTGTTCACTGGAAGCAAACGGAGGAGGTGAGAAAGGAAACCGCTTGAAATCCAGGGACCTGTAAAACATAGGCATAACCTTGGGAGCAAAAGCTGCATTAGGACGTAACATCCCTTTGGAGTCACCAGGCGCGAACTCCAAACAGGAACGGGTACTGATAGCGCGTGGAGATCTGACGCCAAGGCCATGAGCAAGGCAGTCTTGTAGGAAAGGACCTTCAGGTCCTCAGACTCCAATGGTTCACACAGAGCATCCAGGACCAAAGCCAGGTCTCGGGTCGGTGCCATAGGCTTAGACACTGGTCTGAGCCGACGCACACCTTTCAGGAACCGTACCACCAGAGGATGAGACCCCGGGGTAGAGCTGTCAATCCCTATATGACACGCCGAGATGGTTGCCATATAAACCTTCAATGTGAAAAAAGATGTCCACCAAAGAACTATGAAAAGGAGAAACTCCTTTTAACCTGACACAAACCCTCAAACCCATAGCCGTCAAATTCAACCATTCAGGGGCTAAACCCAAAGATTCTATATCTGCGCTCGTGGGTGCCAAACATGCACCTGGGACAATAGATCCCGACGACACGGAACCCTTCACGGGTCCTCGCCGAACAAGCGGATGCTCTCCAGGAACCAGGGTTGTCTGGGCCAATGGGGAGCCACCAGAATCAACAACAGACCCTACTGTCGGACCCTCTCCACGGTGGTCTAAATCAGGTCCACTGGAAGAAACGCATAGAGCAGTGTCTGAGACCACTGATACGCCAAAGCATCCATTCCCAACGGAGACAATGTACATTTTCTCACGATGCGGCCCTGCCGAACTGGTCCCATATCTGGGCAACCACCGAGGGGTGCAGTCTCCACTCCGTAGAGATAGGACACCCCCTGGAAAGTAGATCCGCACCCATGTTGAGGAATCCGGGAAGATACGTCACCCTGAGCGACAGGAAATTAGCATTGCTCCAAAAGAGCAGCGTTAGCAAATCAGTCAGTAGCTCTAGGTAATTGATATGCAGCGCCCTTTGCACTGTTGATCAAATCCCTCTTTCCGAGTAGCCCACCCACAGCGCTCCCCATCCCAGTAAGGATATGTATGTCGTGATCACCCTGTGGGACACTACCCAGCCCATGAGAATCCCCTACAACAGCAGTCTCCCATCCCTCCAAGGAGTCAACGCCCTTAGGCACGACGGGGATACCTTGAGCAACCGATGGCAGTGGCGAGATGCGTCAAGACTCATATAAATCACCCAGTGTTGAAACAGACACATCAACAGAAGTCCCAGAGGCACCACAGCTATCATAGAGGCCATCAGACCCAATAACCACAGGCACAAGTGAAAAGACACAGAGTGCCCCAGCTGAAACCGTGCCAGACAGAGACAGAATGTGACCCTCCTCTGTTGAGACAAAAACGCTTTATTCAGGACCAGAATGAGACCCAGAAACTGAATTTGCTGAGCCGGAGTCAAACAGCTTTTCTGGTGATTCACTATGAACCTCAGAGACTGAATATGAGAAACCAGTGTGTCAGTGTGGAGTTCCACCTGTTCCCTCAACTCCGCCACGACCAATCAAGCATCCAGATATGCCAATACTCTGATCCCCTGGCACCACACCGGTGCCAAAGCTGCCTCCACCACCATAGAAAATGTGTGGGGCGATAGTGAGAGCCCGAAAGGCAGGACCAGAAACTCATAGGCCACACCCTCGAAATGAAACCTCAACTTTCTGTGGGGTGAAAATACGCTTCCTTTAGATCATTGGACGTGAACCAATCGCCGGGACACACCGACTGCAATAGCCGATGAAGTGTGAGCATTTTGAACTTGCAAACCTTGAATGTGCTTGTTTAAAACATGCAAGTACATTATCTCCTGAAGGGGCAGAGCGCCACCCTGATTACTGGGATAATTAGTTTTTCTGTCATGCTTGTTTTCATATCCACCACTCTTGACAACCGTGTGTCTGAATGTGGGAAAGGAACTGTGTTTATTATGCCCACACCTGGACGATACCATACTCTCCATACCCCTGAACACAGAGGGACTTTGGTGAGAAACAATTTTGTGGTACCGCTGTTCTGAAACCCAGCCCAGACTGGGTTTGGGGACTTTGGCATCCAGTAACTTGCCCCCATTGACCTGAGCCACTTGTAAGCACTGTTGCCACAGTAGATACTTGGGGAGGAGGGCCCCGCTGAGCCACCACCATCGCCCCCATACTTTTCCCCACAGCCAGGATAGTACAGCGGGACAAATGCAGCACAAACTCAGCCATAGCATGGATTTCGTTGAGAAGCTCTGAAACTGGCTTCCCCGCCTCCATGGTCTTATTCAGCTCCTGCAACAAATCAGTATGATACATCTGCAGCATTGTGACCACATTCAATGACCGGGCCGCCACATCCTCAGCCTGGTACACTTTGTCAAGCTGATCTGCCAAGAACCGGCAGTGTTTATTCGGAAGCACTGTGCTAGGATTTACCCCCTTGTTAGCCTCTGGAGCTAAGTAACTCGGCGGTGTGCATACGAGCCCTGCCTCCTCCATACCCTCTACATTCACGATTTCGCCTGGTAGCACCAGCCTGGCTGAATGAGGGGAATCCCAGGTCGCCTTTAGCTCATCTGCGAAATCTTTAAATGGGGGTAAGCGACGCTTCACCACTGCAGGGACAGGAGGTAAATACTAGTGATGTTACATTTGATATCGGAGCTCCGAGGCATGTGTCGAAATCGCTAAGCAGCTAACTTTGAAGCAGTGTGCCGACGCGTGTAACATTTTATCAGAATTACGTCATCAATGACATCCGAAGAATCATTTGATCGCGTGCTTTTTCAAAATGTGTGTTGCAAAATGCTAGATTACACTGATTTCGTTGTGGTTCCGGTGCTTTCTTTGATTCCAAGGTGCTTTCAAACACCAGCCTCTACTGGACACCATACTTACAAATATAGTTAGAATTTTGTACAACATTTTTCACCCGACCGGTAGCTTAGCAGGTAGAGTAGGGAACTATGGAACATTTAGGGACCAGCGCATTTTATGTGATCATCATTCAGTATTTGAATGTTTTATTATACTTTTATTGTGTACTAGATCTTATTGGTTGAAAATTATTATTATTATAAATAATCAATTCCAGGTGAAAGCCAAAGGTCATAGCTTTCTGGGGGGGAATACTACTACATGAATATAATATTGATGATTAAAGCCATAGCGAAACAGTGCAAAATGGCTGTAAGCTCAACTGGTTTTAACACCTCAATCACACCGCATTTTGGTACACCAGAAGTACATTTATTTCCAATGGAACCTGCGTTTGCCTTGCCGATTTGCGTTGCAGAGGCAGTTGCAGTGCGTTCTGTGTGGTGGATACGTTGGATTTATCAAACGTATGCGTCAAACTGTATGCGTAGACGGCTTGACAAAAATGGTAGCAGAAGGTGAATGTTGCACACATATCCAGATGATGCTGCGTACAATTTTGCACAATGACGCTGTCGGTGTGATCAAGGCGTAAGCATCCTAAATAATGCCATAGATTCCGTTTTTGAAAAATAGTAAACTTGAAGGCAAAAAGGGGAAGCATGATGTAAGATGCAAACCTGGTATTCCAACTGATTATAGGCTACTGAAGCCAACGATTTACCATTGCGCCACAGAGTTTTGATGAAAAAAATACATATATCTGATAAAACATTTACTTGACTATGACTGTGATATGTGGTTGTCCCACCTAGCTATCTTAAGATGAATGCACTAACTGTAAATCGCTCTGGATAAGAGTGTCTGCTAAATGACTAAAATGTAAATGTAATCACACGCTGCTATTTATTGCTGACCAACAGATATCACTAATGTGCATTGTGAACAGATAATTAAGCTCTGAGTAATGAACAGTTTTTCGTCATAATTTGGTGAAAGCGCTGAAGCCTTCAAAGATCCTCAGTTTCCCATCACTAGTAAATACCTTCCCCCAAACCTGGAGGAATTCCACTGTGGGGGAGAAGACAGCCAATCCACCTCCAGGTGACCTGCCGCCCTACGACACAACTCCATCAAAGGCTCATTAACCACCAATGGTTCACTCTCCCCCGCCTAATCCAAAGCTGGGACTTTAGGCTGCCCCGGACTGATGTCATCTGATTCACACTCTGAAAACCCTCCAGAGCCAACCAGGGATAGTATATCATCTCCAGAATCTGTACTCTGAACACTGCCAGAGAAACTGGAATGAGCCTCACTCGGCTGGGATGACACCCCTATCAACTCCAACCACCGCTGCTGGTCTGTCCCGGCCTCTAGCCTTACTCAAGCAAGGAAGCACTGGCTACACAAGCAGAATAGAAAGTAGTGGGTTTTTAGCAAACACAAATCCTACACAAGCAAGGAAGCATTAGCTACACAAGCAGAGCAGAAAGTAGTCAGCTTTTAGCAAACAAAAAAAAGATACCAAAACCCAAAACTCGCAATATCTAGGGCAGGGATCATCATCTAGATTCAGCCGCAGGCTGATTTTTTTCTTGAGTGGGTGGTCGGGGGGACGGAACATAATAACAAATAATTTGTAGACTGCAAATTGACCGCAAGAAGCCCAAACAGATATAATGTTTGACTAAAACATAATCATTTCAAACCTTCCTTACATTTGTATACGATCACATGTCTCTATATTATGCGTAGGAATAATTGGGAACAGATTTCTTAAATTAAAATCACTTGGCTGATTTCCTGGTGTTTTTAAAGTATTTTATGTTAAAAGAAAACATACGAAAGCTTTGGGGGCCAAATAAAACCACTAATATTTAATATTCAATATGTTAATATTCAATATGTATTCACCTGAGATTTGCTTTGAAGTGCAAAGTGTAGCAATACAGGTGAAATCAGTCATTGGCACAGACATGTTGGCATAGCAGGAAGATTGGAATGCCATGAACCAAGAGGTTGTGAGTTCAAATCCCAGGTGAATACATATTGAATATTAATGGCTATATAAATGAACATGCACAATGTAATTATATATGTTAACGTGTGTCAAATATGTAAGTTGAAAACATTGTATGTTAAAAGCACTGTGTGCAAGTTGACAGAATGTTTTCTCAAGTTTAAGAGATCTAATATTTCTTAGTTCAAGTAACACAAAGTTGACTAAAGTAAACAGAAAAATGGCTGTGGAACCACTTACTTAATAATAATTTTAATCTCTTGATTCCAACATCCTTGTTTGTAGTTTGTGACTAGAAAGGCAGAAATGTTTGTTAGTTTCATGTTGCAAATCCAAATATCCTGTGTTATCCGTAGATGTATTTGTTTCCCTAAGTGCAGCTGACTGAGGTGTATGTGTGTAGTCTAACTCAACTCCTGTTTGGCACTCCTGTGGCGGGAACTGAGGGACGGCTGCTTTGATGCTGATCGACTGTGTGTGTGTGTGTGTGTGTGTGAGTGAGAGAATCAACAGGGGATTCCTTTTGGGCACGTCTTGGCTATGCCTGTGATGGAGTGCCAGGAATGAACTCTGGCCTAAATGTCTGTTTTATGAATCAAAGTTTATTCGGGTCTTTCATTTATTTAGTTTCTCGGACGGCCTGACCAGTTCTTACGGTTAATGTGTGCCAACACTGAGTGTTTGTTTGTGTGCGTATGGGGGTTTTGTTACAACATTTTCCCAGCAATGTCGTTCATAGCTGTTCAAAGTCACATTTTGTAAATAGCCTATGCATGGTTGGTTAGGTTAAAGAGTAGTTTCAAAATGCCCATGGTTTATGCTTGAATCCATTCCTAGTGATCCAGTTATTTACAAATGTTGTTGTACTAGCAATGTTCTTGTAAGATGCCAAGTAAGAGTGATTTAAGAGTTCTTATTTTGTCATGTTACCAACACCCAAGCAACACCACACCAGGGTCATATTCCTTATGGCAAAACGTATACTGTTAGAAAAAAGGGTTCTTCGGCTGTCCCTATAGGATAACCTTTTTGGTTCCAGGTATAACTATTTTTAGTTCCAGGTAGAACCATTTTGGGTTCCATGTAGAACCCTCTGTGGAAAGGGTTTTACATGGAACCCAAAGGGGTTATACCTGGAACCAAAAGGGTTCTACCTTGAACCAAAAAGGGTTCTTCAAAGGGTTCTCCCATGGGGCCAGCCAAATAACCGTTTTAGGTTCTAGATTGCACCTTTTTTTCTAAGAGTGTAGCAACTTTTTCAATGGAAAACAAAACCAAGCGTTTTTTATTAGACAAGTCCAGGTAGTCCATCCCTGTTTCAGTCTGTTTCCTTAGAATACTACCCAGTTGTTTGAGCAGATCTATGCCCCCACGTTGGCAACAGACATAATTGTTTTTCCATTGAAGCCTGGCTTAGCTGACAGTACTTAAAATACACTACTATGTGTGGTACATAGTCCTACACTCTGACCACTCATTCTAAACATACACACAGACCTAGACTAGACATTCCTGATGCAAATATCTACACCCCAACATAAAGGAGGGAGAGCCAGGAAGTGGTGGTCAGAGAGAACAGGGAAAATGAGTTTGTTCTTATTCTAACTATGCCACTCATCATCACCACAATACCACCTACACACACACATGCACGCACACATAAAGGTGTACTGTAACTCAACACAGATGGGCCTTTCTGTAGGCTGACATATTTGTCTGTGTAAGTGTATTTATAGTTGTTGACATCCGTAAGGCCAGTATGTCAGGGACAGATGCTTCTAGGAAATAACTGTTACTGTGTCCAAACAACAAACAACACATGCCCACCGAGGTGGCTTTTTTTTGACAGTGTGTTTGGCTGTAAATCTGTGTGGCATGGACCATATTAACCAAATGTGAGGCCAGTGTGTGAGGTGTAGGGAATGCTTTACCCATCTGTGTCTATGTTCATCAACACACATGCCCAACGATATGGCTAATAAATAGTGTGTGTGTGTGTGTGGGGGTATCATTTTTTGTGGCATGTACCATATTAACCAAACACCAGATATCTACAGTGTGTGGGTATCACTGTATGGCATTAACCAAGCACATTACACAGTTGTCTTCTGCAAAAGCTGACTCTGTAGTCAAGCTTTAGTCATCTCACCTTACAGGACTAACAGTTTCACGAAACCTCAACAAATAAACAAGAGATACTACCATCCTTTCCTATTCTTTCCTGTTTCTTCACAGGAAAATCTGGGACACCAAGGTTGCTGATCCATCCACAAGGTAAGACCTACTCAATGTTTGAACATCTCAACTAACTAGAAAGTCTTTGAACATTTTTGTGTGTCTGATTTATCTCTATTATAATGCCTTGTGAGCTTTAAATGCATTATGTAGAGTGTTTAAATGAAGTGTTACTGGATAGTTCTTGTCTTGTTCCTCTCCTTCATGGAACTGACATGACATACGTAACCAGACGTTACAGCTATGCACACGTTATAATGTGTTATAAAGCATTATAAGACTCTTATGGCCTCTTCTCTCCCCCTTCCTAGGCTGAGCCTCATGGCTCGTAAAAAGGGTTTCTGGGTAGAGAAGGTTCACTGCCTGGGGTCAGAGACCAGCCTATCACAGTGTCATGCTCAGCTGTCCATTCCACACAGCCCCTCCCCCTGTAAGAGTGGGAGACATGCGGTGGCAAGGTGTGTACCTGGACCGCAGTTTGCACGTATGTCATCTGGAAGAGCCCAGTCACCCCACCCAATTGTGGTAAGAGACAGGCACACGCACACGTACGTACATAGACACACACACACACACACACACACACACACACACACACACCATGCCTCACTGTGCTAAGAGCCAAAACCTAGATAATTTTCCTGTGTTCTGCACAAATATGATACAAAACATTCTTAGACAATCATACAGTCTAGTCATACATGATGCTGACTCTCTCTGTCTCTCTGTCTCTCTCTCTCTCTCTCTCTCTCTCTCTGTCTCTCTCTCTCGCTCATTCTGACTCTCTCTCTCTTTCTCTCTCTCTCCTCTCCACCTCTAGCCGGTGCGTCTGAAGGCTGGCCCCAGGCTGGGTGAGGGCCGTGTGGAGGTGCTGAAGGAGGGGAAGTGGGGGACCATCGTAGACCACATGTGGAACCGCGTCTCAGCTAGCGTGGTGTGCAGGGAGCTGGGCTTCGGAACTGCCAAGGAGGCCCTCACTGGAGCTTACATGGGACAAGGTAGGATAGGACTCCCTCTCTATCTGTATTCTCTGTCTTTTTGTCTGTCTCCATTTCTCTCTGTCTGACTCTTTGTCTGTCCTAAAGGGGTCAAGGTTAGACTTTTATTCTCACTGGCAAAGGAAAAAGTTCACTCCGGTTGTGCCATGTGAACATGGAAGTTGTGTTTTTACCAGTTTCTTCCATTTCATCCAGCCCTATAAGGTTCAGGGTCTTAGGCACCTGAGAGAAGACACCCATGTATATGTCTGCCCTGGCTTAGGTCACAGGAACAGTGTATCTCTGTACCCTATGTACCTTAGGCTGTTTGATATTCCATGCGAGTCAGAGGAACTTTTCCAGCCATGCTTAGGACTTATCTTAGGACTCTACGCTCGTCTACCGCTGAATGGTCTGAGAATGTATTTGTTTGTGAGCCTGAGGGTGCTGATCTGTGGTTCACGCACTGTTAGCGGATTTCCCCTCTTCTCCACCATGGTCACTGCAGCTGTATGTGTGCGCGCGTGTTTGGGCAGCTGGAGGGCTCAGCGTATATGGCTCAGATCACAGCCAGAAGCTCCTCAAAGGAATGGAGTCAGCAATCAACACTTTCTCAGCTCCACCAAGACGCGCACGTACACACACACACACACACACACACACACACACACAGCTGTGCATTTTTTTCTTTTTTGAATTTCCTGATACGCGAAAGCCACCAGCTGTGGGATAGTTCTTACCACCCAGCCACAGGTCTTTCCCTGTCCTAGATGGGAGAAGTCTAGGTGGAGCAGGGAGTGGATTGGTAGGGTTTGTAGTTTGTGCTGATAAATCCCGTAGATGATAAAGGGATATGTAACAGTACCTGATCGCTTTCTAAATAAATCTTGGTGGCTTTATAATGAACTATAGTGTTTTCAGAAAGTATTCATACCCCTTGACTTATTGTTTCAGCCTGAATTCAAAATGGATTATATATATGTTTTTTTTTTTCACCCATTTACACACAAAATACTAATTGTAGGGTATTTCTTTATTTTTTACTATTTTCTACATTGTAGAATAATAGTGAAGACATCAAAACTATGAAATAACACATATGGAATCATATAGTAACGAAAAAAGTGTTAAACAAATCAAAATATATTTTATATTTCAGATTCTTCAAATAGCCACCCTTTGCCTTGATGACAGCTTTGCACACTCTTGGCATTCTCTCAACCAGCTTTACCTGGAATGCTTTTCCAACAGTCTTGAAGGAGTTCCCACATATGCTGAGCACTTGTTGGCTGCTTTTCCTTTACTCTGCGGTCCGACTCATCCCAAACCATTTCAATAGGGTTGAGGTCGGGGGATTGTGGAGGCCAGGTCATCTGATGCAGCACTCCATCACTCTCCTTCTTGGTAAAATAGCCCTTACGCAGCCTGGAGGTGTGTTGGGTCATTGTCCTGTTGAAAAACAAATGATAGTCCCACTAAGCCCAAACCAGATGGGATGGCGTATCACTGCAGAATGCTGTGGTAGCCATGCTGGTTAAGTGTGCCTTGAATTCTAAATAAATCACAGACAGTATCACCAGCAAAGCACCCCCACACCATAACACCTCCTCCATGCTTTACGGTGGGAAATACACATGCGGAGATCATCCGTTCACCCACACCGCATCTCACAAAGACACGGCGGTTGGACCAAAAATCTCCAATTTGAACTCCAGACAAAAGGACAAATTCCCACCGGTCTAATGTGAAGTGCTCATGTTTCTTGGCCCAAGCAAGTCTCTTCTTCTTATTGGTGGCCTTTAGTAGTGGTTTATTTGCAGCAATTAGACTGTGAAGGCCTGATTCACATAGTCTCCTCTGAACAGTTGATGTTGAGATGTGTCTGTTACTTGAACTCTGTGAAGCAGTTGGGCTACAATCTGAGGTGCAGTTAACTCTAATGAACTTATCCTCTGCAGCAGAGGTAACTCTGGGTCTTCCTTTCCTGTGGCGGTCCTCATGAGAGCCAGTTTCATCATAGCTCTTGATGGTTTTTGCGACTGCACTTGAAGAAACTTTCAAAGTTCTTGAAATGTTCCATATTTACTGACCTTCATGTCTTAAAGTAATGATGCACTGTCATTTCTCTTTGCTTATTTGAGCTGTTCTTGCCATAATATGGACTTGGTCTTTTACCAAATAGGGCTGTCTTCTGTATACCCCCCCTACCTTGTCACAACCCAACTGATTGGCTCAAACGCATTAAGAAGGAAAGAAATTCCACAAGTAAACTTTTAAGAATTCACACCTGTTAATTGAAATGCATTCCAGGTGACTACCTCATGAAGCTGGTTGAGAGAATGGCAAGAGTGTGCAAAGCTGTCATCAAGGCAAAGGGTGGCTATTTGAAGAATCTCAAATATAAAATATATTTTGATTTTTTTTAACACTCTTTTTGGTTACTACATGATTTCATAGTTTTGATGTCTTCACTATTATTCTACATTGTAGAAAATAGTAAAAATAAAGAAAAACCCTTGAATGAGTAGGTGTGTCCAAAACTTTGACTGGTAGTGTAAGTATTCACACCCCTTTGCCATGATATTCTAAATTGAGCTCAGGTGCATCCAATTTCATTTGATCATCCTTCACCAGTGACCAATTCAATTGTTTGGACATGTGTTTCTTTCAAAATCACCTGTCTATATAATGTCCCACAGTTGACAGTGCATGTCAGAGCAGAAACTATACCATGAAGTCCAAGGAACTGTCCATAGATCTCCAATATATAATTGTGATGAGGCATATTATCTGGGGAAGTGTATAAAACTATTTCCAAGAGCACAGTGGTCTCCATCATTGGGAAATTGAAAAAATATGGAACTACCCAGACTCTGCCTAGAGCTGGCCGTCCGACCAAACTGACCAACCGGACAAGAAGGACCTTGGTCGGGGAGGTGACCAAGAACCCAATGACCACTCTAAACGAACTACAGAGTTCCATGGCTGAGATGGGAGAACCTGCCAGTAGGACAACAGTCTCTCGCAGAAGCCACTCCTGAGAAAAAGTCACATGACAGCATGCCTGGAGTTTGCAAAAAGGCACGTGAAAGACTGAGATCAAAAGGCAAAAGATTCTGTGGTCTGATGAGACAGATTTTACTCTTTGGCCTGAATGCAAAGCACTATGTCTGGAGAAAACCAGGCACAGCTCATCACCCGTCTAACACCATCCCTAGCATGAAGCATGGTGGTGGCAGCATCATGCTATGGGGATGCTTTTCAGCAGCAGGGACTGGGTGACTGGTAAGGATAGAAAGAACAGTGAATGTAGCCAAATACAGCCAAATCCTTGATGAAAACCTGCTTCAGAGTGCAAACAACCTTAGACTGGGGTGAATATTTACTTACAAACAGGACAGTGACCCCAAGCATACAGCCAAAGCAACACTGGAATGGCTTCAGAAAAAGAATGTGAAAGTCATTGAGTGGCCCAGCTAAAGCCCAGACTTGAATCCCATTGAAAATCTGTGGAAAGACTTGAAGATTGCTGTTCACCAGCGCTCCTCCTCTAACTTAACAGAGCTTGAGAAAATCTGCAAGGAAGAATGGGAGAAAATCCCAAAATCCAGATGTGCAAAGCTGATACAGACATACCCAAGAAAACTCAAAGCTGTAATCTCTGCCAAAGGTGCATCTACAAAGTATTGACTCAGGTGTGTGAATACTTATGTAAATTAGATATTTCTGTATTTCATTTTCAATCAATTAGCAAAAATGTCTGAAAACATATTTTCACTTATTCATTATGGGGTATTGTGTGTAGATGGGTGAAAAACGAAACAATCTAATCCATTTTGAATTCAGGCTGTAACACAACAAAATGTGGAATAAGTCAAGGGGTATGAGTACTTTCTGAAGGTACTTCTGAAGGTACTGTAATTGTCAAGATGATGTCATTGTGTTGCATTGCTCTTAGACATGCTTAATTGAAGTGCCCTCTGGCCCTTGTCAAAAGTAGTGCACTATATAAGGAGTAGGGTGCCATTTGGGATGTAAATGTTAAGTCATCTGAGTGTAGATCAAGGCTGTTCAACAACTTTGTTCCAGCCCTCAGCTTTCTGTCCTGTCCTGCAATGTTCTTCACCAGTGGTGATTTTAGCATGTACATCTTGGTGGGGTAAACTATTTATTTTTATTTTTATGAATGCCAGCAAAGCCACTACACAACACAACACTAAACAATACATTAATTGCACTATAAAGGTGACAAATGGTGCCCACAAACTGTTAGGGCCTGCATAAAGCTGTCCCAACAGCAGAGTCCCAACACCTTACCACTGCTACACCTGGCTATCAGTGGAGCCTTGTCTGGCAGCGAAACAGTTAATTCAGCCTCATTTAGTGCCTTTTAAAAATACATAGCTGATATGGCTGACTTACTTAAACAAATGTAGTGTCTACTGACAATTTAGATGTACAAACTATGGCATACGGGGACGACGAGCAGATAAGAGGCAATTCATGAGCGAGCTAGGACGGACATAGTGAATATAGCTATTTGTTCAGCACTTTTTTGAAATGTACAGCGACAGAATCCAAAACATGGGCTGTTCTGACAGTATTCTAAGAACCCTCTTCTATTGCATAAAACAACCATTCAATGCATAAACAGTATTAAACATAATCTTGTCATTTTTCTATCACACAAGTCAGAACCATAGGAAAAATAAAGGGGGCATATAAGCAGACAATGAAAGCTCTTACAACGTTGATGACATTTATCTAAAACAGGCTATAGGCTACATGTGCACCATCAAGTCAGAACAGTAGGCTATGTTATGAGGGGGAAAGGGACCAAATTATTTGGGTGAGGCACATGGGCTACAGTATACAGTGGGGAAAAAAAGTATTTAGTCAGCCACCAATTGTGCAAGTTCTCCCACTTAAAAAGATGAGAGAGGCCTGTAATTTTCATCATAGGTACACGTCAACTATGACAGACAAAATGAGGAAAAAAAATCCAGAAAATCACATTGTAGGATTTTTAATGAATTTATTTGCAAATTATGGTGGAAAATAAGTATTTGGTCACCTACAAACAAGCAAGATTTCTGGCTCTCACAGACCTGTAACTTCTTCTTTAAGAGGCTCCTCTGTCCTCCACTCGTTACCTGTATTAATGGCACCTGTTTGAACTTGTTATCAGTATAAAAGACACCTGTCCACAACCTCAAACAGTCACACTCCAAACTCCACTATGGCCAAGACCAAAGAGCTGTCAAAGGACACCAGAAACAAAATTGTAGACCTGCACCAGGCTGGGAAGACTGAATCTGCAATAGGTAAGCAGCTTGGTTTGAAGAAATCAACTGTGGGAGCAATTATTAGGAAATGGAAGACATACAAGACCACTGATAATCTCCCTCGATCTGGGGCTCCACGCAAGATCTCACCCTGTGGGGTCAAAATGATCACAAGAACCGTGAGCAAAAATCCCAGAACCACACGGGGGACCTAGTGAATGACCTGCAGAGAGCTGGGACCAAAGTAACAAAGCCTACCATCAGTAACACACTACGCTGCCAGGGACTCAAATCCTGCAGTACAGACGTGTCCCCCTGCTTAAGCCAGTACATGTCCAGGCCTGTCTGAAGTTTGCTAGAGTGCATTTGGATGATCCAGAAGAGGATTGGGAGAATGTCAGATGAAACCAAAATATAACTTTTTGGTAAAAACTCAACTCGTCGTGTTTGGAGGACAAAGAATGCTGAGTTGCATCCAAAGAACACCATACCTACTGTGAAGCATGGGGGTGGAAACATCATGCTTTGGGGCTGTTTTTCTGCAAAGGGACCAGGACGACTGATCCGTGTAAAGGAAAGAATGAATGGGGCCATGTATCATGAGATTTTGAGTGAAAACCTCCTTCCATCAGCAAGGGCATTGAAGATGAAACGTGGCTGGGTCTTTCAGCATGACAATGATCCCAAACACACCGCCCGGGCAACGAAGGAGTGGCTTCATAAGAAGCATTTCAAGGTCCTGGAGTGGCCTAGCCAGCTCCAGATCTCAACCCCATAGAAAATCTTTGGCGGGAGTTGAAAGTCCGTATTGCCCAGCGACAGCCCCAAAACATCACTGCTCTAGAGGAGATCTGCATGGAGGAATGGGCCAAAATACCAGCAACAGTGTGTGAAAACCTTGTGAAGACTTACAGAAAACGTTTGACCTGTGTCATTGCCAACAAAGGGTATATAACAAAGTATTAAGAAACTTTTGTTATTGACCAAATACTTATTTTCCACCATAATTTGCAAATAAATTCATTAAAAATCCTACAATGTGATTTTCTGGATTTTGTTTTCTCATTTTGTCTGTCATAGTTGACGTGTACCTATGATGAAAATTACAGGCCTCTCTCATCTTTTTAAGCGGGAGAACTTGCACAATTGGTGGCTGACTAAATACTTTTTTTCCCCACTGTACATATCTCCCTGGCATATGACATAATTTATGCATCAGCATACAATACATTGTTGGACTCACCTTGTTGTGCTGTGCTCACTTGAACAGGAAGGTGGCGCGGCGGTCCTTCTTGTGGGCTCTAGAAATTGGCCCGAAACCCCGACCTTGGAATTCTGAGTTGGATGACCGTTAAATTATTTTCTGTATTTTTCCAGTCAGAGGTAGTTTTATCAGAGGTCCCAGTTGTCTTGAACTCACTGAAGTCTGAGATTTCACAGTTCTGAGTTTCCAGTTGTTTTGAATGCAGCAGAAGTCATGCTGGACTGACAGCATGGCCAATGTATTCAAACTTTTCTGGCCCATGGCGTTACCCCATTCTTCGTGATATCCAATTGGTAGTTGCGATCTTGTCTCATCGCTGCAACTCGGAAAAGGTTGAGAGCCACACTGCTTCTTGACACACTGCTCGCTTAACCCAGCCGCACCAACGTGTTGGAGGAAACGCCCGGCCCACCACAAGGAGTCGCACAATGAGACAAGGACATCCCGGCCGGCCAAACCCTTCCCTAACCCAGACAACGCTGGGCCAATTGTGCGCCGCCTCATGAGTCTCCCGGCTGTGACACAGCCTGGGATCAAACCTGGGGCTGCAGTGGCGCCTTAGCACTCATTGTTGAAATCGCGATTTACAACTTGTTGTGTAATGTTTATGTCCAATGGTCGATGAGCACCGATACATTTGATCTATAATTTATCTTCATATGACAAGGATTTGCCAGTAGATTGCCGACTTGATGCATGATAATGACTGCTTGTCTAGCTTGCTAGCTAAGATTTTGAAAGTATGATTTTGACATGATCAGTCCAATCAAAGCTACTGTAGATATAACGTGATTTGACGTCATTTTATCATTTCACCTTCTTGGATGGGCACTTTTATTGTAAGTCTATGGCAGCACCCAAGGGGCTTGAATTTTCGAGCTCTACCCGTAGGTTCTGCGGCGACGTAGTGTCCCCATGAGTGACAGAACACTGAGCCAATCATGGTGCAACTAGAGAAAATTACCAACCCCTACGCTCTGTATTTTCCGCTGGCTGCCCCACCACCACAGAAAGCACTGAGCTAGGCTGAAACAGCTGCATTTTGGAGCTGCCTTACTCAAGAAAGCAAAAAAGAGACCATGTTTGTATGCGGCTTTATTAACTCAATTATTATTATTTGCCTTACCTGCCCTGAATGACGCGTCGCCACTGTTAGGAGTGGAGAATATTGTAGCTCTTAGCATCCTCATCTCTCACTATTCAACAATCTCTGGTCTCAATCAGCCTTCTGCACCTATACTGTAGTCTATTATAACCACACCCATCCTAACCTAATCTCGCCACAGCCACATCAAAGTACCCCTGTCCCAGATCTTATGGTTGCTACATACTGTAACACCCAGCAGTCTGTGCCTGTGTTGTAATAGTCAAGGCGAAGTGAAAAGCTTTTAATTTTCTCCCAAAATAAGTTCATATTTCCTCCTGATCAACCCTGGGCTGCTGCTTCAGTAACACCCAGTGTGTGGGTGTGCGTGCGTACAATGTCTGTGTTAAGTCTGTTCCCAGACCTGCCTGTAGCATTACTATTATGGCCTTGCAGCTCTAGCCTCCTAGCCTGTCAATCAAATGACAGGTTTAATTTAATAGTTTAATCCTCTCGACCTGTTTTAAATACAAGTCCCTAACTATATCCTGATTGGCAGGGACAGAGTTTTCAGCTGCGCACAGACGTGCACACACACACATTACACACTTTCGTAACGCCTGCTTAGCTACAGCCATAGCCGGACTAGAGGACATCTGCCACCATTCTCTATAATGTTGCTTTTTAGACATTTTACCGTCCTATATAATTTTCACTGAGTTCTGCAGGCCACATAAACACATACATGTATGGTGTCGGAAAAGACCTACATTAAAAGTCCAGATGGCTGGCTGGCTGGCTGGCTGGCTGGGACACAGAGACTAACTGGTGTTGTTATGTACTGTAGTTTGGTAAGCATGAAAGAGAGACGTTCTGGTGAATATCTTGGGTTGTTGTCGCGCAATAGTCTCAATAAATGCAGTAAATGCAAGTAAAATCTACAGTCACTATACGTTAGTTTAAATATAGCATTTACAAAAAATTAGATAAATAAACTATGCTATAATGAATGTTAGCACATACAGTACATGCCAATCAAGCAGACAGATACAAATCTTAAAGACTTTAGGGAGCTGGAAACGGGATGATTCTGGTCACATAGCTAGTGAGAATAGCCCAAATAGTTGGTTAGTGGTTAGGAGGGAACCCTAGTATTTTCCTCTCTGAAGTTAAGCGTGGTTTAGGGAACATTAATGGTGTTTTTCTTTCCGTGGGACTTCTTAATGTTCAGCTGTTTAATCCTATTTGAAGTCCATTCAATCATCAAATAGGCCCTTTCGCTTCGCCAAGCCTGAGCAGTAAAAACCATATAGGTCTGCCTGTGTGGGTGTGCCATATAGGTCTGCCTATGTGTCTTTCAGCCATAGAGTTTGTGACATTTCTCAGTCACGTTGCCTGTACTGACCCCAGTAGCTTTTGGGTGGGGCGGTTTGGTGACACAAATATAGCTCTGTGTGAGTGACTGGGGTGTGTGTGTGTGTGTGAGAGAGAGAGAGAGAGAGAGAGAGAGACACCATTAACAGTGTGTGTTAATGTGAGAATGTTAATGTGAGGCACCAATTATAGAACAAGCCACTGTCTTCCACAAGCCATCCTGATAGCCAGTCATCCACAACCACTACCACAGGCCTCTTTCACTACAACTATCAGAGCTAGGCCTCTTTCATCCTCCTGGGGGTTCTCCTACCATACGTCGGCCATGTTTTTTTCCGCTGCACCGTCTGTCAAAGGGATTACCACACATGCAAATCAGCTGCTGTGAGATCACGCAGAGCTCTGATTGGATATGAGATATGATAGTGTTCACAGACCAAATCTACCGTACCTCACAGGGAAAGAGGACTAATCTAAAGATTACACAAAAACATTTCTCCTTTGAAAATGAGACCATGAAAGGAGATAATTTAATGTACGCACACACAAGCGTGATACAGCAGGAACTGGACAAAGTACACAGCAGTGAATGGGAATTTAGTGGGAGTGAATTAGACTTTCGCTGACTGTTTACATCACTCAAATTCACTTTAATCATTGGTAAAGTGAAGTAAAAAACTGAAAACAATGTCTAAACTCATCAGCTGCCATTTGAACTCTCATCATCATCATCATCATCAACATTGGTTGAAATTACTGGGACAATGCCTCTATTTCCTATTCTGAACAACACTGGCATATTTTTACTTCTATATGTGATTTACTCTGTGAGGTGGTATACAGCCACATTTGTGTGTGTGCCAGCGTGTTAGTGTATGCTTGCTTGCATGATTGTTCGTAACCAGTTTCTCAGGATCTATTTCGTACCCGCCCAAATAAGCTAAAATGTGCTTTTTTAATGAAGATCCACAATCCACAGAAGCTGTGTTTGTCCTATTAAGTTAAACTGTGGTTGTTCTGAACTACTCAGTGGTATTTTACGTGGTATTCTACACACAGATAGAGACAGTTGGTTCAGGAAGTGGGTTTTCTTTAGTCTATTTAACGTGGGTGGATGTATACCCAGTCATTGTGACCAATATGGATGGAGGCCTACAATCTATAATTTAGAACAGGGATGGGCAACTCCAGTCCTCGGGGGCCGGAGTGGTGTCACACTTTTTCCCCATCCCTAGAAAACAGCTGATTAAACAAATTATATTCTAAAGCAAAGATCATGATTAGTTGGGCAAAGTGTGGACACCAATCAGGCCCCCGAGGACTGGAGTTGCCCATCCCTGATTTAGAATATCCAACATAGATGGAGATGGAGTGCATTCCGAAAATATTCAGACCCCTTGACTTTTTCCACATTTTGTTACATTACAGCCTTATTCTAAAATTGATTCAATTGTTTTTTTCTCCTCATCAATCTACACACAATACCCCATAATGGCAAAGCAAAAACAGGTTTTTAGAAATGTTTAACCAATTTATAAAATAAAAACGGAAATATCACATTTACATAAGTATTAAGACCCTTTACTCAGTACTTTGTTGAAGCACCTTCGGCAGCGATTGCAGCCTTGAGTCTTCTTGGGTATGACGCTACAAGCTTGGCACACCTGTATTTGGGGAGTTTCTCCCATTCTTCTCTGCAGATCCTCTCAAACTCTGTCAGGTTGGATGGGGATGATTGCGGCACAGCTATTTTCAGGTCTCTCCAGAGATGTGGAGAGAATTCGGCACATGTGACAAATACGATTTGATTTGATCAGGTTCTTGGTCACCTCCCTGACCAAGGCCCTTCTCCCCCGATTGTTCAGTTTGGCCTGGCAGCCAGCTCTAGGAAGAGTCTTGGTGGTTCCACTGTGTTCTTGGGGACCTTCAATGCTGCAGAAATGTTTTGGTACCCGTCCCCAGATCTGTGCCTCGACACAATCCTGTCTTGGAACTCTACGGACAATTCCTTTGACCTCATGGCTTGATTTTTGTCAACTGTGGGACCTTATATAGACAGGGGTGTGCCTTTCCAAATTATGTCCAATCAATTGAATTTACAACAGGTGGACTCCAATCAAGTTGTAGAAATATCTTAAGGATGATCAATGGAAACAGGATGCACCTGAGCTCAATTTCGAGTCTCATAGCAAAGGATCTGAATACTTATATAAATAAGTTATTTCTGTTTTCTTTTATCTTTAATACATTTGCAAACATTTCTAAAAATCTGTTTTCACTTTGTCATTATGGGTTATTGTGTGTAGATTGATGAGGAAAACAATTAATTTAATCAATTTTAGAATAAGGCTGTAACGTAACAACATGTGGAGAAGGGGTCTGAATAGTTTCCGAATGCACTGTAGACCTGCAATCACCAATCTTCTCTCTCTCTTGCTCTCTCTCTCTCTGATTTTGTTGTCAGAATCACCCCTGTGTGTTATTTTAGTGGTGACTCGATATCTTCCCAGCTTAAACCTTCTTTTCATTTCTCTACACATTGTTAAAAAAACAATGCCAAGCCCTCTTCTAGATGTACTTCCTCATTATCTCAATGTTACTCTTCATACTTATCAATAAAAGTTAATGTACTGGCCTACTGTCTGAATTTGAGTACTCTATCCACACACTTTCTTTCCTTCATCACATTGACAGGTTGTTTTACAATTTGAAGCACCAATCTATGGACTCAAGTGTGACCATATTTTATCTCCTGATTCACCTTTGGCTCTGTTCTTGCTTGCATGTGTTCTCTGCTCACCAGGGGTGGTAGCGGATGACTAAGTTAGCATTGAGCAGTGACGTTGTCTTTCTGAAAAGTACTGGGTGGGTGGCGGGTGGGGTGTTTTTGTTTTGTTGAAAGTACAAAATGGTGGTAATGATGTGTGTTGGATCTCTGGAGTACTCGAGGTACAGCCTTGTTATCTCCTCTGGCAGACAGACAGACAGCGAGACAGCCATGATAGAGATAGGAACCTTTTGTTGCTTAAGTACAGATAGGAACCTTTTGTTGCTGGGGTGCTGTTGTGATGGGGAAGGCACAATCGGTTCGCACAAACAAATGGCTGAGCTCTTTATCTGTTTACCCCTCTTTAACCTCAGCTTTCACTACTGTGGGTGTAGGTGGGTTTGTCTATTAGATAAGGGCCGTTTAGGGGGATTGCATTGCGATGCCCTCATGTCTAGGTTAAGTACCACACAAGATACAGAGAGATGTATGATTGGTGTGGTGTGTACATGCGCTCATGTCCAACCCCCCCCCACCCCCCCAACCTTCTCTCTCCCCCTCTCTCTCTCTCTAGGTACTGGTCCTATCCATATGAACAGTGTTCAGTGTTTGGGGACAGAGAAGTCTATCCTAGACTGTTACTTTCAGGATGTCCCTCTCTGGACGTTTAAACACACCCAGGACGCCTCAGTACGCTGCAACATCCCCAAGCTTGGCCTAGACAGCACGGTTAGAACACACACATTCACACACACACCTTTACATTATATAATTAAACAATAAGGCCTGAGTGGGTGTGGTATATGGCCAATATACCAGTGCCTGGACACAGCCCTTAGCCGTGGTATATTGGCCATATACCACAAACCCCCTTGGTGCCTTATTGCTATTGTAAACTGGTTACCGGTGTAATTAGAGCAGTAAAAATAAATGTTTTGTCATATCCGTGGTATACGTTCTGATATACCATGTCTGTCAGCCAATCAGCATTCAGGGCTCGAACCACCCAGTTTATAATACCAATTAAATTATTGTAGAGTCATTAGATACTTATAATTCTGAACATCTGACTTGCAAAACATACTGAATTTAAATATAATTTTCTCGCACCTCCTTCTCCTCCTCCTCCTCCTCCTACCCTCCTTCCTCTTCCTACCCTAGGTGCGATTGGCGGGGGGCAGGGAGCCAGGTGAGGGGCGTGTGGAGGTACTGATGGATGTAGGGGGTCGTAAGAGATGGGGGTCAGTCTGCAGTGAGAACTGGGGGATCAACGAAGCCATGGTGGTCTGTAGACAGCTGGGTCTGGGGTTCGCATCCCGAGCACACCAGGTATGGAAACACACCTACGAAACCCTATTCACTGTATATTGCACTACTTCTGGCTAGAGCCCTTTGTAGGAATATGGCACCATTTCAGATTTGCCCCTAGAGTACTCCCACAATTCACCAATTGTCACGGATTCTGCCGAGGCTGCTCCCCCTCCTGGTACGAGCAGGCATCGGCGGTCGCCGTCCCCGGAGTACTAGCTGCCACCGATCTATGTTTCTGTGTGTGATTGCCTTTGTCTGTCTGTCACACCTGTGTCCTATTGTGTATTCATCACCTGTCCTATAAGTTCCGTCTTTTTTCTTGGTAGGATTGTGTGTTGTTGTTCGCCTGTCGTTGTGCTGCGTGTTTTGCTTCTTGTTTGTTATTTTAGTGTTTTACGCTTGTTGCGTAAATGCTCGCCTCTTATTTTTGGAGGTCGTTTGTTTACCGTTTCCTTTTGGAATTGTTGAGTAAACTCTGTTGGACTGAGCCTCGGTGTCCTGCGCCTGACTTCCACCACACATACACCTCACCTCATGACAGAACAACACACCATCTCCATGGAGTCAGCAGGAACAGCGGCGATACCCGATTCCCTGGAGGACCGGATTAATTACCAGGACGCCATGATCCGGCAACTCGGGTCGCCATGGACGAGGTGTCCAACAGACTGCGCCGGTTGATGAATCGGGAGGTGCCCACGCCTTCTCACACCATCCCAGCACCAACGGCCAGTCCTCCTCTCTCAGCACCGGAACCCAGTGGCATTCGGCTCTCGCTCCCGAGGGCATATGACGGTTCTGCAGCCGGGTGTCAGGGCTTTCTCCTACAGGTAGAACTTTACCTTGCCACCATACACCCGGCGCCCTCGGGATACGAGGCGTCTCCGCCCTCATCTCCTGTCTCTCCGGGAAAGCGTTGGAGTGGGCCAACGCCGAATGGAGGGGAATAGACGCCGCCACCATCACCTACGCGGAGTTTTCCCGCCGCTTCAGGACTGTCTTCGATCATCCACCTGAGGGAAAGCGGCGGGAGAGCGTCTATTCCACCTCCGACAGGGGGAAGAGGAGCGCACAGGAGTTCGCACTGGAGTTCCGGACACTAGCAGCGGATGCGGGATGGAATGAGAGGGCCCTCATTGACCACTATCGGTGTAGCCTACGAGAGGACGTTCGTCGTGAGATGGCCTGCAGGGACACCAACCTGTCGTTCGACCAGCTGGTGGACATCTCCATCAGTCTAGACACCCTGCTGGCTACCCGCGGGACGTCCCGAGTGGGGGTCGTCCATTCCATCCTCCAGCACCTCCGAGCCTATTCCTATGGAGCTCGGGGGTGCTGGCGCTAGAGAGAGGAGGAGGGAGAACCCGAGGAGGGCCAACCCCTGCACCAACTGTGGCCGTGGAGGACACACCACGGCCAGGTGCTGGGGATGGTCTTCTGAGAGAGGGGACAACAGGTCACGCACTGGGGAGTCAGTCCAGGTGAGTAGGCGCCCCACTTACCCAGAGCTCTCTGTTGGTCACATGAGTATTCCTGTGCGTTTTCCACAGGTGGCACCTCATTCCCAGCATAAGGCGCTAGTAGATTCAGGCGCAGCTGGGAACTTTATTGATCGTAAATTTTGTGCTAGGTTAGGAATTCCCCTTCGACCGGTAGAAGTTCCATTCCCTGTCCATGCATTAGACAGCCGGCCGTTGGGGTCGGGTCTTATCAGGGATGTCACAGCACCGCTGACGATGACTACGCAGGGGGGTCATGAGGAGATCATTCAGTTCTATCTGATTGACTCTCCTGCGTACCCAGTGGTGTTGGGGCTTCCCTGGTTAAGTACCCACGATCCTACCATAGCGTGGCAACAGAGGGCTCTTATGGAGTGGTCTGCCCAGTGTGTAGGGAGATGTCTAGGTGTTTCCATAGGGGCGACCTCGGTAGAGAGTCCGAACCAAGTGCCCGCACTGCGCATTCCCCCCGAGTATGAGGATTTAGCACTGGTATTTAGTAAATCGAGGGCAGCAAGGCTACCTCCTCATAGACAGGGGGACTGTGCGATAAATATCCCGACTGGAGCAGCTCTTCCCAGGAGTCATGTGTATCCCCTGTCTCAAGAGGAGACAGCGGCTATGGAGACATACATAGCTGAGTCCTTGGCACAGGGATACATACGGCCCTCTACTTCCCCAGTCTCCTCGAGTTTCTTCTTTGTGAAGAAGAAGGACGGGGGATTGCGCCCGTGTATTGATTATCGTAGTCTCAATCAGATTACAGTTAAATACAGCTACCCACTGCCACTGATTGCGACGATGACGGAATCATTACGCGGAGCGCGATTCTTCACAAAGTTAGATCTCAGGAGCGCGTACAATCTGGTGCGCATTAAGGGGGGATGAATGGAAGACAGCATTTAGTACCACCTCGGGTCATTACGAGTATCTCGTCATGCCATACGGGTTAATGAATGCTCCTTCAGTCTTCCAATCCTTTGTTGACGAGATTTTCCGGGACATGCATGGGCAGGGTGTCGTAGTTTACATCGACGACATCCTGGTGTACTCTTCTACACGAGCCGAGCATGTAGCCCAGGTGCGCCGAGTATTGAGACGACTGTTGGAGCATGACTTGTATGTCAAGGCAGAGAAATGCCTGTTCTTCCAGGAGTCCGTCTCCTTTTTGGGTTATCGTTTGTCCGCGTCTGGCGTGGAGATAGAGGTAGATCGGGTATCGGCTGTGCGTAATTGGCAAACTCCAACCACCGTAAAAGAGGTGCAGCGGTTCTTGGGTTTTGCTAATTACTACCGGAGGTTTATCCGGGGCTTTGGACAGGTTGCAGTTCCCATTACGTCCCTGCTAAAGGGGGGTCCGGTGCGCTTGCAGTGGTCAGCTGAGGCGGACAGGGCATTTGTCAAGCTGAAGAACCTGTTCGCCTCGGCCCCGGTGCTGGCGCATCCGGATCCCTCTTTGCCTTTCCAAGTAGAGGTGGACGCGTCCGAGACCGGTATTGGGGCAGTCCTGTCACAACGGTCCGGCACGCCACCTAAGCTCCGCCCCTGTGCATTCTACTCTAAGAAGCTCAGCTCGGCGGAGCGCAATTATGACGTTGGGGACAGGGAGCTGTTAGCTGTAGTCCAGGCCCTAAAGGTGTGGAGGCATTGGCTTGAGGGGGCTCAACACCCTTTCCTCATTCTGACTGATCACCGTAACCTGGAGTACATCCGGGCAGCTAGGAGATTGAACCCTCGTCAGGCTAGGTGGAACATGTTCCTGACCCGGTTTGTTTTTAAGATCACATACATCCCTGGGTCCCAGAACGGTAAGGCAGACGCCCTGTCCCGGCAGTATGACACAGAGGAGAGGTCCATTGAGCCTATTTCCATACTGCCGGAGTCTTGTCTGGTGGCTCCGGTAGTATGGGAGGTCGATACGGAAATCGAGCGGGCGCTGCGTACCGACCCTACTCCCCCCGAGTGTCCTGTGGGGCGGACGTACGTTCCGCTCGAGGTTCGTGATCGGCTTATTTCTTGGGCTCATACATCACCCTCCTCTGGACATCCTGGTATTGGTCGGACGGTGCACTGCCTTAGCGTAAAATACTGGTGGCCAACGTTAGCCAGGGATGTGAGGGTTTATGTCTCCTCCTGCTCGGTATGTGCCCAGTGTAAGGCACCTAGACATTTGCCCAGAGGTAAGTTACATCCTCTGCCCGTTCCACAACGACCATGGTCCCACCTCTCGGTAGATTTTGTGACCGATCTACCCCCTTCCCAGGGTAATACCACCATCTTGGTCGTTGTGGATCGGTTTTCTAAGGCCTGTCGTCTCCTCCCACTGCCGGGTCTCCCTACTGCCCTACAGACCGCCGAGGCCCTCTTTACCCACGTGTTCCGGCACTATGGGGTCCCCGAGGATATTGTGTCCGACCGAGGTCCCCAGTTCACCTCCAGAGTCTGGGGGGCTTTCATGGAACGCCTGGGGGTCTCGGTTAGCCTTACCTCGGGGTACCACCCAGAGAGCAATGGGCAGGTTGAACGTGTGAACCAGGATGTGGGTAGGTTTTTGAGGTCCTATTGCCGGGACCGGCCGGAGGAGTGGTCGAGGTATATCCCCTGGGCAGAGATAGCCCAGAACTCTCTCTGCCACTCCTCCACCGGATTAACACCTTTCCAGTGTACTTTAGGGTATCAGCCGGTCCTGGCACCGTGGCACGAGAGCCAGACCGAGGCCCCTGCGGTGGACGAGTGGATTCGGCGCTCGGAGGAGACGTGGGACGCTGCCCATGTCCATCTGCAGCGTGCCATCCGTCAACAAAAGGCGAGCGCCGATCGCCACCGCAGTGAGGGGCCGGTGTACGCACCGGGAGATCGAGTCTGGCTCTCGACTCGAAACCTGCCCCTCCGCCTGCCCTGCCGGAAGCTGGGTCGGCGGTTTGTGGGGCCCTTTAAAGTCCTGAGAAGGTTGAACGAGGTGTGTTACAGGTTACAACTGCCTATAGAGTACAAAAATATTAACCCCTCGTTCCATGTGTCTCTTCTCAGGCCGGTGGTAGCTGGTCCACTCCAGGATAATGAGATAGGAGAGACCCCTCCGCCCCCTTTGGACATCGAGGGGGCCCCCGGCGTACAGAGTCCGGACCATCTTGGACTCGAGGCGCCGGATGAGTGGTCTCCAGTATCTCGTGGAGTGGGAGGGGTACGGTCCGGAGGAACGGTGCTGGGTGCCCAGGAGGGACATCCTCGATCCATCCCTCCTGACTGATTTCCATCGTGGGCATCCCACGCGCCCGGGTCCGCGTCCTCCTGGCCGTCCCCGAGGCCGGGGTCGGCGCACGGCTGGAGCCGCGCGTCAAGGGGGGTACTGTCACGGATTCTGCCGAGGCTGCTCCCCCTCCTGGTACGAGCAGGCATCGGCGGTCGCCGTCCCCGGAGTACTAGCTGCCACCGATCTATGTTTCTGTGTGTGATTGCCTTTGTCTGTCTGTCACACCTGTGTCCTATTGTGTATTCATCACCTGTCCTATAAGTTCCGTCTTTTTTCTTGGTAGGATTGTGTGTTGTTGTTCGCCTGTCGTTGTGCTGCGTGTTTTGCTTCTTGTTTGTTATTTTAGTGTTTTACGCTTGTTGCGTAAATGCTCGCCTCTTATTTTTGGAGGTCGTTTGTTTACCGTTTCCTTTTGGAATTGTTGAGTAAACTCTGTTGGACTGAGCCTCGGTGTCCTGCGCCTGACTTCCACCACACATACACCTCACCTCATGACACCAATCTCCTGGATAGCTGAAAACTCAGTAATACTTTCTGAGATATATATATATATATATATATATATATATATATATATATATATATATATATATATATATATATATATACACATACACAGTGAGGGAAAAAAGTATTTGATCCCCTGCTGATTTTGTACGTTTGCCCACTGACAAAGAAATAATCAGTCTATAATTTTAATGGTAGGTTTATTTGAACAGTGAGTGACAGAATAACAAACAAAAAAAATCCAGAAAAACGCATGTCAAAAATGTTGAATTGCATTTTAATGAGGGAAATAAGTATTTGACCCCCTCTCAATCAGAAAGATTTCTGGCTCCCAGGTGTCTTTTATACAGGTAATGAGCTGAGATTAGGAGCACACTCTTAAAGGGAGTGCTCCTAATCTCAGCTTGTTACCTGTATAAAAGACACCTGTCCACAGAAGCAATCAATCAATCAGATTCCAAACTCTCCACCATGGCCAAGACCAAAGAGCTCTCCAAGGATGTCAGGGACAAGATTGTAGACCTACACAAGGCTGGAATGGGCTACAAGACCATCGGCAAGCAGCTTGGTGAGAAGGTGACAACAGTTGGTGCAATTATTCACAAATGGAAGAAACACAAAAGAACTGTCAATCTCCCTCGGCCTGGGGCTCCATTCAAGATCTCACCTCGTGGAGTTGCAATGATCATGAGAACGGTGAGGAATCAGCCCAGAACTACACGGGAGGATCTTGTCAATGATCTCAAGGCAGCTGGGACCATAGTCACCAAGAAAACAATTGGTAACACACTACGCCGTGAAGGACTGAAATCCTGCAGCGCCCGCAAGGTCCCCCTGCTCAAGAAAGCACATATACATGCCCGTCTGAAGTTTGCCAATGAACATCTGAATGATTCAGAGGAGAACTGGGTGAAAGTGTTGTGGTCAGATGAGACCAAAATGGAGTTCTTTGGCATCAACTCAACTTGCCGTGTTTGGAGGAGGAGGAATGCTACCTATGACCCCAAGAACACCATCCCCACAGTCAAACATGGAGGTGGAAACATTATGCTTTGGGGGTGTTTTTCTGCTAAGGGGACAGGACAACTTCACCGCATCAAAGGGACAATGGACGGGGCCATGTACCGTCATATCTTGGGTGAGAACCTCCTTCCCTCAGCCAGGGCATTGAAAATGGGTCGTGGATGGGTATTCCAGCATGACAATGACGCAAAACACACGGCCAAGGCAACAAAGGAGTGGCTCAAGAAGAAGCACATTAAGGTCCTGGAGTGGCCTAGCCAGTCTCCACACCTTAATCCCATAGCAAATCTGTGGAGGGAGCTGAAGGTTCGAGTTGCCAAACGTCAGCCTCGAAACCTTAATGACTTGGAGAAGATCTGCAAAGAGGAGTGGGACAAAATCCCTCCTGAGATGTGTGCAAACCTGGTAGCCAACTACAAGTAAGGTCTGACCTCTGTGATTGCCAACAAGGGTTTTGCCACCAAGTACTAGGTCATGTTTTGCAGAGGGGTCAAAAGCTTATATCCCTCATTAAAATGCAAATCAATTTATAACATTTTTGACATGCGTTTCTCTGGATTATTTTGTTGTTATTCTGTCTCTCACTGTTCAAATAAACCTACCATTAAAATTATAGACTGATCATTTCTTTGTCAGTGGGCAAACGTACAAAATCAGCAGGTGATCAAATACTTTTTTCCCTCACTATATATATATATATATATATATATATATATATATATATATATATATATATATATATATATATATATATATACACACACACACACACACACACACACACACACACACACACACACACACACACACACACACAGTGGGGAGAACAAGTATTTGATACACTGACGATTTTGCAGGTTTTCCTACTTACAAAGCATGTAGAGGTCTGTAATTTTTATCATAGGTACACTTCAACTGTGAGAGACGGAATCTAAAACAAAAATCCAGAAAATCACATTGTATGATTTTTAAGTAATTCATTTGCATTTTATTGCATGACATAAGTATTTGATCACCTACCAACCAGTAAGAATTCCGGCTCTCACAGTTAGTTTTTCTTTAAGAAGCCCTCCTGTTCTCCACTCATTACCTGTATTAACTGCACCTGTTTGAACTCGTTACCTGTATAAAAGACACCTGTCCACACACTCAATGAAACAGACTCCAACCTCTCCACAATGGCCAAGACCAGAGAGCTGTTTAAGGACATCAGGGATAAAATTGTAGACCTGCACAAGGCTGGGATGGGCTACAGGACAATAGGCAAGCAGCTTGGTGAGAAGGCAACAACTGTTGGCGCAATTATTAGAAAATGGAAGAAGTTCAAGATGACGGTCAATCACCCTCGGTCTGGGGCTCCATGCAAGATCTCACCTCGTGGGGCATCAATGATCATGAGGAAGGTGAGGGATCAGCCCAGAACTACAGGGCAGGACCTGGTCAATGACCTGAAGAGAGCTGGGACCACAGTCTCAAAGAAAACCATTAGTAACACAGTACGCCGTCATGGATTAATATCCTGCAGCGCACGCAAGGTCCCCCTGCTCAAGCCAGCGCATGTCCAGGCCCGTCTGAAGTTAGCCAATGACCATCTGGATGATCCAGAGGAGGAATGGGAGAAGGTCATGTGGTCTGATGAGACAAAAATAGAGCTTTTTGGTCTAAACTCCACTCGCCGTGTTTGGAGGAAGAAGAAGGATGAGTACAACCCCAAGAACACCATCCCAACCGTGAAGCATGGAGGTGGAAACATCATTCTTTGGGGATGCTTTTCTGCAAAGGGGACAGGACGACTGCACCGTATTGAGGGGAGGATGGATGGGGCCATCTATCGCGAGATCTTGGCCAAGAACCTCCTTCCCTCAGTAAGAGCATTGAAGATGGGTCGTGGCTGGATCTTCCAGCATGACAACGACCCGAAACACACAGCCAGGGCAACTAAGGAGTGGCTCCGTAAGAAGCATCTCAAGGTCCTGGAGTGGCCTAGCCAGTCTCCAGACCTGAACCCAATAGAACATCTTTGGAGGGAGCTGAAAGTCCGTATTGCCCCAGCGACAGCCCCGAAACCTGAAGGATCTGGAGAAGGTCTGTATGGAGGAGTGGGCCAAAATCACTGCTGCAGTATGTGCAAACCTGGTCAAGACCTACAGGAAACATATGATCTCTGTAATTGCAAACAAAGGTTTCTGTACCAAATATTAAGTTCAGCTTTTCTGATGTATCAAATACTTACGTCATGCAATAAAATGCAAATTAATTACTTAAAAATCATACAATGTGATTTTCTGGATTTTTGTTTTAGATTCCGTCTCTCACAGTTGAAGTGTACCTATGATAAAAAATTACAGACCTCTACATGCTTTGTAAGTAGGAAAACCTGCAAAATAGGCAGTGTATCAAATACTTGTTCTCCCCACTGTGTGTATGTGTGTGTGTATATATATATATATATATATATATATATATATATATATATATATATAATGCATTATGATTGCATGTATAATGTAATAGCATGTATAATGCCTTGCAACACAACATAATGCCTTACAATAATCCATTGTAACACTTGCTATAAATTGTCATAACGTAACTGACTTCCACACTCACTCACTCATGACTCTCTCTCTCTAGGATACTTGGTATTGGGCTGGGGATCCTAACGCAGCAGAGTTGGTGTTGAGTGGAACCCACTGTGTCGGAACTGAGCTGTCAATCCAACAGTGTCGCCGTAACAACCACGTATACTGTCCCCGAGGTGGTGGGACTAATGCTGCAGGGGTCACCTGTTCAGAGAGTGAGTCATTATCAAAGCACACCTGTCCACCTGGCTAGCTGTCTACACCTGTGTCGTCTTAAGAGATCCTGTCCAGGGTTCTGTTCAAATGTCAAGAAATAGGAGAAAACACTTTGAAACTGAAGTACCTGAACTCCAATAGCAACACTTATTTTCAGTCTTCCGCTTGAAAACGTTTTCTCCTGTTTGCTTTCTGAACGTGAACTTGGTGTTTGATCATCTCTGATTAACCTTTAACCTACCCCTCCCCTCACCGTAGTGGCCCTTGACCCATCATTCCCTGTAATACCTGGTTTACCTTTCACCCCTGACCCCCATACATGCCTAAGTTACCCCAAACCACTCACCCCTCTCCCCTGCCCTCTAGCTGCCCCTGACCTGGTACTAGATGCCCAACTGGTTCAGGAGACAGCCTACCTAGAGGACCGACCCCTACATCTGCTGACCTGTGCCAACGAGGAGAACTGTCTGTCATCCTCCGCTGCCAGAATGAACTGGCCGTACGGACACCGTCGCCTCCTACGATTCTCCTCCAGGATTATGAACATGGGACGGGCCGACTTCAGACCTAGGGCTACCAGGGAGTCTTGGACATGGCACGCATGTCATAGGTAAGAGGTGTTGTGGGAGTTGTAGTTTTATGATGTCTATAGGATTTGTGGTAGTTGTAGTCTTTGGTATTATGAACATGAGACTGGCTGACTTTAGACCCAGGGCTACCAGGGAGTCTTGGACATGGCACCAGTGTCACAGGTAAGGGATGCTGTGGGAGTTATAGTTTTATTTTAGGTCTATAGGATTTGTTGTATTCTTTGGCATTATGAACATGATACAGGCTGACTTTAGACCTAGGGCTACCAGTGAGTCTTGGACATGGCACCAGTGTCACAGGTACTGCATTGGGGTCAGGGGCTTTGTAGTTCTAGAAGTTTTAGTTCTAGGCCTAGTACTTGTTGTCCTGTTTCGCTTCATGTAGGGATTGTGGTAGTTGTAGTTTTACAATGCATTGCCATATACTTAGTAGTAGTTGAAATTCTCTATTGCCATACTTGTGATGAGCTGTAGTACTATATCACAGTCCTCTATGGATGGGATGTGGTTGACCTCTATGCAGGGGATGTGGTTGACCTCTATGAAGGGGATGTGGTTGACCTCTATGAAGGGGATGTGGTTGACCTCTATGAAGGGGATGTGGTTGACCTCTATGAAGGGGATGTGGTTGACCTCTATGAAGGGGATGTGGTTGACCTCTATGAAGGGGATGTGGTTGACCTCTATGAAGGGGATGTGGTTGACCTCTATGAGGCGGGGGGGTGGTGGAAATCGATACCGTTACATATTGGGATATTATTTTTGACAATATATTGTATCGTATTGTTTTGACAATAGCACAATATTATTTTTGCACTACTTTGCTGTACCTGCACCAAAACTCCACTATTTTTCCTTCATAGCTTGTTCTCCATCTTCTTTTTAAATAGGGAGCCAATTTGTTTTCAGCACTTTTATTTTCTCATGGCTCTCTCTTGTCCCTCTGCAGCAGACATATGGTGAGCAATATGTTTGGAACATTGAATCACAATAAAATCACAGTATCGAATCGCAATACATTACGTATCGGGACGTAAGTATCATGGTAAAATCGTGAGGTTTCTGGCAATTCCAGCCCTATATAATATGTAGGAGTTAAGGCGATTTCACATATCCCCTTTATGATCTGGATTCTGGAGCGTTAAGTACCCTGATCCGTGCTATAAAGCATGTGTGAAACACAAACAAACCCTGGCTTAAATGAATCCTGTACCTGCGTGAGTAACGGGCCCAAGATCCAGGACCAGAGTACCAGGTAGCGCGAGTCGTGTGGAACTTTTTGCCCGTTGTAAACAAGCTGGCTTGCCAACGTCATGTAGAATGTGCGTATCGCAAATCACATCCAGAAACAGTTATTTTCAGGTTTTGTGAAAGCAAAACATACCGTAATTTTCGGACTATAAGCCGCGCCTTTTTTCCCATTTTTCGACCCTGTGGCTTATATAACGGTGCGGCTAATCTATGGATTTTTACAGCTAACGGCCACTAGAAGACCTCCTAAATCTATGGATTTTACAGGTTACAGTCCACCAACTTTAACTCTATGGGCTTATGACCGGTCCGCGCCCCCCACCTTTAAGCGGCGGGCTCCAACAGGAAAAGCTGGAGGCCGGAAAAGAGTGAGACAGGTAGCGCGCAAAAGTAAAAGTGGAACCGAGAGTGGTACGAGAGACAGAACGAGAGACAGAACGAAAGCAAGACAGACAGACATTACGAGAGCGAGACAGTTTGTCTCTTTCCCGACAATCCCCTCTGTGCACGAACCCTTACATATGGTAATTAAACATTAAAACACCTGCGGCTTATAGTCCAGTGCGGCTTATATATGTACACATCATTCAATATCATTCAATTTAGCTGCTGCGGCTTATACTCCGGTGCGCCTTATAGTGCGGAAAATACGGTAATTTGTAGAATTCTCACAAACGCTCCAGGAAACCGAACCAGGGAAAACCCCCTTAGTTACAGTCCAAGGGAGTCTGTGGGAGTCCTAGTCCTAGATCGACACAGCCAGCTTGTTGTGGTTAGCTGTGTTTGTCGGTCATTATGCGCGGTTAGTAGTGGAAGTTGTGGCTTTGGATGACCATGCTTCAGGTAAATGGTTGTGAGTTACATTATTATGGAAACCATAACCACAGACTTCCATTGTACAACTGTAATGGGATAATTGGACCTTGTGGGACAAAATTGGTCTGTGTGGGATGAATAAGGTCTTATTGACTTGAACTGAATTTAATTGAGTTAGGGACAGGTTAGAGGACTGTGTGAGATGAATAAGGTCTTATTGATTTGAACTGAATTGAGTTAGTGGCAGGTTAGAAAACATGTGAAGGTATGACCTCATTGTCATTAAGTACAATAACTACTGTTTGTACGGAAACGTACTCACGGAAACGTATGGTCCACATAAAGCTTTGCTTGGATAATGTTATAAATACACTTATGGAAAATGCCCATTTCGAAAAACAACCGTTAATTTAGCTGTTCTGTTATACTTGTCTCTTAGTGGGTGTCATTAATCAGTACATTGCAAGCGAATGACCCGTCACTTTCATAGTATCACTTTTCATACTGCTGACACTAACAAAATATTCAACCTATTGTGACCTCAACATAAGTTAGTAGATGGCGTTTGTACAAAAACTTGCTCATAGGGTCACATAGAAACCAGTATTTGTTGGTTGGCCTTAGTGGCAGATGGTCGTTGGTCAGTTACTTTGATTTAAATTACATATTTTCCCCACCTATACACGTGACACATTCCTCTATCCTGGACTTCTATTCAGTGACAAACTTTTGCCCCTAATTAAGGCAATTTCTTGTCAGATGACGAGAGTGTGTTCTGACTGTGGTCATCAGAGAAGAAGGAATAATTTAACCCTACTCAGTGTGTTCTCTGTAGAGTTCTGTGTGTGTGTTCTGTTCCAGTAGGTCACGGGTGGCATGGCGGCATGTTGTCACCTACACAGATTCATTAGCTGTCCACTAAATGTGTGTGTCTTAATGAGTACATTGAGATAAATGGAGATATGACTGAGCCACTCTGTGTTACACAGTCAGGGTGTTATACAGGGCCGACCCACCTTTCTTAATCTGTTCCAATAACACAGGAGTGGTGTGTTTGTGTGTCTTAGTTCATGCATGTGTGTGCTTGCATGCATACGTTTGTGTGTGTGTGTGTGCACGTGACTGCATGAATGTGTGTGTGGGTGAGTTTCAATGCCCCCCATTCACTGTGAGTGTGTAAACAGCTCTGTGTGTGAGCGGTGAAAGTTCTAAAACAAGCTTCTATGAGAGGTGTCACCCTGACACCCTGCCCCATGTTTTAGTGGTGAGGTCACTAGGCTACCATACATGGGGACCTACTGTTGTCATTCTGAAACACACACACACACACACACACACTATTATTCTGTGTTACCAGGCACTACCACAGCATTGAGGTGTTCACCCACTATGACCTGTTGACTCTGAATGGAACCAGGATAGCTGAGGGACACAAGGCCAGCTTCTGTCTGGAGGATACATACTGCCCTGAAGGTAATAACACCTGTTATTAACATGGATGACATGGCAATGTCACATGCTATTAACATTTATAACAACCATTTATTTTAAACAACTTGGCTTCATATGCTGTCCATGACCTCAAATATTCCTGGACCATGGTTAATCTGTTTTTATTTGATTTATTTGAGTCGCTGAAACTGGCCCCAAAAACCTCAAGTCGAAGAGTAAAGTCACTGTTGTTGTCTGTATGTCAGGTTTGCATAAGCGTTTCTCCTGCTACAACATGGGCGACCAGGGCATCTCAGTGGGTTGCTGGGATACGTATCGCCACGACATCGACTGTCAGTGGATTGACATCACTGATGTCAAGCCTGGAGACTACATCTTCCAGGTACAGGCACACACACACAGACACACACACAGGTGCGCTTGATTAAGCTTGGAGTTTGCACTTTTGATACTATCCCATTGGTTCCTTTGTTCCTTTGCAATTTTTTTAAAAGTATGTTGAAGTATTTGACTGAGGTCTGCAGATCCCCCTCTGTGATATGTGATACCATGAGAGACAGCTATGTTGTATTAACCCCGCCCACACACACACACACACACACTCCATTTATGTCATGACCCTGTCTCATGTTCACCTCAGGACACATCAAAGACTCCAACTCCCATCAGCCACCACTTCTTTCTCAGACTACTAATCCCAGTATGCCGTCCCAGGGGCCAATTAGGCTCTTGATTCTTTTTATATCTCAGCCATGGGAAAGCCATGGGTAACAGTAAAACTTGCTACAGTGAAACACGCTATCTGTTAATGAGAGTTATGGTGAGACTAGCTCCCCCAGTAAAACTCACTGATATCTGTTAGCTAATGAGAGAGGGGTTACGGAGAAACTAGCATCCCCGTAATTACTGGTACTACCTAATTACACCCTGCTAATGAGAGGGAGGTTGTGGTAAAATTAGTTCCCTTAAAGACTGTGCTACCTAAGCCATGGGAGTCGGTTGAGAGGTTACAGTGAAGACGGATCCCTGTTTAATCACACACTCCCTAAGTGTCACAGCCAGTTTTATTTAATCACCCTGCATGTTTCTGTGATAGACGTACACACACACATGCTCACGGACACACACACACGGACGTATGTATTTTAGGCATGTAGAGCAGGGCTTAATTACATGTGGTGGCCCTGCCACAGCTATGAGGAGAAAAGGATGAGAAGAAGAGAGGATGAGAAGAAGAGAGGATGAGAAGAAGAGAGGATGAGAAGAAGAGAGGATGAGAAGAAGAGAGGATGAGAAGAAGAGAGGATGAGAAGAAGAGAGGATGAGAAGAAGAGGATGAGAAGAAGAGGATGGACAAGAAGAGGATGGACAAGAAGAGGATGGACAAGAAGAGGATGGACAAGAAGAGGATGGACAAGAAGAGGATGGACAAGAAGAGGATGGACAAGAAGAGGATGGAGAAGAAGAGGATGGAGAAGAAGAGCAGGATGGAGAAGAAGAGCAGGATGAGAAGAAGAGCAGGATGAGAAGAAGAGCGGGATGAGAAGAAGAGGGGATGAGAAGAAGAGGGGATGAGAAGAAGAAGAGGCTGAGAAGAAGAAGAGGCTGAGAAGAAGAAGAGGCTGAGAAGAAGAAGAGGCTGAGAAGAAGAAGAGGCTGAGAAGAAGAAGAGGCTGAGAAGAAGAAGAGGCTGAGAAGAAGAAGAGGCTGAGAAGAAGAAGAGGCTGAGAAGAAGAAGAGGCTGAGAAGAAGAAGAGGCTGAGAAGAAGAAGAGGCTGAGAAGAAGAGAGGATGAAAAGAAGAGGATGAGAAGAAGAGACCGCTGCATGGTCACATGGTGTTTATACTTGCGTACTATTGTTTGTACAGATGAGCGTGGTACCTTCAGGCATTTGGAAATTGCTCCCAATGATGAACCAGACTTGTGGAGGTCTACCATTTTTCTTCTCTGGTCTTGGCTTTCTTTTGATTTTCCGATGATGTCAAGCAAAGAGGCACTGAGTTTGAAGGTAGGCCTTGAAATACATCCACAGGTACACCTCCAATTGACTCAAATGATGAATTAGCCTATCAGAAGCTTCTAAATCCATGACATCATTTTCTGGAATTTTCCAAGCTGTTTAAATGCACAGTCAACTCAGTGTATGTAAACTTCTGACCCACTGGAATTGTGTGAATTATAAGTGAAATAATCTGTATGTAAACAATTGTTGGAAGAATGACTTGTGTCATGCACAAAGTAGATGTCCTAACCTACTTGCCAAAACTATAGTTTGTTAAAAAGAAATTTGTGGAGTGGTTGAAAAACAAGTTTTAATGACTCCAACCTAAGTGTCTGTAAACTTCCGACTTCAACTGTAACTAGATTAGAAGTTATAGTTTTGACAAAGGAAAGACAGCCCCTGTTGTACAATCTACAGTTATTCAAACTCCAGGGCTTGTGTCTCGGAGTACGAAAACATTTATGAAAATGTATGCACTCGATAAGAGCGTCTGCTAAATGAAGACAAATGTAGGAGTGATGATCTAGGATCAGTTAAATAAGACCGGGGGGGCCTGATCCTAGATCAGCACTCCTAATCTGAGGCACTTTGTGTGTTTGTGTATATATATATATATATACACAGTGAGGGGAAAAAACTATTTGATCCCCTGCTGATTTTGTACGTTTGCCCACTGACAAAGAAATGATCAGTCTATAATTTTAATGGTAGGTTTATTTGAACAGTGAGAGGCAGAATAACAACAAAAAAATACAGAAAACGCATGTCAAAAATGTTGAATTGCATTTTAATGAGGGAAATAAGTATTTGACCCCCTCTCATTCAGAAAGATTTCTGGCTCCCAGGTGTGTTATATGTTATAAATTGGTTTGGATTTTACACTGCTCAAAAAAATAAAGGGAACACTTAAACAACACAATGTAACTCTAAGTCAATCACACTTCTGTGAAATCAAACTGTCCACTTAGGAAGCAACACTGATTGACAATAAATTGTCCATGCTGTTGTGCAAATGGAATAGACAACAGATTAAAATTATAGGCAATTAGCAAGACACCCCCAATAAAGGACTGGTTTTGCAGGTGGTGACCACAGACCACTTCTCAGTTCCTATGCTTCCTGGCTGATGTTTTGGTCACTTTTGAATGCAGTTCTGGGATGATTCCTCACCGTTCTCATGATCATTGCAACTCCACGATGTGAGATCTTGCATGGAGCCCCAGGCCGAGGGAGATTTACAGTCTTTTGTGTTTCTTCCATTTGCGAATAATCACACCAACTGTTGTCACCTTCTCACCAGGCTGCTTGGCGATGGTCTTGTAGCCCATTCCAGCCTTGTGTAGGTCTACAATCTTGTCCCTGACATCCTTGGAGAGCTCTTTGGTCTTGGCCATGGTGGAGAGTTTGGAATCTGATTGATTGATTGCTTCTGTGGACAGGTGTCTTTTATACAGTTAACAAACTGAGATTAGGAGCACTCCCTTTAAGAGTGTGCTCCTAATCTCAGCTCGTTACCTGTATAAAAGACACCTGGGAGCCAGAAATCTTTCTGATTGAGAGGGGGTCAAATACTTATTTCCCTCATTAAAATGCAAATTATTTTAAGGGGGGTGGGGGTGGGGGGGCAGTGCAAATAGTCCGGGTAGCAATGATTAGCTGTTCAGGAGTCTTATGGCTTGGGGGTAGAAGCTGTTGAGAAGCCTTTTGGACCTAGACTTGGCGCTCCGGTACCGCTTGCCGTGCAGTAGCAGAGAGAACAGTCTATGACTAGGGTGTCTTTGACAATTTTGAGGGCCTTCCTCTGACGCCGCCTGGTATAGAGGTCCTGGATGGCAGGAAGCTAGGCCCCAGTGATGTACTGGGCCGTACGCACTACCCTCTGTAGTGCCTTGCGGTCGGAGGCGGAGCAGTTGCCATACCAGGCGGTGATGCAACCAGTCAGGATGCTCTCGATGGTGCAGCTGTAGAACTTTTTGAGGATCTGAGGACCCATGCCAAATCTTTTCAGTCTCCTGAGGGGGAATAGGCTTTGTCGTGCCCTCTTCACGACTGTCTTGGTCTGTTTGGACCATGATAGTTCGTTGGTGATGTGGACACCAAGGAACTTGAAGCTCTCAACCTGTTCCACTACAGCCCCGTCGATGAGAATGGGGGCGTGCTCAGTCCTCTTTTTTTCCTGTAGTCCACAATCATCTCCTTTGCCACACGGCCAGGTCTCGGACCTCCTCTCTATAGGCTGTCTCATCATTGTCAGTGATCAGGCCTACCACTGTTGTGTCGTCAGCAAGCTTAATGATGGTGTTGGAGTCGTGCCTGGCCATGCAGTCATGGGTGAACAGGGAGTACAGGAGGGGACTGAGCACGCACCCCTGAGGGGCCCCCGTGTTGAGGATCAGCGTGGCAGATGTGTTGTTATCTACCCTTACCACCTGGGGGCGGCCCGTCAGGAAGTCCAGGATGTTGAGCGGCTTCACAGCAGGTAGATTGAATGCACATAAATAAAAAGACAACCCCAATACAGTGACATGACAATCAACTAGAGAGGGGGAGGGGTGACCTGGGTCCTATCAGGACGCACAAGGCACCCAGCCAGCCCTGCCAAAGCTCGTTCCATAGTCAAGAAGTCCTTTAACCAAGTGTCCATGCTGAAACACTGAGGTTGACACACTTTCCAATTCATAAGTATTGTCTGTTTGACTGATAGGTGGGCCAGAGCAATGATGCGTTGCGTGGTTCTAGGTTGGCTATTACCCACCATACTCCCTAGTAGGCACACTAAGGGACACAGTGGGATACATACATTCACGATTTGGTCCATTTTAGATCAAATATTTTATTAACTGGTGACTTGATATTTATCCCAAGGTATTTCATGCCTTGTGGTTTCCAAAGGAAGGGACCAGTACCCAGGTGGGCTGGACATGTGTGGTGGTTTAGAGGAATACCCTTACACTTACTCCAATTCACCTTATATCCAGAACATTGGCCAAACACCAGGTATCAAACTGCTGGGATTTGGCTGTAACCGAATCTAGAGAGTGCATAGAACAGGTAAGACCACTCTATTCTATCAAACGCTTTCTCTGCATCCAGCGATACTGCTACCTACATTTCTACATTTCAGAGAGATGGACGTTTAATAAAGATCTAGAAGCTCTTTCCTTGAACCACGCAGAGTTAGAAACAGTTACATTAGAAACCCCCACCATTAGAAACCGTAAAATATCCCCCATAAAATTCCTTTGCTGTTCTTACAAGCCTTTTCTCACTCTGTTACACATTGCGATGGCCCAAGCCAACTGGCTACAGATGACAAAGTCCAACACTAATTTCAACAGAGTCGCCATCATGGTTAGTTTTTATGTATTCACAAATTAGATATATATATTTATTTGTAGTTTAGAGTTGCTTTCCTGTGTAACTGGATGCAGCCTGTATTTAAAGTGGGTGTAGTAGGTTTACAGAGCGGCTATAAGGGAAAATGGGCCCTCAGTATTATCACAGTGTGTGTGTGTGTGTTTGCCTGCCTGCCTGTGTTTGCCTGCATTCGAACGCATGTGTGTGCGCATGGGCGTGTGTGTGCGCTTACTGAAGAGAATGGCTATGTCAGCAGCTGTGAAAGTAGACTGTTAGACTGGCGAATAACAGCCTATTAGAACATGGTAAAGCGCAGAATAGCACCTATTACAGAAACGTATACAGTCACGGTTATGCACTCTGTAACTACTGTACCTTTTTAACCTCCAACTAAATTACTCCTTTAATTCAGCTTAAGTCCTCAACTTAACTTAAAGGTATTCTTTAAGTTAAGAGCAATTCCAGCTGATGTGGTAGACTGCATAGGCCATGTGGAGGTTGAAGCTTTTATTGTGATTGATTTTGATTTCAACATGAAACAGAATGACATTACAATGAACAGGACAGAAACGTGGAAGTGGAGCAAGCACGTTGAGGCTTTCTCTGAAAGATTCTTCAGTTATAACTCAAATGGTGAGACTCCGTTGGGCATATGGAATGGCCATACTTTAGTCCTGTGACGAACCATACAATTACATAACTCTCAGGATGTACACTGTATGGGTGAAAATATATTTGTTACTCAACATTTATGCTAAACTTACAACCTTCCATACAGTAGTCAAAACTATTGATGAGTTTTCTTCAGGCTGCTATTGAATTAATGCCTTCCAGCATTTATTTTATGTTTCTCAGAATGGGACAAACAAGAGTTTTATTATTATAGTGTCTTAACATTATACATCTTTACAACTCTATAAATTGATTGTTACTTAAAGAGCAAATGGGGATCCCATCCATCCATCCCTCTATATGGAGAGAAAAGTACTGTATTTATCTCTCCTATTGAAACATGGAGAAGCCATCCCACCTTTTTATGGATGTGAATAAGACTGACTATAAAAACAATACCAACCATGACTGACTTTTAATGACAGAGACCATCTAACAATTTTACATCCAACTGATCTTTATTTCAGATGTCTCTTTCAGTCTGGGGATGCTAGCGCACTCTGCACATATTATTACTCTATGGGTGTGTCCCAAATGATACCATAGTCGCAATATAGTGCACTACTTTTGACCAGAGCCCTATGGGCCCTGGTCAAACGTACTGCACTACCAGGGAATAAGGTGCTATTTGGGACACAGGCTATTATTACCTGCCAACTAGGGTTACCTTAAATGGCAGTTTCTGTTAAATGAGAGGGGGACACCTCAACCTTATGAAGACACACAGGTTTGTGACAGGCCACCTATTGAGCTGGGTCATGAGCAATGCAATGGGCCAGGCAACACTTGATAATAAAAAATAAAAATATATTACAATATTCTTCAGTTACAAGATTACAAACAGACTGGCAGTTTATTTCTGTTTACCTATATAAATAGCAATCAATACATACCTGGATGGTGGCTTGCACACTACTTAAAACAATTAGAATACCTAGGACTACAATCGCGCTACTGTCACTTTAAGTGCAAATAAATGTTGTAGTACATAATTTCATCATCATAACAAATCTACCTGGCGAAGACACCATCACTGCGAGCATATGGGGTGCTTGGATCAAGAACTTAAAAAAACAAATGATAAGCGACAACCCTGAACGCAGGGCAAACTATGTTAGGACGGACGCCACTAGGAGCTAGCTCCAACCAGAGCTCTGCAGGAGGAGGGTGGTTAAAAAAAGTTAATACAATTAAGCACAGCAGATCTCCAAGTCACAGCAAATACATGCACTCAATTAAGGGCAATCAGTAATACATTTTGATCAATCATTGGTGAAAGCACGCATAGATCAGTGAAAATTCTGTTAAATAGGAAAGCTGAAGTCAACCCTATGGCAAAATTATAAACTCCCTCCCTCTGTTTTCTAATAAAGCAGTGTGGTGAGGATTGAGTGAGTGGCTGCAAGTCAGGAGGTCACAGACAGCCATCATTATCTTACATTGTAATAACTTTGTCATTACTCTCTGGCTCTGGCCAATTGCAGGGCTCAAGTACAGTCAACTACTGATAAGTGCACAAAGAACAAGTACAATCTCTGTTTGAGTACAGTAAAGTTAATCAGTCCTATTTCAAATATGTGTTTCTTGTTCTGGACATCTACCTGCTCTGGTTTAGTGCACACAGTCCTTTGACATTGCATATATGGGTGTTGACTATACTAATAGCTTTCTTCTCTGTCTCTGTCATATTGCAGGTGGAAGTTAACCCTTCGTTAGACATGGCTGAGTCGGACTTCCAGAACAACGTGATGAGATGTCGATGCAAATACGACGGACACAGAGCATACATGTATGGATGTCACGCAGGTATGGGAAGTTACATGTCGCTCTCGTTAACACACACATTCACATTCTTGTATTCTATCCCTGTCTTTCTCTCTCTCTCGCGCGCGTTCTCTCTCTTGCTCTTTCTCACTCTCTCCCCTCTTCTTGCTCTTCATCTCTCTTTCTTGCTCCCTCTCTCTAACTGTATGTTGTTTCTTCTACCAGGTGATGCGTACAGTGCAGAGATTGAGGACCTGTTCGAGCACCAACGGCAGATCTCCAATAACTTTGTCTAGGCCCATCCAGGGCCCAGCATTGGCCCAGTCTGGTGCCCAGCGAAGAGGGCTCAGAGCTGGGACCATAGACTACTCAGGGTGGCCTGGGGTCTGGTGGGTCCAGGGACTCCTGCCCCACAACACTAGAGGACTCACGAAATGGCACCTGTCCACCTCCCTGACCTGCTGTTGACTACACTACCCAAAGTACACCACAATCAGGAGAAGACCATCACCCTTACCACACCCTTCAACCCCAACAGTCAATAGCAACTGAGAGCAGGACAGGTGTCACCAAGGCAACCAAATTAGTGCAGTAAACAATGGATAATTCAAATTATATGGATTCAATCAACTGTTAGGTATTTTGTTAATTTATGAATGTGGATTAATAGTAATTTAGCTACTCAAAGTTTGTATGAATGAATTCTGATTCTGATTAAATTATTATTGTCTGTCCATGATTTAAAATGACTAACATACGCTTGGTCCCATATGCCCGGGTCCCAGGAAAGGGGAAAGAATGTCTGAAAAGAGTTCTGCGTTATCTGTTTGACTGTTGGTCTGTCTGGACAAATGTCTCCTACATCTACATTATCACAATATCGGTAATGTTTAACCAAATCACAACCTTCCTGTAGACTTTGAGGTCCGCAGCTCTACAGTGGACCTCAAGGCCCGGGTAGTTGTGTATGAACGTTTATCTTAGTTTTTACAATTTAATTAGCTTTTTTATTATTGTGCAGGTAGTCATTCTGATGTGTTAATCTTTTTTCTTTTTTTAATATATATATATACTGTAACTACAGTAGAACTGATACACAAACCTAAATACAGTTGAGTTAGTTAACATTTCTCTCTTTTGTTTTTAAATTACTATTACATGAGGTCCTTTTAAATTGGCGTTTGTGATTTTATCTTTTGATACCTGCCTAGAAAATGTAACTTGATGCAGTTTACTGTATTCTTTCCTGTATTAACTGAATTTCAATGCTTTTGGCGCACATTTTTTCATAATATGTAATGCTGCAGGTTAATTTATTTAAGGCTTGCATACTTTTTATATTGATTAAACATATAAAACAAACACATTTTCACCCAATAAGTCACTAGCTATGTTATACACTAGAAAAAAGGGTCTACCTAGATCCAAGGGTTCTTTGGCTGTCCCTATAGCTCGGAGAACTCTTTTTGTTTCTAGATAGAACTCTTTTTGGTTCCAGAAATAACCCTTTTTGGTTCCATGTAGAAAATATTTTCTTAGAGTGTAACTTAAAAGGGTTGTGTCATCTTAACATTTCGTATTCCAAATGGCCAACTGAGAGATAGCTTTGTGCCATCCACAAATGGCCTTTCCAGTGTGAGTGAAAGCAGGTTCGGTGGTAAACCCACAGTTCTGTGGCAGCCAGGCAGGCAGTGTATAAAAAGCCTTTAATTAGCTATGTTTGGGTTAGAGTTAGGGTAAGCAACTGTGAACTCTGCTGTCACCAGCTATAGGCCTGGGTAGGATAGACAGACAAGATAGGGAGAGAAAGAGAGAGGGAAGGGAGGAGAGAGATAAGAGAGAAAGTTTGACAGAGAGGATGAGAGAGAAAGAGAGACAGACAGATCGAGAGAGAACACTGCCTTTGAATGGGCAGAGAGCACAGGAAGTTGGTGTCAGCTTAATTGGGGAGAACGGGCTCGTGGTAATGACTGGAGCGGAATCAGTGGAATGGTATAAAATACATCAAACACATGGTTTCCAGGTGTTTGATGCCATTCCATTTGCTCCGTTCCGTCCATTATTATGAGCTGTTCTCCCCTCAGCAGCCCCACTGGCAGAGAGAGAGCAAAAGAGAGAGAAAGAAAGGGAAAGAGGAGGAGCCTTGATATGGGCAACACAACAGATTTTACCACCAGTGCAAATCCACCATGGCCACTACTGCAGAGACCGCATGGCTGGCATACTGAGCTCCTAAAGAGAACAACATGTTTGTCTGAGAGCAAAATAAACTGCTGGATTCAAACAGTCAACAGCTGTTGCTGCTGTTGGGATCTGCTAAAAGCAGATGCTAAAAGCAGATTAGAAGTTGAACCTTGCTTCAGCCCTGTAGTGTTTCAAATATACTGTATCTATCCATGTCCCAGTTGAATTAGTATCGGTGGAATATTCAATTTTCTGTACAATATTATAACTCAATTTTGAGTCATCCATGTTTGTGGCATGTATGACGTGATCTTCCTGTCTGGGTTGGCGCCCCCCCCCTTGGTTTGTGCTGTGGTGGAGACCTCTGTGGGCTATACTCGGCCTTGTCTCAGGATTGTAAGTTGGTGGTTGGGGATATCCCTCTAGTGGTGCGGGGGCTGTGCTTTGGCGGAGTGGGTGGGGTTATATCCTTCCTGTTTGGCCCTGTCCGGGGGTTTCTTCGGATGGGGCCACAGTGTCTCCGGACCGCTCCTGTCTCAGCCTCCAGTATTTATGCTGCAGTAGTTTATGTGTCGGGGGGCTGGGGTTAGTTGGTTATACCTGGAGTACTTCTCCTGTCTTATCCAGTGTCCTGTGTGAATTTAAGTATGCTCTCTCTAATTCTCTCGTTCTCTCTTTCTCTCTGAGAACCTGAGCCCTAGGACCATACGTCAGGACTACCGGGCATGATGACACCTTGCTGTCCCCAGTCCGCCTGGCCTTGCTGCTATTCCAGTTTCAACTGTTCTGCCTGCGGCTCACGAAACCCCCTACCTGTCCCAGACCTGCTGTTTTCAACTCTTTAATGATCGGCTATGAAAAGCCAACTGAGAGACCTGAGCCCTAGGACCATACGTCGGGACTACCGGCCGTGGTGACTCCTTGCTGTCCCCAGTCCGCCTGGCCTTGCTGCTATTCCAGTTTCAACTGTTCTGCCTGCGGTTATGGAACCCCTACCTGTCCCAGACCTGCTGTTTTCAACTCTTAATGATCGGCTATGAAAAGCCAACTGAGATTTATTCCTGATTATTATTTGACCATGCTTGTCACTTATGAACATTTTTGAACATCTTGGCATGGTTCTGTTATAATCTCCACCCGGCACAGCCAGAAGAGGACTGGCCACCCCTCATAGCCTGGTTCCTCTCTAGGTTTCTTCCTAGGCTTTCGCCTTTCTAGGGAGTTTTTCCTAGCCACCGTGCTTCTACACCTGCATTACTAGCTGTTTGGGGTTTTAGGCTGGGTTTCTGTACAGCACTTCGAGATATTAGCTGATGTAAGAAGGGCTATATAAAATAAAATTGATTGATTGATTGATATGTCATAGCTGACTGGTAGATGGATCTGTTTGTGTTTTATCCTTATCTTTTGTCTTTTGCATGAGTTGGAGAAAATGGAAACAAATCTGGCGCAAAGCTAGTATACAGACCTTCCCCTTTACTCTTAAAATACTGACATATTGTCCCCCCCCCCCCAGTTCGTTCAATGTTTACTTCTACACCATTATGGCCTTTGATGTTTTTTATTGACTTACCGTCCTCAAGTGTAGAAGCAATCTAGATGTTTGTTGTAATGGACAGCTTCCAGGACATTATAATGTGGTGTGGTTGGCTGTAAACACTAGAGTTCCTTAAAACACCCTAGAGTCTACTGACGCACCGATGCAATCTATCAAAAATCCATCCAAATTTGTCAGTTTAAGCTAGAGATATCTGTTTTTTTTGCATGGACTGTGTCTCAATCCACCGCATCCGCCTATGTTGCGCTTTCCGCATCTGCGGTGGAAAGTGACAGAGCTACAGTGCTGTTTGTCAGACCAGGAGACATCCCGAAAATCGGTCTTCTCATGAAAACCTCTGTAGCATCCAAACGGTTTGGCCTAAAAAACTCGATAGAAAGGGGAGACTCACAAACACGATGGTGTTCTCCGTTTTGCTCTACGACCCCCACAAGTGTCATGGGACTTATCTAAAGGTAACCCATACAAATTAATGGAAGTACGGGGGTTGTTTTGTACCAACAAAAAAAAGGGGTTAAATATGTGTCAAATAAACAAAAATGTTTCCTGAGATTTATTTTTTGACTGTCTTTTTTGCCATTTTTGAATGTGTTATTCTATGCGTTTCTATGGGCTATATTAGTAAAGGCCAATATTTATTATACCTAAATGGGTCCTAAAATTCCAAATCAAATAGCTAAATGATCCATGGTATGACCTTCTTAAAACAGTTCCATATGTCAGCTTATAACCACCCCCCAACGGCTTAGACTTTTAAGAATTTATTATAAATATCTTTAGCAGATCCCTTTGGTTTCCCTGCCCACTCAATTCACATTTCATGGGCTTTAGTTATTGCCGTCTTGTCTTCATCAACTTTTATATTACAAAACACCTCCATGTTATTATGAAACAGTGTTAAATTAACCCACACCTTCCTTACACACACACACACACACACACACACACACACACACACACACACACACACACACACACACACACACACACACACACACACATACTTAAACTCTTTAATCAATAAAAAGCTGTAGATGAAATCATACTAAATAGAGCTTAGAGGCACCTATACAGTGGTATTTAATAATGACAAAAAACATGTTATTGGCTAATATTTGTTTTTTAATTGTATTGTGTTTGTGTACAGTTGCTATTGACATAATAACATAGTCTATTCTATGTCTTGTTATTTAATTTTTGTATTGTGTTCCATAACTTTAATAATAACTCTGTTTTTGATTCGTATTCATCACATTCACTACATCTACATCATATCTTGTACTGTACTTACACATATCCATGCTGTTGGGTTATCTAGTGTTGGGATATCTATAATGCTACATGGCCAGTTTGCCAACCAGTTGTCATATGCAATAATGTTTGAAACAGTATGCAGTGTAAGCTGAGGGTGTGAGCTATCGTGCTTATTTAATATTCATATAGAAATCTTGTGCTCTCAGAGACTCAAATAACTCCCAAAACCAAATCTTTGTTTCATGTGTGACCAAAGTATTCTTTCATGAAATAAATTATCAATTCTTATGTCAAATGGTTTCACATTAAGATTTGTTTCATGTTAACCCCTTTACTAAAGTGATTTATATTGAGAATTCCATGATGTTGATATGCATAATTGGTGTATGGAAAACCAGAATTGGACTTTGTGACATTTTGCCATTGGAATAGTTGGGATAGCTGTGGTTAAGTACTGGCTGGCTGGCTGGCTTGGCTGCATAGCTGAGTTACAGCACAAATATCACTACATTCATTACTGTGAATCAATAAAAACCATCATGATACAAGCTGTCTCCCATAACTGTTTCTTTCTCCTCTAATTTATTCTCTTGACTGTATTCTCAGGTCAGGACTTTTTCCTGACTCTGTGACCTGACTTGGAAAAACTCTGGGCTTTTTTCCCTGGTAAGATCACATGATTGAGAAAATCTCATGGCCCATTCATGGTGAGTTTTCTGCAATGCTGTTAAATGGCTTTTTATTTTGGAGAAGGGGCCACAGTGAGTGCAGGCATTTGTCCCAGCCCAGCTTTAAAAACACATGATTCGAATAGCCAATTAAGGCCACCATTAGTGGAATCGGGTATGTCAGAGCTGGGCTGAAACAAAAACCTGCACACACTACAACCCTTCATGACCGGAGCTGCCCATCCCTGTCCTACACGCTCCGTAACAAAATTATAACGAGTACCATTTATACTTTTATAAGTGTATGAGTAATGGTAAAAACAATTTCAAAAGTCTGCTAAAAAGTACAGGTTGTCCAAAAAAACTAGTTTTAATGTTAGCTTTTCTGTTACTTAATCATATGCAAATACTCAGCACAGATCTTTCCTGTGGGGAAGTGAGAAAATCCCCAAATATTTCTGTAACTAAAGTAAACACAGCCCTTTAGGAACTAACGGTTGAATTCAAGAATATCAAACCGTGATATGGGAGGTTTGGGTTGGGCAATCAGCCGAGTTTTTGAAAGCAGCCAAATGTTAAAGAAAAAAAAATCTTCAAAGTGAAAGTTTGATTTGATAACCAAACACCTGACACACACAAAACATTCCCTGACTGGTTTCTCTCACGCACACGTACACGCACACACCCACACACACACACAGACAGACAGATGTCTGCCCACTTAGAAAACATTTGACCTGTGATGGGGTCAGTGTTAGAGAAACCAAACTCAATACAGACTTAAAACAGATGCTTAGCAAACAGGATGGACGGAAGACTTGAAAGAGACGCACCTGGGATAGTGTACATACCTTACACGCATGCACGTACAAACACACACACACTCAGACATACACTCAGACACACATTTCAAAGATGCCTGCTTATCGTGAGAGATCAGAACATGACAGAGAGAGAGCGACGGAAAGAGAGAGTCAGAGAGAGTGGGAGCTTAAAGAGAGAGGGAGGTGAGTTGATAAACACCCCGCCAGCCACCCTGTTCTTGTTGTATCCTGACTGAGCTAGTCTGCTTTCTGTTAGCAACACGTGTTGTTGTTATGAGAACCTGCGGTAGTAGCAGACCCACCCAGCCTGCCCCCTCAGGGGACCTCAGGGCTGGCTACAATGGGGACTGTGTTCCCCTCTCAATGACAGACCTGTCCCTGTATATGACCCACACCCTGTCACAGATATCTATAGACATTCATCCTTTCATTGACATAGAGCTGGAATGGATATAACTGTCATTCACCCTACATAGAACTGTACTGATTGTTCTATGTCACTTACATAGAACCAGATTGATACAGTATAACCATCATTCACCCTTTCACTGACATAGAGCTAGTGTGGATAGAACTGTCATTCACACTATCGTCTTCATAGAACTGGAATGGATAGAAATCTGTCATATATAATGGATGGTTGTCTTCTTCCTGAATGGCCTAGGCCCTAATCTGATCCTAGATCTGTGGTTAAGGGTGACTTCTACCTTGTGTTTACAGGAACTGTGACCGGTAGAAACATCATAGGCCTACATGTCTATGGTCCCAACTGCAGTATACATCAGGTCGGCAGGCCTGTTGAACGTGGAATGAGGGAGAGCTCGATTTATTGTTTTGGAAAGTTTTGAAAGTCTCTGAAAGAGTTTGGTTACTAGCTAGCTACCTTTTGAGTTTGGATCCTGCGACGCGGTTGGCATCAGTTGCTGGGACCGCTGCATTCTGTCCAGGGATCCTGCCGGCCAAGGTGCTGATGAGCTGCTTGGCGTAGCAGCTTGCCTAGCTGCCATTGTTAGCTGTCTATCAAGCTAGTGGGGTTTCCTTGAGTGCTTGAACGCAGGGAGCGCGGATTGTGGCTGTCTACATTTACATTTTAGTCATTTAGCAGACGCTCTTATCCAGAGCGACTGAGTGCATTTTTTTTCTTTCATACTGGCCCCCTGTGGGAATCGAACCCACAACCCTGGCGTTGCACGCGCCACGCTCTACCAACTGAGCTACATGGGGCATACGTCTAGAACCCTACTGAATGTTGCTGTTTCCATCTTCCCTGCGACCTGTCCTGTCTGGAAATGCGAGGAGTAACAGCGTAGCCTACATTGCTACCATGACAAAGACTATTGAGGACAGTGGTGTCTCTCTATCAAAGGTGAAGGATCTTTTAAACAAACAAAAATAGTTCTACAAGCAGTTGTTACAACAACAAGAAAATAGCTTCAAGTGTTGTGTCCAAATACTGGTGGAGTCAAGAGTACGACCCTGCCTTACACAGGAAGCGGCACAGGTCCTAATCCAGGCACTTGTCATCTCCCGTCTGGACTACTGCAACTCGCTGTTGGCTGGCCTCCCTGCCTGTGCCATTAAACCCCTACAACTCATCTAGAATGCCGCAGCCCGTCTGGTGTTCAACCTTCCCAAGTTCTCTCACGTCACCCCCCTCCTCCGCACACTCCACTGGCTTCCAGTTGAAGCTCGCATCCGCTACAAGACCATGGTGCTTGCCTATGGAGCAGTGAGGGGAACGGCACCTCTGTACCTTCGGGCTCTGATCAGTCCCTACACCCAAACGAGGGCATTGCGTTCATCCACCTCTGGCCTGCTGGCTCCCCTTCCTCTGCGGAAGCATAGTTCCCGCTCAGCCCAGTCAAAACTGTTCGCTGCTCTGGCACCCCAATGGTGGAACAAGCTCCCTCACGACGCCAGGACAGCGGAGTCACTCACCACCTTCCGGAGACATTTGAAACCCCACCTCTTTAAGGAATACCTGGGATAGGATAAAGTAATCCTTCTACCCCCCCCAAAATTGTAAAGTGGTTATCCCACTGGCTATAGGGTGAACGCACCAATTTGTGAGTCGCTCTGGATAAGAGCGTCTGCTAAATGACGTAAATGTGCCCTTGAGCAAGGCACTTAACCCTAATTGCTCCTGTAAGTCGCTCTGGATAAGAGCGTCTGCTAAATGACTAAAATGTAATGTAAATGTCAACTAATAAAAGAATGGACGACCTGACCAGAGAGGTCCAGGGCCCAGATTCACAAAACACTTCTTACGTAAAAACTTAAGAAGCTTCTTAAGAAAAAAAAGAAGAAGTTCATAAGATAGTTCATAAGTGCAATTCCTCAACAATATCTTAAGATGTAATTTTCCTACAAACTTCTCAAATATCTTACGAATCTTTGTTGCTGGGCAACCGATTGGGCAACCGATTCAGCTAGCTATCTAGCTAACAATGGCAATCATGTTAGCATATTTCCTACTGAGATTACTGTTCTAAAACATGTTCTTGGGTTTAAAATAATCAATACTGAAACTTTCAGATGAAATTTGTGAGTGAATTAAACATGTTCAATTGCTTTCATGAGCTTTTTCTCTCACTGCCCTTAGTTTAAGACAAGGGTTTAGCTATCTTGGAATTAAGAAATGTTCCAATAACTTTATTTTCAACTTTAGTCCCGTGAAGCTCAGTTGGTAGAGCATGGCGCTTGCAACGCCAGGGTTGTGGGTTTGATTCCCACGGGGGGCCAGTATGAAAATGCATGCACTCACTAACTGTAAGTCGCTCTGGATAAGAGCGTCTGCTAAATGACTAAAATGTAAGAATCTAATTTCTTCTTAACTTTTTGCTTAATGAGAAACATAAGATATTGCGCAATAACATTTCCAATAACCTTTTTGAGGAATAGCAACTTTGCTTAACTTTCTTCTTAAGTCTATAGTTAGGGAATAAATGGCAGTTAAGAATCTGGGCCCAGGACCTGAAGAACAGTTTGCAGTTCTCCCAGGGTCAGCTAAATTAGTTTAAATAGTAAAACGGCAAGATGACAGCAATCTGTAAGTGATTGAGAGAGGACATCAGTTCTGTATGTGAATCCATGATAACAATAACGGAGTAAACAGATTATATCGAGGGAAAAACAAGGCAGAACAACATTGATGTGGACGGAATTGCAGAATCTCCACGAGACAAAGTGAGGAGAATAATCTCTGAGAAACTGAAGATGAACCACAGGAAGATTGAGGTGGAGTGCCCACAGGACTGGAAAAACCACTACCGGCCCAGGTGACAGGCCCAGGCCGATAGTGGTCAAGTTCCTGAAGTTCAAGGACAAGGTAGCTGTTCTGGAAAGAGTCAAGAACTTGAGAGGAATGTACATCTTCCTCAACGAGGACTGTCCTGAAGCTGTGCGCCAGAAGAGAAAATAACTTATCTCAGTCATGAAAGCTGCCAGAGCGCGTGAGGACAATGCTTACATCCGCTATGATATGCTCATTGTCCATCCTCCCTCCCAAAAGCCTGGAAGCGATGAGAGAGTCAAGCCTATGGGTTCGTAGCTTCAACCCTGTAGCACACACACACACACACACACATACACACACACACTTACACACACCAACTGATTAATGGACTGCTAAATTATTATTTTTACTCCTGCTTTGTTTATTATTTTCCATATTATGTCTATCTCTGAGAAGCTACCCAGGAAAGGGCTGAAAATAGCCCATATTAATATATGTAGCCTTAGAAATAAGGTTAATGAAACCAATAAGTTGCTAACATCAGATAACAATCATATATTAGCCATTTCCGAGACTCACTTAGATAATTCCTTTGATGATACAACAGTAGCAATACAAGGATATAACATCTATAGAAGAGACAGGAAAACTTATGGGGGAGGTGTTGCTATACACTGCCCTCGGAAAGTATTCAGACCCCTTGACTTTTTCCACATTTTGTTAGGTTGCAGCTTTATTCTAAAATAATCTTGTTTCTCATGGTCTGAGAGTCTTTACGTGCCTTTTTTACTGAGGAGTGGCTTCCGTCTGGTCACTCCACCATAAAGGCCTGATTGGCGGAGTGCTGCAGAGATGGTTGTCCTTCTGGAAGGTTCTCCCATCTCCACAGAGGAACTCTACAGCTCTGTCAGAGTGACCATCGGGTTCTTGGTCACCTCCCTGACCAAGACCCTTCTCCCCCGATTGCTCAGTTTGGCCGGGCGGCCAGCTCCAGGAAGAGTCTTGGTGGCTCCAAACTTCCTCCATTTAAGAATGATGGAGGCCACTGTGTTCTTGGGGACCTTCAATGCCGCAGAAATGTTTTGGTAGCCTTCCCTAGATCAGTGCCTCGACACAATCCTGTCTCGGAGCTCTACGGACAATTCCTTCGACCTCATGGCTTGGTTTTTGCTCTGACATGCACTGTCAACTGTGGGACCTTATATAGACAGGTGTGTGCCTTTCCAAATCATGTCCAATCAATTGAATTTACCACAGTTGTAGAAACATCTCAAGGATGATCAATGGAAACAGGATGCACCTGAGCTCAATTTCGAGTCTCATAGCAAAGGGTCTGAATACTTATGTACCGTAAATAAGGTATTTCTGTTTTTTGTTTTTAATACATTTGCAAAAATTTCTAAAAACCTGTTTTCGCTTTCTCATTATGAGGTATTGTGTGTAGATTGCTGAGGATATACACTACCGTTCAAAAGTTTGGGGTCACTTAGAAATGTCTTTGTTTTCCATGAAAACATACATGAAATGAGTTTGAATAGGAAATATAGCAAAATGCATAGGAACTGTAGTCATTGACAAGGTTAGAAATAATGATTTTTTATTGAAATAATAACTGTGTCTTTCAAACTTTGCTTTCGTCAAAGAATCCTCCATTTGCAGCAATTACAGCTGCAGACCTTTGGCATTCTAGTTCTCAATTTGTTGAGGTAATCTGAAGAGATTTCACCCCATGCTTCCTGAAGCACCTCCCACAAGTTGGATTGGCTTGATGGGCACTTCTTACGTACCATACGGTCAAGCTGCTCCCACAACAGCTCAATAGGGTTGAGATCTGGTGACTGTGCTGGCCACTCCATTATAGACAGAATACCAGCTGACTGCTTCTTCCCTAAATAGTTCTTGCATAGTTTGGAGCTGTGCTTTGGGTCATTGTCCTGTTGTAGGAGGAAATTGGCTCCAATCAAGCGCCGTCCACAGGGTAAGGCATGGCTTTGCAGAATGGAGTGATAGCCTTCCTTCTTCAAGATCCCTTTTACCCTGTACAAATCTCCCACTTTACCACCACCAAAGCACCCCCAGACCATCACATTGCCTCCACCATGCTTGATAGATGGCATCAAGCACTCCTCCAGCATCTTTTCATTTGGTCTGCGTCTCACAAATGTTCTTCTTTGTTATCCGAATACCAAAAACTTCGATTTGTCTGTCCATAACACTTTTTTACAATCTTCCTCTGTCCAGTGTCTGTGTTCTTTTGCCCATCTTAATCTTTTCTTTTTATTGGCCAGTCTGAGATATGTCTTTTTCTTTGCAACTCTGCCTAGAAGGTCAGCATCCCGGAGTCGCCTCTTCACTGTTGACTTTGAGACTGGTGTTTTGCGGGTACTATTTATTGAAGCTGCCAGTTGAGGACATGTGAGGCATCTGTTTCTCAAACTAGACACTCTAATATATTTGTCCTCTTGCTCAGTTGTGCACCGGGGCCTCCCACTCCTCTTTCTATTCTGGTTAGAACCAGTTTGCGCTGTTCTGTGAAGGGAATAATACACAGCGTTGTAGGAGATCTTCAGTTTCTTGGCAATTTCTCGCATGGAATAGCCTTCATTTCTCAGAATAAGAATAGACTGACGAGTTTCAGAAGAAAGTTATTTGTTTCTGGCCATTTGATTCTGTAATCAAACCCATAATTGCTGATGCTCCAGATACTCAACTAGTCTCAAGAAGGCCAGTTGTATTGCTTCTTTAATCAGCAAAACAGTTTTCAGCTGTGCTAACATAATTGCAAAAGGTTTTTCTAATGATCAATTAGCCTTTTAAAATTATAAACTTGGATTAGCAAACACAACGTGCCATTGAAACATGGGACTGATGGTTGCTGATAATGGGCCTCTGTGTGCCTATGTAGATATTCAATTAAAAATCAGCTGTTTCCAGCTACAATAGCCATTTACAACATGAACAATGTCTACACTGTATTTCTGATCACTTTGATGTCATTTTAATGGTTTTCTTTCGAAAACAAGGACATTTCTAAGTGACCCCAAAGTTTTGAACGGTAGTGTATATTTATTGAATCAATTTTAGAATAAGGCTGTAACGTAACAAAATGTGGAAAAAGTCAAGGGGTCTGAATACTTTCTCAAGACACTGTAAAACAAAAGATAAAATAGTACATCATATAACACTGTCACACCACCACATATCCACAACACAAAATTTATAATACCACTATACAACAATATTACTATGTATGTGTGTGAAGAGTGCGTGTGCTAGCTCCCGTGTGCCTATGAGTGTGTCTGTACCTGTGTGTGTCTCTCTTCATAGTCCCCGCTGCTCCACAAGATTCTCTGGTCCGATGAAACCAAGATTGAACTATTTGGCCTGAATGCCAAGCGTCACATCTGGAGGAAACCTGGCACCATCCCTACGGTGAACCATGGTGGTGGCAGGATGTTTTTCAGCGGCAGGGACTGGGAGACTAGTCAGGATCGAGGCAAAGATGAACGGAGCAAAGTACAGAGAGATCCTTGATGAAAACCTGCTCCAGAACGCTCAGGACCTCAGACTGGGGCGAAGGTTCACCTTCCAACAGGACAACGACCCTAAGCACACAGCCAAGACAACGCAGGATTGGCTTCGGGAAAAGTCTCTGAATGTCCTTAAGTGGCCCAGCCAGAGCTGGGCTGTAACCGCTGCCAAAGGTGCTTCAACAAAGTTCTGAGTAAATGGTCTGAATACTTATGTGAATGTGATATTTCAGTTGTTTTCTTCTTTAGTTTTTTGCAAAAAAAATGAAAAAAATTGTTTTTGCTTTGTCATTATGGGGCATTGTGTGTAGATTGATGAGGAGAAAAAACAATTTCTTCAATTTTAGAATAAGGCTGTAACCTAACAAAATGTGTAAAAAGTCAAGGGGTCTGAATACTTTCCAAAGGCACTGTATATATTCAGAGCCATTTCCCTCTAATGCTTAGAGAAGATCTCATGTCAAGTGTTATTGAAGTGCTGTGGTTGCAGGTTCACCTGCCTCATCTAAAGCCTATTATTTTGGGGTGTTGCTATAGGCCACCAGATGCTAACAGTCAGTATCTAAATAATGTGTGTGAAATGCTTGATAGTGTATGTGATGTAAAAGGAAGGTCTACTTTCTCGGGGACCTGAATATTGACTCGTTTTCATCCAGCTGTCCGCTCAAGAAGAAGCTTCTCACTGTAACCGGTGCCTGTAATCTGGTTCAGGTTATTAATCAACCTACCAGGGTGTTCACAAACACTACAGGAATAAGATCATCCACATGTGTTGTTCACATTTTTACTAATACCGTAGAGCAGGGTTTCCCAAACTCGTCCTGGAGACCACAAGGGGTGCAAGTTTTGGTTATTGCCCTAGGACTACACAGCTGATTCAAATAATAAACTAATCATCAAGCTTTTGTTATTTGAAACAGCTGTGTAGTGCTAGGGAAAAAACAAAAACGTGCACCCCTTGGGGTCCCTAGGACATAGTTTGGGAAACTCTGCTGTAGAGCATTGTTCTAAATCTGTATCCGTACCCATTGGATGCAGTGATCACAATATAGTGGCTATATCTAGGAGATCCAAAGTTCAAAAAGCTGGGCCTAAAATAGTGTATAAGAGATCATACAAAATATTTTGCTGTGACACTTATGGGGATGATATTAAAAATATGTGTTGGTCTGATGTGATTAATAAGGAGCATCCAGACGCTGCACTTGATGAATTTCAATTATTGATAAACATGCACCTGTTAAGAAACTGACTGTTAGAACTGTTAAGGCTCCATGGATTGATGAGGAATTGAAAAACTGTATGGTTGAAAGAGATGGGGCAAAAGGAGTGGCTAATAAGTCTGCCTGTACATCTGACTGGCTGACTTACTGCAAATTGAGGAATTATGTCACTAAACTCAACAAAAAGAAAAAGAAACTGAATTATGAAGCCAAAATCAATTACGTAAATAATGATGGAAAATGATGGAGTACTTAAAATTAAATGATGGTCAGAAAGACAAATTCAACTTCATCTTTCATCTAATCAGATGGCATATTCATCACAAAACCATTTGGGGTTGCCAATTATTTGAATGATTACTTCATTGGCAAAGTGGGCAAACTTAGGAAGAAAATGCCAACAACAAACAGTGCGCCATCGTATTCATGCAACAAAAAGATATATAATGAAAGAAAAGCATTGTACGTTTGAATTTTGTAAAGTTAGTGTGGGAGAGGTGGAAACATTATTGTTATCGATCAATAATGACAAACCTCCTGGCATTGACAACTTAGATGGAAAGCTACTGAGGATGGTAGCTGACTCTATGGCCACTCCTATCTGTCATATCTTTCATCTAAAGGACTAAAGGACACAAATAATAAGAAGAGACTTGCTTGGGCCAAGAAACACGAGCAATGGACATTAGACCAGTGGAAATCTGTCCTTTGGTCTGATGAGTCCAAATTTGAGATTTTTGGTTCCAACCGCCGTGTCTTTGTGAGACGCAGAGTAGGTGAATGGATGATCTCCGCATGTTTGGTTCCCACCGTGAAGCATGAAGGAGGAGGTGTGATGGTGTGGGGGTGCTTTGCTGGTGACACTGTCTGTGATTTATTTAGAATTCAAGGCACACTTAACCAGCATGGCTACCACAACATTCTGCAGCGATACGCCATCCCATCTGGTTTGGGTTTAGTGGGACTATCATTTGTTTTTCAACAGGACAATGACCCAACACACCTCCAGGCTGTGTAAGGGCTATTTGACCAAGAAGGAGAGTGATGCAGCAGGACAGGTTAAAGAAGGATTTTTAAGCCTTGAGACAATTGAGACATGGTTGTGTATGTGTGCCATTCAGCGGGTGAATGGGCAAGACAAGATATTTACGTACCTTTAAAAGGGGTATGATAGTAGGTGCCAGGTGCCCCGGTCTGAGTGTGCCAAGAATTGCAACGCTGCTGGGTTTTTCACTCTTATCAATTTCCAGTGTATATCAAGAATGGTCCCCACCCAAAAGACATCCAGCCAACTTGACACAACTGTGGGAAGCATTGGAGTCAACATGGACCAGCATTCCTGTGGAAGGCTTTCGACACCTTGTAGAGTCCATGCCCCGACTAATTGAGGCTGTTCTGAGGTCAAAAGGGCGTGCAACTCAATATTAGGAAGGTGTTGTGTATTGAATAAAAACAGAGAGACAGACATCCTGATTGTGACACACATACACTAACACCCCATACTCATAATCTAGAATGGCTCCTATATGCTAATGACTAGAGACTCAATTCAATAAAAACTCTATTTGCATAATTCTCCCATCATTTTGAGAGGAAAATACATTTTCATATTCCATATTCCATTTTCATCTTAGTAAACATAGAGTTATTAAATCATTCTTAATGTTGCATTATTTATTTTGACCATTTGGGAGTGTACAGTAGATTAGACTCCAGAGAGTCTGTGTTACAGTAGAGTATGTACAATATTTGTGTGTGTGTGTGTGTGTGTATGTATGTGCATGCATTAGTGTATCTGTGTGTGTCTGTCTGTGTGTTGTCGATGTGCCCTTGAGCAAGGCACTTAACCCTGATTTTCACCAGGGGCACCGTACTACTATGGCTTACCCTGTAAAACAACACATTTCACTGCACCTATCTGATGTATGTGACAATAAAACATCTGTGTTTGTGAATGCTCTCCGCGTACATGTGTGTGTGAGCTCTGTGAGAATACACATGCTCTGGCCAGTCTCAACCCAACTCCCTGACAATTATTGCTATATATACCTCTCTATATACCACTCCAAATGGCTACCACTAACCAGCCTGATTATAGGGTGGAGCAGGGAGAGAGGGATGCAGAGGGAGAAGAGAGAGAGCGAAAGGAGGCAGAGTGAGAGTAAGATTAAAAGAAATGAGTTTGAGGGAGAGATAAATGAAAGATCTCAGTAGTCTAATGCAGAATGTTACTAGAGAAGTGCTGCCCTCTACTGGTAGGTTATGAAACTATGTTGTGCGCTCAACGATCGACAAGGAGAGAAGAAGGAAGAAAGAAAAAATACATTCTTAACATTTGAGGGCTAAAGGTAGAATATTAATTCATTACAAGAAGTTATCCGTAATTGTACTAAGTCTACCACCTCATCCACAGAAGAAAGGAAAAGAGGCCTGAGAAGGATGGAGGGATGAGAGAGAGAAAGAGAGAAAGAGACATATGAGGTTAGGTCAGACTAGGACAGAGAGAGAGACAGATGAGTTTGGGTCAGACTAGGACAGAGAGAGAGACAGATGAGGTTGGGTCGGACTAGGACAGAGAGAGAGAGACATATGAGGTTAGGTCAGACTAGGACAGAGAGAGAGACAGATGAGTTTGGGTCAGACTAGGACAGAGAGAGAGACAGATGAGGTTGGGTCGGACTAGGACAGAGAGAGAGACAGATGAGGTTGGGTCAGACTAGGACAGAGAGAGAGACAGATGAGTTTGGGTCAGACTAGGACAGAGAGAGAGACAGATGAGGTTGGGTCGGACTAGGACAGAGAGAGAGACAGATGAGGTTGGGTCAGACTAGGACAGAGAGAGAGACAGATGAGGTTAGGTCAGACTAGGACAGAGAGAGAGACAGATGAGGTTAGATCAGACTAGGACAGAGAGAGAGACAGATGAGGTTGGGTCAGACTAGGACAGAGAGAGAGACAGATGAGGTTAGGTCAGACTAGGACAGAGAGAGAGACAGATGAGGTTGGGTCAGACTAGGACAGAGAGAGAGACAGATGAGGTTGGGTCAGACTAGGACAGAGAGAGAGACAGATGAGGTTGGGTCAGACTAGGACAGAGAGAGAGACAGATGAGTTTGGGTCAGACTAGGACAGAGAGAGAGACAGATGAGTTTGGGTCAGACTAGGACAGAGAGAGAGACAGATGAGTTTGGGTCAGACTAGGACAGAGAGAGAGACAGATGAGGTTGGGTCAGACTAGGACAGAGAGAGAGACAGATGAGTTTGGGTCAGACTAGGACAGAGAGAGAGACAGATGAGTTTGGGTCAGACTAGGACAGAGAGAGAGAGATGAGGTTGGGTCAGACTAGGACAGAGAAAGAGACAGATGAGGTTGGGTCAGACTAGGACAGAGAGAGAGAGACAGATGAGGTTGGGTCAGACTAGGACAGAGAGAGAGACAGATGAGTTTGGGTCAGACTAGGACAGAGAGAGAGACAGATGAGGTTGGGTCAGAGAGAGAGAGATATGAGGTTGGGTCAGACTAGGACAGAGAGAGAGAGATGAGGTTGGGTCAGACTAGGACAGAGAGAGAGACAGATGAGGTTGGGTCATACTAGGACAGAGAGAGAGAGACATATGAGGTTGGGTCAGACTAGGACAGAGAGAGAGACAGATGAGTTTGGGTCAGACTAGGACAGAGAAAGAGACAGATGAGTTTGGGTCAGACTAGGACAGAGAGAGAGACAGATGAGGTTGGGTCAGAGAGAGAGAGATATGAGGTTGGGTCAGACTAGGACAGAGAGAGAGAGATGAGGTTGGGTCAGACTAGGACAGAGATAGAGACAGATGAGGTTGGGTCAGACTAGGACAGAGAGAGAGACAGATGAGTTTGGGTCAGACTAGGACAGAGAGAGAGACAGATGAGGTTGGGTCAGACTAGGACAGAGAGAGAGACAGATGAGGTTGGGTCAGACTAGGACAGAGAGAGAGACATATGAGGTTGGGTCAGACTAGGACAGAGAGAGAGACAGATGAGGTTAGGTCAGACTAGGACAGAGAGAGAGACAGATGAGGTTGGGTCAGACTAGGACAGAGAGAGAGACAGATGAGGTTGGGTCAGACTAGGACAGAGAGAGAGAGAGAGACAGATGAGGTTGGGTCAGACTAGGACAGAGAGAGAGACAGATGAGGTTGGGTCAGACTAGGACAGAGAGAGAGACAGATGAGTTTGGGTCAGACTAGGACAGAGAGAGAGACAGATGAGGTTGGGTCAGACTAGGACAGAGAGAGAGACAGATGAGGTTGGAACAGACTAGGACAGAGAGAGAGACAGATGAGGTTGGGTCAGACTAGGACAGAGAGAGAGACATATGAGTTTGGGTCAGACTAGGACAGAGAGAGAGACAGATGAGTTTGGGTCAGACTAGGACAGAAAGAGAGAGCCAGAGAGAGAGACATATGAGGTTGGGTCAGACTAGGACAGAGAGAGAGAGATGAGGTTGGGTCAGACTAGGACAGAGAGAGAGAGACAGATGAGGTTGGGTCAGACTAGGACAGAGAGAGAGACAGATGAGTTTTGGTCAGACTAGGACAGAGAGAGAGACAGATGAGGTTGGGTCAGACTAGGACAGAGAGAGAGAGATGAGGTTGGGTCAGACTAGGACAGAGAGAGAGACAGATGAGGTTGGGTCAGACTAGGACAGAGAGAGAGACAGATGAGTTTGGGTCAGACTAGGACAGAGAGAGAGACAGATGAGGTTGGATCAGACTAGGACAGAGAGAGAGACAGATGAGGTTGGGTCAGACTAGGACAGAGAGAGAGACATATGAGGTTGGGTCAGACTAGGACAGAGAGAGAGACAAATGAGGTTGGGTCAGACTAGGACAGAGAGAGAGACAGATGAGTTTTGGTCAGACTAGGACAGAGAGAGAGACAGATGAGGTTGGGTCAGAGAGAGAGAGATATGAGGTTGGGTCAGACTAGGACAGAGAGAGAGAGATGAGGTTGGGTCAGACTAGGACAGAGAGAGAGACAGATGAGGTTGGGTCAGACTAGGACAGAGAGAGAGAGACAGATGAGGTTGGGTCAGACTAGGACAGAGAGAGAGACAGATTAGTTTGGGTCAGACTAGGACAGAGAAAGAGACAGATGAGTTTGGGTCAGACTAGGACAGAGAGAGAGACAGATGAGGTTGGGTCAGAGAGAGAGAGATATGAGGTTGGGTCAGACTAGGACAGAGAGAGAGAGATGAGGTTGGGTCAGACTAGGACAGAGAGAGATAGATGAGGTTGGGTCAGACTAGGACAGAGAGAGAGACAGATGAGGTTGGGTCAGACTAGGACAGAGAGAGAGACAGATGAGGTTGGGTCAGACTAGGACAGAGACATGAGTTTGGGTCAGACTAGGACAGAGAGAGAGACAGATGAGTTTGGGTCAGACTAGGACAGAGAGAGATATGAGGTTGGGTCAGACTAGGACAGAGAGAGAGAGATGAGGTTGGGTCAGACTAGGACAGAGAGAGAGACAGATGAGGTTGGGTCAGACTAGGACAGAGAGAGAGAGACAGATGAGGTTGGGTCAGACTAGGACAGAGAGAGAGACTGATGAGGTTAGGTCAGAGAGATATGAGGTTGGGTCAGACTAGGACAGAGAGAGAGATGAGGTTGGGTCAGACTAGGACAGAGAGAGAGACAGATGAGTTTGGGTCAGACTAGGACAGAGAGAGAGACAGATGAGGTTGGGTCAGACTAGGACAGAGACATGAGTTTGGGTCAGACTAGGACAGAGAGAGAGACAGATGAGTTTGGGTCAGACTAGGACAGAGAGAGATATGAGGTTGGGTCAGACTAGGACAGAGAGAGAGAGATGAGGTTGGGTCAGACTAGGACAGAGAGAGAGACAGATGAGGTTGGGTCAGACTAGGACAGAGAGAGAGAGACAGATGAGGTTGGGTCAGACTAGGACAGAGAGAGAGACTGATGAGGTTAGGTCAGAGAGATATGAGGTTGGGTCAGACTAGGACAGAGAGAGAGATGAGGTTGGGTCAGACTAGGACAGAGAGAGAGACAGATGAGTTTGGGTCAGACTAGGACAGAGAGAGAGACAGATGAGTTTGGGTCAGACTAAGACAGAGAGAGAGACAGATGAGATTGGGTCAGACTAGGACAGATGAGTTTGGGTCAGACTAGGACAGAGAAAGATGAGGTTGGGTCAGACTACATTTACATTTTAGTCATTTAGCAGACGCTCTTATCCAGAGCGACTTACAGTTAGTGAGTGCATACATGATTTATTTATTTTTCATATGGGTTCATTCCCCATTCCCCGTGGGAAACGAACCCACAACCCTGGCGGCCATTCCCTCCCCTACCCTGGACCAATTGTGCGCCGCCCCATGGGTCTCCCGGTCGCGGCCGGCTACGACAGAGCCTGGATTCGAACCAGGAACTCTAGTGGCACAGCTAGCACTGCGATGCAGTGCCTTAGACCACTGCGCTACTCGGGAGTACACTAGGACAGAGAGAGAGAGACAGCTGAGGTTGGGTCAGACTAGGACAGAGAGAGTTGAAGGCCCTGACACAGACACAGACATTGAGAAGGAGAATTATGACCGACAGCTACAACAGCTACATCACGCTGGCCACATTCCTCATTAAGCTGTAGGCCTACCTAAGACCTGGCTTATATAGAGGTACCTCTCGCTCTCGCTCTCGCTCTCGCTCTCGCTCTCTCTCTCTCTCTCTCTCTCTCTCTCTCTCTCTCTCTCTCTCTCTCTCTCTCTCTCTCTCTCTCTCTCTCTCTCTCTCTCTCTCTCTCTCTCTCTCTCTCTCTCACCTTCTCTCTCTTTCTCTCTCTCTCTGCCATCCCCCCTTCTCTTCCTCGTTCCCAGTGTCTCACTTAGCCAGTTACAGTAGCTGAGTCACAGTGTCTGTATACAGACTGATGTCCCTTGTGTCTTGCCCTTGTCACCTTGGCTTGCTCTATGAGGGTAAAGGGGCTGGTTCACTGTTACTGTTCAGCATTCTGTGACAAATGTATCTGTCTAGACACCCTATACAGATAACATATACGTTTTACATATCAGTGACCCTCGTGGGTCCATCCTGCGAAATGGTTTAAACTGTGCTCTCTGGGGCACTGGAAAGAGTAGCCTACACACTGCAATACATAAAGATACCTCAAGGCTAGGCAATAGCTCTGGGAGCTAACATGAGCCACCGTGTCCCAATGGAAACACAGGACACAGTGTTGATAATAAGTAAAGTGGTGAAGAGCAGAAAAGCATTGTTTTCTTAACCACAGAATTAGAATGAATGAAACCATCATTCCCAATCAAAGCAATGTTCCATGGTTGTTACACTGGCAGCTAGAATAATGATATAAATTCTGAATTCTTGGACCTAGACTGGCGGCCATATTTGGTGTATACATTTAAATGGCTGATAAATGTAGAGTTAGAATTAGGAAAACATTATTGTCCACACAATGTGGAAAAATGCCTTCAGGTTCACAATAATTTATGTTTATTAAAACAATTTGCGTTGTTATGCCATGTTGGGTGTACTGGCCAAGAACCCAGACACTGAGGGGTTTTGTCCTTTCTACTAATCCTATTTCTAGGCCCCTTCATGTGTGGAAGTCATCCCATCCCTCCTTCTCTATCTCCCTCCTCCTTCCTCCCTTCGTCTCTCTCTCTCCTCCCATCTCCTCCATCTCTATCTCTCTCTCCATCCATCCCCGATCCTAGTCTCGAAAACCCGACCATAGGCAACACAGTGACTAGGGTTTGGGTTCAATGATGGACTCTAGGCATAGAGGAACTACGTCACTGCCTACGTCACTAGTTTATCAGTTTGAATAAAATGCAAAATAGTAGCTAGCAAGATGGTAAACACAGAGGTTATTTTTAATGTGTGGCTAGTTTGCATCAACTACCTTAACTAAATCCACTGAAAACGTCTGCCTGCAAACTTTGGTTTTGAATCAGGATGTTTTGTCATGTCTGCCTCGTGAGCCCCCCCATCGACATAGGCAGTGAGTAGTTCCTCTATGCCAAAAGAGTCCACCATTGATTGAAACCAGATCCTAGTCACTGTGTTGCCTAGGGTCGGTTAACGAAGACTACCCCGCTCCCCCCCATCCCTCTCCCCCTGTCTCTCTCACACTCTCTCCATCCCTTTGGGTAAAAGCAGAAAAGTAGCGGGATCGAATTAGAACTACGGGACGGTTTTTAACAGAAACGCTTGTCGGCCCGCCTCACTCCAACGATGCGCATAATTGGAAGCATCTTGGCATGAAGATATAGCCAAGGTGGCATATCAATAGGGTCTGCATCCCAAATGCCACCCTATTCCCTACATAGAGCATTACTTTTGACCATAGCCCTTTGGGCCCTGGTCAAAAGTAGTGTACTATATATGGAATAGGGTGCAGTTTGGGATGCGACCAGGCTCTCACTGCAAGGGCATAGAGATAAGGAGAGGCTGCCTGTCTTTAACAGGTCTTGTCCAAGATAGGGTCGAGGGTCTCCTTCCTAATAATGAGGAAGGATGCGCCCCAAATGGCACCCTATTCCCTATATACTGTAGTGCATTACTTTGACCAGGTCCCATAGGGTAGTGCACTATGTAGGAAATAGGGTGCCATTTAGGAAACAATCAAAGAGAATGGACATTGAGGGTAGTCTTACATACAAATAACTGTGAAACTTTTGGAGAACTGGTGTGAATAGCTTTGTAATATCTTTCTGAAATGACATAGACATTGATGATTGTATTGTAGTCATCCAAAACTGGAACAGTTTCTGTTGTCATGGCTCACGGTGGGTTAATTCTGTATTCATGCGTAGTAGCTAGTTCACTCCGTGTCCTCCTAGCTTCCTCATTGATATAAGAAACATGATGCAGCATAGTAGTTGTATAGCACTGACCTTCCAGTGTTTCAGCTTGATGTGAACTACAGGATGATGAATCAGTTTTTTTATGATGGTTACTCTAGTTTAAAGGTCCAAAAGCACCTTTCTTTATCATTTTCTCTCTCTTTCGCTCTCTCCATAGTTCTCTCTCCTTTACAGCAGGTATAAACGGTGCAGTGAAATGCTTAATTGCAAGCTCTCCTCCAATAGTGCAGTAAAAATATAAATAATCAAATGTCAAATCCAAAATGTGTGCATTTGTACTTACTGTCCCCACAGTGACCGTACGTACATACCCCAAACAGAAGCCATGGATTACAGGCAACATCCGCACTGAGCTAAAGGGTAGAGCTGCCGCTTTCAAGGAGCGGGACTCTAACCCGGACACTTATAAGAAATCCCGCTTTGCCCTCTGACGAACCATCAAACAGGCAAAGTGTCAATAAAGGACTAAGATTGAATCCTACTACACCGGCTCTGATGCTCGTTGGATGTGGCAGGGCTTGCAAACTATTAACGACTACAAAGGGAAGCATAGCCGCGAGCTGCCCAGGGACACAAGCCTACCAGACGAGCTAAATGACTTCTATGCGCGCTTCGAGGCAAGCAACACTGAAGCATGCATGAGAGCACCAGCTGTTCCGGACGACTGTGTGATCACGCTCTCCGTAGCCGATGTAAGCAAGACCTTTAAACAGGTCAACATTCACAAGGCCGCAATTTGCATACCGCCCCAAGAGATCCACGGATGACGCAATCTCTATTGCACTCCACACTGCCCGTTCCCACCTGGACAAAAGGAACACCTACGTGAGAATACTATTAATTGACTACAGCATTCAACACCACAGTGCCCTCAAAGCTCATCACTAAGCTAAGGGACTAAACACCTCCCTCTGTAACTGGATCCTGGACTTCCTGACGGGCCGCTCCCAGGTGGTAAGGGTAGGTAACAACACATCTGCCACGCTGATCCTCAACACGGCGGCCCCTTAGTGGTGCGTGCTCAGTCCCTTTCTTGTACTCCCTGTTCACCCATGCCTGCATAGCCAAGCACGACTCCAACACCATCATTTAATCTGCCGACGACACAACAGTGGTAGGCCTGATCACCGACAACGATGAGACAGCCTATAGGGAGGAGGTCAGAGACCTGACAGTGTGGTACCAGGATAACAACCTCTCCCTCAACGTGATCAAGACAAAGGAGATGATCGTGGACTACAGGAAAAGGAGGGCCGAGCACGCCCCCATTCTCATCGACAGGGCTGTAGTGGAGCAGGTCTGCTAATGCATGGCAAGCGGTACCGGAGCGCCAAGTCTAGGTCCAAAAGGCTTATTATCAGCTTCTACCCCCAAGCCATAAGGACTACGTTCATCCACCTCTGGCCTGCTAGCCCCCCTACCTCTACGGAAGCACAGTTCCCGCTCAGCCCAGTCAAAGCTATTCGCTGCTCTGGCACCCCAATGGTGGAACAAGCTCCCCCACGATGCCAGGACAGCGGAGTCACTGACCACCTTCCGGAGACACTTGAAACCCTACCTCTTTAAGGAATACCTGGAATAGTATAACAGTAATCCTTCTACCCCACCCCCCCATTAAAAAAAGAAGAAAAAAAAGAAAGGGTGGTTGTCCCACTGGCTACCCTAAGTTGAATGCACCAATTTGTAAGTCGCTAAAATAAGACTCCTGAACAGCTAATCAAATGGCTATCTGGACTATTTACATTGATTTTTACGCTGCTGCTACTCTCTGTTTATTATCTATGCATAGTCACTTTACCTCTATCTACATGTACATATTACCTCAATTACCTCAACTAACCTGTGCCCCCATACTTTCTTAACACTTATTTTTCTTAAAACTGCATTGTTGGTTAAGGGCTTGTATGTAAGCATTTCACTGTAAGGTCTACACCTGTTGTATTCGGCGCATGTGACAAATAACATTTGATTTGATATGATTTATATGCGTGTGTATGTTTGTGTGTGTATGTGTGCGTGCCAGGATACATATGTGTGTCAGGGTAGACCTCTCCAACGGACCGCAGACCTCTCCTCCCCCTCACAAATAAAAGTGTGTGCAAAGCCGCATTAACCCTGCATCTGTATCACCGCTTTGACTTGAGACAATTTATTAACGGCAGCCCTCACCCCTCCTCACCCCTCCTCCAGCCTATTCTTCTCTACTGTAGTCTTGGCTGATGAAAAACATAGTTTATGGTGCCCTCTCCAGTTCAAGAGAGGGGGTAGGAGGGTATGAGAAAAGGGTTGGGTGACTGGCCACTATTCTGTGATCACTATGGATCTTCGTCAGGCTTCGAGCCAAAGTGTGTGTGCTTGCATGATTGTGTGCATGTGTGTGTGTGTGTGCATGTGTGTTTTTGTGTGCATGATTGCGTGCATGCATGATTGTGTGTGTGATTGTGCACATGTGTGCATGCATGATTGTGTGTGTGTTGTTTCTTGACTGCCCAGTGTCCACAGTAACCCCAGGGTATGTTTCCCGCTACCCCCTTAGCATCTGCCAGTTCACCCACTGAACAGAAACCATTTCTGCCAGTCTGTAGGGTGGAAATAGTCCTGAGTGTTTACCCTCACTGTAGAAAACAAAATACCACACACTCCAATCCAGCTACGTGGCTTTGAATATCTCCACAGATACCCATTAAAATGACTCAAATAGAGCAAAAACATCCAAGTATCAAATATCAAAGACTCAATATGATGTCATGCTACTAGGCTGTAAATTGTAAATATAAATATTATTATCCAGGGCCCTCTATAGTTATCATAGAATGGACCATAAAGGTTGAATCTATTTATTTTGGCCTTGGGGAGCCACATAGCTTGGAAAGCCTTGGACAGACCTCAACTAACTATACAAAGGTGCTACATAAAACCCATGTATTATTATTATTATTTGTACCCCCACAGACCCTGCTAAATACTTGAAGCTGCTTTGTATAGTATGACAACATGCATTGGATGTGTTAGACTTCCCACACAACCAGATGACATCCTTACAATTAATAAAAGGGCAACACACACCATAATCTCTTTTGCCTGCAGTTCCGACAAATCTCTCCACTTGCCTTAGAGGGTGCATTGTCATAACAACCCATTTTGCCCAGTTTTGCTAGCATGGCAATACTTCAAGTAGTTTAAACCCCCTAGAGTCGATTGACGCACCAACATAATTAGCATAATACAAAAATCACCTCTGTTAAAAGGGTGACTGCACTTCCTGATTTGGCCTTATTTTAGATTTGGTTCAATAAGAAATGCTAGTGGCCATGAAAGTTGGTTTCGGGGTGTGGTTTGATGTGGGTGTTTCTTGTGTGTGTTCGCAAATTAGCTTCAGCCGGCTGGTGTGCAACTATGGCAAAGTTGGTTTGACTTTGGATAGCCTATCTCCAGGGATAGTTAAGGATGTCCATAAATGACACAATGTAAATGAGACAACATTTTTATGTTGCACACCTGTTCACTTTCTCATTAAATGCTTTCAATATTTGTTGGCCTATATGAATTTGTACAATTTATGGTTTGTTTGAGGTTTTTAAGTCATTTACATTTTGAGCTATTGGAATTTTTACATGTTGTTACCGATTTTCCCTGACTATTCCCATAGGGATATCCAAAGTCAACCGGGTCGCGTGCAGCTGCACTGTGCTGCCAGCTGAGGGCATGTGGGCAGGATTGAAACAAATCCAACCTTCATATACGTTGTGATGCAGTCACAACCACAAGTCTCAGAAAACTCTGTTTTGGACAAGACTGACTTTATGATCAAAATTATCCTATTTACACTTTGTAGTAAATTTTTACAGTAGAAAAACATGTTTCTGACTCATATCGATGCCACATAGGCTGTTTCAAAACGAGAAGTTGATTTTGAGGAGCAGTTGCTTTAATGTACAGTCGTGATCAGACGTTTTGAGAATGACACAAATACAAATGTTCACAAAATCTGCTGCCTCAGTTTTGATGATGGCAATTTGCATATACTCCAGAATGTCATGAAGAGTGATCAGATGAATTGCAATTAATTGCAAAGTCCCCCTTTGCCATGAAAATGAACTTAATCCCAAAAAACTGCATTTCAGCCCTGCCACAGAAGGACCAGCTGCCATCATGTTAGTGATTCTCTCGTTAACACAGGTGAGAGTGTTGATGAGGACAAGGCTGTGGATCACTCTGTCATGCTGATTGAGTTAGAACAGACTGGAAGCTTTAAAAGGAGGGTGGTGCTTGAAATCATTGTTCTTCCCCTGTTAACCATGGTTACCTGCAAGGAAACAAGTGCCGTCATCATCGCTTTGCACAAAAAGGGCTTCACAGGCAAGGATATTGCTGCTAGTAAGATTGCACCTAAATCAACCATTTATCAGATCATCAAGAACTTCAAGGAGAGAGGTTAAATTGTTGTGAAGAAGGCGTCAGGGCGCCCAAGAAAGTCCAGCAAGCGCCAGGACCATCTCCTAAAGTTGATTCAGCTGCCGGATCGGGGCACCACCAGTGCAGAGCTTGCTCAGGAATGGCAGCAGGCAGGTGTGAGTGCATCTGCATGCACAGTGAGGCGAAGACTTTTGGAGGATGGCCTGGTGTCAAGAAGGGCAGCGAGGAAGCCACTTCTCTCCAGGAAAACATCAGGGACAGACTGATATTCTGCAAAAGGTACAGGGATTGGACTGCTGAGGACTGGGGTAAAGTCATTTTCTCTAATGAATCCCCTTTCCGATTGTTTGGGGCATCCGGAAAACACCTTGTCCAGAGAAGACAAGGTGAGCGCTGAAATCAGTCCTGTGTCATGCCAACAGTAAAGCATCCTGAGACCATTCATGTGTGGGGTTGCTTCTCAGCCAAGGGAGTGGGCTCACTCACAATTTTGCCTAAGAACACAGCCATGAATAAATCAAATCAAATCAAATCAAATTTTATTTGCCACATGCGCCGAATACAACAGGTGTAGACATTACCGTGAAATGCTTACTTATAGCCCTTAACCAACAATGCATTTATTTCTTAATAAAAAAGAACAGAAGTAAAATAAAATAACAGTAGGGAGGCTATATACAGGGGGGTACCGGTGCAGAGTCAATGTGCGGGGGCACCGGCTAGTTGAGGTAGTTGAGGTAATATGTACATGTCAGTAGAGTTAAAGTGACTATGCATAAATAATTAACAGAGTAGCAGCAGCATAAGAAGATGGGGTGGGGGTGCAAATCGTCCGGGTAGCCATGATTAGCTGTTCAGGAGTCTTATGGCTTGGGGGTAGAAGCTGTTGAGAAGCCTTTTGGACCTAGACTTGGCGCTCCGGTACCGCTTGCCGTGTGGTAGCAGAGAGAACAGTCTATGACTAAGGTGGCTGGAGTCTTTGACAATTTTGAGGGCCTTCCTCTGACACCGCCTGGTATAGAGGTCCTGGATGGCAGGAAGCTTGGCCCCAGTGATGTACTGGGCCGTACGCACTACCCTCTGTAGTGCCTTGCGGTCGGAGGCCGAGCATTTGCCATACCAGGCAGTGATGCAACCAGTCAGGATGCTCTCGATGGTGCAGCTGTAGAACTTTTTGAGGATCTGAGGACCCATGCCAAATCTTTTCAGTCTCCTGATGGGGAATATGCTTTGTCGTCCCCTCTTCACGACTGTCTTGGTCTGTTTGGACCATGATAGTTCATTGGTGATGTGGACACCAAGGAACTTGAAGCTCTCAACCTGTTCCACTACAGCCCCGTCGATGAAAATGGGGGCGTGCTCAGTCCTCTTTTTTTTCCTGCAGTCCACAATCATCTCCTTTGTCTTGGTCACATTGAGGGAGAGGTTGTTATCCTGGCACCACACGGCCAGGTCTCTGACCTCCTCCCTATAGGCTGTCTCATCGTTGTCGGTGATCAGGCCTACCACTGTTGTGTCGTCGGCAAACTTAATGATGGTGTTGGAGTCGTGCTTGGCCATGCAGTCATGAGTGAACAGGGAGTACAGGAGGGGACTGAGCACGCACCCCTGAGGGGCCCCCGTGTTGAGGATCAGCGTGGCAGATGTGTTGTTACCTACCTTTACCACCTGGGGGCGGCCCGTCAGGAAGTCCTGGATCCAGTTGCAGAGGGAGTTGGTTAGTCCCAGGATCCTTAGCTTAGTGTTGAGCTTTGAGGGCACTATGGTGTTGAACGCTGAGCTGTAGTCAATGAATAGCATTCTCACGTAGGTGTTCCTCTTGTCCAGGTGGGAAAGGGCAGTGTGTAGTGCCATAGAGATTGCATCATCTGTGGATCTGTTGGGGCAGTATGCAAATTGGAATGGGTCTAGGGTTTCTGGGATAATGGTGTTGATGTGAGCCATGACCAGCCTTTCAAAGCACTTCATGGCTACAGACGTCAGTGCTACGGGTTGGTAGTCATTTAGGCAGGTTATCTTAGTGTCCTTGGGCACGGGAGCTATGGTGGTCTGCTTGAAACATGTAGGTATTACAGACTCAGTCAGGGACATATTGAAAATGTCGGTGAAAACACTTGCCAGTTGGTCAGCACATGCTCGGAGTACACGTCTTGGTAATCCGTCTGGCTCTGCGGACATGTGAATGTTGACCTGCTTAAAAGTCTTACTCACATCGGCTACAGAGAGCGTGATCACACAGTCATCCGGAACAGCTGGTGCTCTCATGCATGCTTCAGTTTTGCTTGCCTCGAAGCGAGCATAGAAGTGGTTTAACTCGTCTGGTAGGCTTGTGTCACTGGGCAGCTCGCAGCTGTGCTTCCCTTTGTAGTCTGTAATAGTTTTCAAGCCCTGCCACATCCGACGAGCGTCAGAGCCGGTGTAGTACGATCCAATCTTAGTCCTGTGTTGACTCTTTGCCTGTTTGATGGTTCGTCGAAGGGCATAGCGGGATTTCTTATAAGCGTCCGGGTTAGAGTCCCGCTCCTTGAAAGCGGCAGCTCTACCCTTTAGCTCAGTGCGGATGTTGCCTGTAATCCATGGCTTCTGGTTGGGATATGTACGTATGGTCACTGTGGGGACGACATCATCGATGCACTTATTGATGAAGCCAGTGACTGATGTGGTGTACTCCTCAATGCTATCTGAAGAATCCTCGAACATGTTCCAGTCTGTGCTAGCAAAACAGTCCTGTAGCTTAGCATCTGACCACTTTTTTATTAACCGAGTCACTGGTGCTTCCTGATTTAGTTTTAGCTTATAAGCAGGAATCAGGAGGATAGAGTTATGGTCAGATTTGCCAAATGGAGGGCGAGGGAGAGCTTTGTATGCGTCTCTGTGTGTGGAGTAAAGGTGGTCTAGAGTTTTTTTTTCCTCTGGTTGCACATTTAACATGCTGGTAGAAATTAGGTAGAACGGATTTAAGTTTCCCTGCATTCAAGTCCCCGGCCACTAGGAGCGCTGCCTCTGGATGAGCGTTTTCCTGTTTAGTTATGGCCTTATACAGCTCATCGAGTGCAATCTTAATGCCAGCATTGGTTTGTGGTGGTATATAGACAGCTATGAAAAATATAGATTAAAACTCTCTTGGTAAATAGTGTGGTCTACAGCTTATCATAAGGTACTCTACCTCAGGCAAGCAAAACCTTGAGACTTCCTTAGTATTTGATTTTGTGCACCAGCTGTTGTTTACAAATATACACAGACCGCCACCCCTTGTCTTACCGGAGTCAGCCTTTCTATCCTGTCGATGTAGCGTATAGCCCGCTAGCTGTATGTTGTCCATGTTGTCATTCAGCCACGACTCGTGAAACATAAGATATTACAGTTTTTAATGTCCCGCTTTTAGGATAAGCGTAATCGTAGGTCATCTAATTTATTTTCCAATGATTGAAGATTGGCTAATAGGATTGATGGAAGAGGCAGTTTACTCGCTCGCCGTCGGATCCTTACGAGGCACCCCGACCTACGTCCACGATATCTCTGTCTCTCTCTCCTGCGAATGACGGGGATTTGGGCCTTGTCGGGTGTCTGTAGGATATCCTTTGCGGCCGCCTCATTGAAGAAAAAATCTTTGTCCAATACGAGGTGAGTAATCACTGTCCTGATATCCAGAAGCTCTTTTTGGTTATAAGAGACGATGGCAGAAACATTATGTACAGAATAAATGACAAATAATGCGAAAAAACACACATAATAGTACAATTGGTTAGAGGGCTGTAAAACGGCAGCCATCTTCTCCGGCGCGATGATTTTGATAAAGAATGGTACCAACACATCCTCCGAGAGCAACTTCTCCCAACCATCCAAGAACAGTTTGGTGATGACCAATGCCTTTTCCAGCATGATGGAGCACCTTGCCATAAGGCAAAAGTGATAACTAAGTGGCTCGGGAACAAAACATCGACATTTTGGGTCCATAGCCAGGAAACTCCCCAGACCTTAATCCCATTGAGAACTTGTGGTCGATCCTCAAGAGGCGGTTGGACAAACAAAACCCCACAAATTCTGACAAACTCCAAGCATTGATTATGCAAGTATGGGCTGCCATCAGTCAGGATGTTATTTATTAATTTTATTATTCAGGATGTGGCCCAGAAGTTAATTGACAGCATGCCAGGACGGTTTGCAGAGGTCTTGAAAAAGAAGGGTCAACACTGCAAATATTGACTCTTTGCATAAACATAATGTAATTGTCAATAAAAGCCTTTGACACTTATGGAATGCTTGTAATTATACTTCAGTATACCATAGTAACATCTGACAAAAATATCTCATAACACTGAAGCAGCGAACTTTGTGAAGACCAATACTTCTGTCATTCTCAAAACTTTTGACTACGACTGTATCTGTAAAATGTCTCTGACATTGCCTCAATATTAGCCTCTTCTTCCACATGACTGTTAAAATAGATCCCTTATCATGTTTCTCTACTTCAATTTCCATACCCAATAATGACTAGTAACATAAAATGTATTATGAAAGTATTGAATAAAACGTAAATTGCTCTGCGGCCACTCTGCAAGCTAGCAGGCCAGCAGTAACTCTGCTCCGCTAATCGTCATAATTACATCAACTACAGTAGCCTTTGCTAATTACTGTGGCCTAGCGGGTCCAATCCTTTAAATGCCAGCTTAAACAAACAGATTTCAGCTGCGTTCGGAAAATAAAAAGTAATTTATAGTTATTGAAGTGAGATCAATCAGATGATTGTGGTGGTGGTGATTTGGTGTGTGTGTGTGTGTGTGTGTGTGTGCATGTGCATGTGCGTGCGTACTGTAATTAATACAGAGAACTGTGAGAGATGGAACTGGGCTCTCCCTCCCTCCCTCCCTCCCTCCCTCCCTCCCTCCCTCCCTCCCTCCCTCCCTTCAGCTCTCCTGTTATTTATCACTCCTGTCATAGTGTTGTTGTGATTATGGATGTCATACAGCCATAAAGCGCCTCTCGATCAATAACCCTGAAATTAAACCAAAAAATGCATTTCCGCAGTGACTGAGCGCCGACTGGCCCGGGCGGCACGGCCACACTCACACACAAACTCCAGAGGGAATTACCTGGTTGGAACATTTCTGATTAGACAGAGATGGAGAGACAGGCTGAGGTGGGCTGAGGGATTGGGATGGAGTTCAGGTAATTTGTTGTGATAATTTAATGAAGCCTACCTGTATGACTAGTGGCGTTAGGTTGTGTCCTAAACGGTACCATATTCCCTAAGTAGCGCGCTACTTTTGACCAAGGCCCATAGGGAATACTCCCAAGCAGGAATTACCTGGTTGGAACTTGGAACACAGCTGAGCTGATTATCCCGCTGAAGAGACAGAGATGGAGTGACAGGCTTGGGGACTGAGGTGGGGTGAATGTGGAGAATGTGGTGTGGTAAAGATACCTACCTAGTCCTGTGTGGCTCAGTTTATAGTGCATGGAGCTTGCAAAGCTAGGGTCGTAAGTTCAATACTTACTGGGGCCACTCATAAATGCACCTGCTAACTACATTTACGTTTTAGTTATTTAGCAGAAAGGCAAGGGTGTAATATGATTTTTTTTATTTAACTGGCATACATACAGTATACAGTGGGGGTCCAAAATTATTGACGCCCTTGATAAAGATGAGCTCAAATACTGAGCTATATTGTATGCTCAAAGCAATTGGGAAATTACATTATTTTATACTAACACAATTGCTCAGAGAAAGAGATTTGTTTAACAACTAATAAATGTTTTTCTCAAAAATGTAGGGGTCACAATTCATGACACCCCTGTTTTCAATACCTTTCAATACCTCACCTTGCTAGATAACTGCATTGAGCCTTTTTCTAAAATGTTTTATGAGTTGGAGAACATATTGGGAGGAATCTTAGACCATTCCTCCATACAGAATCCTTCCATATCCTTGATATGCATTTATGGACTGCCCTCTTCTCAAATCAAACCACAGGAGACTGAGAAATTATCAATTTCTTTGTGGATTTTGATGTGTGCTTGGGATTATTGTCTTGCTGGAAGATCCACTTGCGGCCAAGTTTCAGCCTCCTAGCAGAGGCAACCAGGTTTTTGGCTAAAATATCCTGGTACTGAGTAAAGTTCATGATGCTGTAGACCTTAACAAGGGTCCAAGAACCAGTGGAAGCAAAATAGCCCCATAACATCAAAGATCCGCCACCATATTTTACAGTAGTTATGGGGTTATTTTCTGCTCATGCATTATCATTTCGACGCCAAACACACCACTGGTGTGCGTGACCAAAGAGCTCTATTTACATGTCATCTGACCAAAGCACCGGTTCCAATTCAAGTGCCAATGCTGTTTAGCAAACTCTAGGCATTTAGATTTGTTGGATGACATGAAAATAAAGCTCTTTGGCCATGCACACCAGTGGTGGGTTTGGCGTCGAAATGATAATGCATGATAATTATTTATTTTATATAATCATTTTTGCTCATCTTTATGAAGGGTGTCAATAATTTCGACCCCACTGTACATTGTTATGTATGATTGGTGGTGTTAGACTCAGGACCTCTACCCAGACTAGTATCAACCAGATAGCCTACTTCTTGTAGATATAGAGTCAGATAGGTGTTAGCAGTGTGGAAATAGATCCACCGAGATCTCTGGTATGCAAGAGTATCTACTGCTACATGACTTAAACCCATCCAAGCCTTCTAAGATAATAGTCTAAATCAACATCTACCTACAGAGGAAAAAGACCCCATGGTTTTCTATTGTACCTGTCATATTCCTTTGGTTTTTGGTGTATTTGTGTGTTGCAGGTTTCGTGTAGTACACCCAGGAGTAGGAAGTATATATTTTTATTCAATAAGTTGCTGTTGGTTTTGTCTTGCTAGGGCAATTTAATTTAAGTTCTGTCTCTCTACCTAGTTGCCTACATAATCATTGCTGTTTGAACTGTCTGATTGCTCGGTAATTGTGACTGTTGCTGTGGACTTAGATTAGTTTCAGGCCTATTTGTGTAAACGTCTTGCTAATTCGTAGGTGTGTTGTGTTGTAGTAGGGGTTTTCTTCACCTCTGCCAGGCAACCCACAATTAGTGCTGGGAGGTGTGTCTTTCACCTCTGCTAGGTAATCAGCAATTAGTGTTAATACTTTAGTCTCCCCTGTTTTTTCAGCAGCAGCTGTAAGGGCCAAAAGTGCAGACCGCACCACCCTCTGGAGAGCCGTGCGGTTGTGGGTGGTGCAGTTGCAGTACCAGGTGGTGATGCAGCCCGACAGGATGCTCTCAATTGTGCAGCTGTTGCGCCTTCTTCACCACACTGTCTGTGTGGGTGGACCATTTCAGTTTGTCAGTGATATGTATGCAGAGGAACTTAAAACTTTCCACCTTCTCCACTACTGTCCCGTTGATAATGGATAGGGGGGTACTCCCTCTGCTGTTTCCTGAAGTCCACGATCATCTCCTTAGTTTTTCTGACGTTGAGTGAGAGGTTATTTTCCTGACACCACACTCCGAGAGCCCTCACCTCATCCCTGTAGGCTGTCTCATCGTTGTTGGTAATCAAGCCTACTACTGTTGTGTCGTCTGCAAACTTGATGAATGAGTTGGAGGCGTGCATGGCTACGCAGTCATGGGTGAACAGGGAGTACAGGAGGGGGCTGAGCACACACCCTTTTGGGGCCCCAGTGTTGAGAATCAGCGAAGTGGAGATGTTGTTTCCTACCTTCACCACCTGGGGGCGGCCCGTCAGGAAGTCCAGGACCCAATTGCACAGGGCGGGGTTGAGACCCAGAGCCTCATGCTTGATAATGTGCTTGGAAGGTACTATGGTGTTGAATGCTGAGCTATAGTCAATGAACAGCATTCTTACATAGGTATTGCTCTTGTCCAGATGGGATAGGGCAGTGTGCAGTGTGATGGCAATTGCATCGTCTGTGGACCTATTGGGGCGGTATGCAAATTGAAGCGGGTCTAGGGTGACAGGTAAGGTAGAGGTGATATGATCCTTGACTAGTCTCTCAAAGCACTTCATCATGACAGAGGTGAGTGCTACGGGGCGATAGTAATTTAGTTCAGTTACCTTTGCTTTCTTGGGTACAGGAACAATGGTGGCCATCTTGAAGCATGTGGAGACAGCAGACTGGGATAGGGAGAGATTGAATGTGTCCGTAAACACACCAGCCAGCTGGTCTGCGCATGCTCTGAGGACGAAGCTAGGAATGCCATCTGGGCCGGCAGCCTTCCGAGGGTTAACACGTTTAAATGTCTTACTTACATCAGCCACGGAGAAGGAGAGCCCACAGTTGAATTGCGACTCCACTTTGTCTCGATATTGACGTGTTGCCTGTTTGATTGCCTTGCGGAGGGAACGACCACTCTGTTTGTATTCTGCCATATTCCCTGTCACCTTGCCATGGTTAAATGCGGTGGTTGGTGCTTTCAGTTTTTCGCAAATGCTGCCATCTATTCACGGTTTCTGGTTAGGGTAGGTTTTAATAGTCACAGTGGGCACGACATCTCCTATACACTTCCTTATAAACCCACTCACCGAATCAGTGTATACATCTATATTATTCTCAAAGGCTATCCGGAACATATCCCAGTACGCGTGATCAAAACAATCTTGAAGCGTGGATTCCGATTGGTCAGACCAGCGTTGAATAGTCCTGGCAGTAATGGCAGGCAAGGGGTTCCTCATCAATGACCTTGTACCAAGGAAGGTTTACCGTCCCCCATTCCACTCAAAAAAGAGCCAAATGCTAACAGCAGAAGTTCATCAGACACAAGAGATAGCTCACCTGAGGATCCATGTGGAGCGGGTGATTCAGAGGGTGAAGGAGAACAAGTTGTTCGACACCAACATTCCCCTAGCTACTGCGGGAACAATCAACCAGCTCTTCACTGTGGCATGCCTTCTCTTGCCAAGAAATGGGCCAAGGAGGTGTGAGATGCAGACCGTGGTTGGTGTGAAGACACTTTTGTGCAATCAGTTGTTTGCTTCAGCGTAGAAGGAAAAGGAGCGGAATCTGACTACTCATAGTTTATATTGATGCTGATTAATTTATGTGATATTGGTATTTACATGCCAATTTGATACTTGAATTATTTGTTATACTGACATTGACATGCTATTTTAAACCTTGATTATCAGTTGATTACCATTTACCATTTGTGAATAAATATGCCGGCTTAAGTTTCTCTATTTTAAAAGTTTGCTTCCAGTCTAATTAATCCTCCTTGAGCAAACCTATCCTGATTCAGAGTATCCTAGCCTAGTATTTTAGTAATTTTACATTTTGTGTTCTCTACACATTGAAGTGACATTTCTATTCTAAACATACACACACACACACACACACACACACACACGGTCAAAAGACTGTATGGGCTCTAGCCAGCTATTCCCATTAGGCCTCTGCACTCCATGACTATTATACATGGTGGTCACCAGCGGTTTGTCCAGCATGTGGAAATCCCTGTAAGCCTCTTCCACCTTCAGCACAGAGAGATCCAGCAACAATCCAACCATTCCTTTGTAGAGTGTGCTTCTATAGAAATAATGAGATCTTAAAGAATAAAATACAGTAACTTTATAGCTTACCTCACTCCTCCTTCTGCCATGCGGTTTGGTGTAGGCTTGGATATAAACATCTTGTTGATGGGCCCAGGTTTCACACCCTGTAAGACATATACATAGCTGTGTTTGCAACCTCTGAAAAGGAGAACCAATCATAGATCAGGAAAGTACTGTTTTTGTAAACACTGAATGTGGACCATTGACAGTAAACACTATTCAAGGAATGTGATTATTAACCCAGCTAACAAGGAACATTTGTAACGTTCCCCTTAAGTCTTCCAGAGGTACTGAATGTTATAGCCCGTTTGGGACATTATAGGCACATTCATAACGTTTCTAATAAGTATTATAGAGGTTATAAATATCTGGTCGCTATACAGACATCATGGGAACATTAAAAACGTTCCTTGGTAGTCCATGAAAGGTTCTGAATATCATGTTATTTTGGAGATATCCTAGGAACATTTCATAACGTTACATTTAGAGCTATGGTTTGTCTTCATATAACGTTACAATCGGAATTATAGAAATACATTTTGGAACGTTGTCTGTAAGTCAAGTGGTGGTACACTTGTAACGTTGTCTTTCTAAGTGAGTAGGAACATTTGTTACGTTCTAAATAAGTACTTTAGATTCCAAGATATTGGGGCCAGCATACTTGTGCTTGGAGTAAAGGAAGTGGATCCAGCTCTTCCCCTCCGCAATCTATTTTTTCCATAACTCTACCGATTTAATAAATGTATGGAAATTCATAATTTAATTTTGACCTCAGTAAAGGCCAATGGAAGAGGGAACGATACCTGAAAAGAATATTTTTTTATTATATGAATTTATGAATGTAATTTTAAAAAATCATTATAAAGCAACTAGCAGTAGTGGTGGCCTGACGACGGTTCACCCTGAATATTCCCTTTGACTCCATTATCCGTCATTGCAAATATAAAAGTGGGTGTGGCAACTAACAATACTGAGGCTGGAGCCAGAAAGAAGCACCTACGGTACTTCAGGTATGTCAGGTTATCATTTACATTTACATCATTTAGCAGACGCTCTTATCCAGAGCGACTTACAAATTGGTGCATTCAACTTATGATACCCAGTGGGACAACCACTTTTTTTATGGGGGGGTTATTTTATACTATTCCAGGTATTCCTTAAAGAGGTAGGGTTTCAAGTGTCTCCGGAAGGTGGTCAGTGACTACGCTGTCCTGGCGTCGTGGGGGAGCTTGTTCCACCATTGGGGTGCCAGAGCAGTAAATAGCTTTGACTGGGCTGAGCGGGAACTGTGCTTCCGTAGAGGTAGGGGAGCTAGCAGGCCAGAGGTGGATGAACGTAGTGCCCTCGTTTGGGTGTAGGGTCTGATCAGAGCCTGAAGGTAAGGAGGTGCCGTTCTGCGTAGCAATGATAGGAGAGACCATGTGAGGATATGACAGAGCCAAGTGACTTGGTGTATAGAGAGAATAGGAGAGGGCCTAGAACTGAACCCTGGGGGACACCAGTGGTGAGAGCACGTGGTGCGGAGACAGATTCTCGCCACGCCACATGGTAGGAGCGACCTGTCAGGTAGGACGCAATCCAAGCGTGAACAGCGCCGGAGATGCCCAACTCGGAGAGGGTGGAGAGGAGGATCTGATGGTTCACAGTATCAAAGGCAGCGGATAGGTCTAGAAGGATAAGAGCAGAGGAGAGAGAGTTAGCTTTAGCAGTGCGGAGAGACTCCGTGACACAGAGAAGAGCAGTCTCAGTTGAATAACCAGTCTTGAAACCTGACTGGTTTGGATCAAGAAGGTCATTCTGAGAGAGATAGCAGGAGAGTTGGCTAGAGACGGCACGCTCAAGAGTTTTGGAGAGAAAAGAAAGAAGGGATACTGGTCTGTAGTTGTTGACATCGGAGGGATCGAGTGTAGGTTTTTTGAGGAGGGGTGCAACTCTCGCTCTCTTGAAGACGGAAGGGACATGGCCAGCGGTCAAGGATGAGTTGATGAGCGAGGTGAGGTAAGGGAGAAGGTCTCCGGAAATGGTCTGGAGAAGAGAGGAGGGGATAGGGTCAAGCGGACAGGTTGTTGGGCGGCCGGCCGTCACAAGTCGCAAGATTTCATCTGGAGAGAGAGGGGAGAAAGAAGTCAAAGCATAGGGTAGGGCAGTGTGAGCAGGACCAGTGGTGTCATTTGACTTAATAAATGAGGATCGGATGTCGTCAACCTTCTTTTCAAAATGGTTGACGAAGTCATCCACAGAGAGGGAGGAGGGAGGGGGAGGAGGAGGAGGATTCAGCAGGGAGGAGAATGTGGAAAAGAGCTTCCTAGAGTTAGATGCAGAGGCTTGAAATTTAGAGCGGTAGAAGGTGGCTTTAGCAGTGGAAACAGAGGAAGAGAATGTAGAAAGGAGGGAGTGAAAAGATGACAGGTCCGCAGGGAGTCTAGTTTTCCTCAATTTCCGCTCGGCTGCCCAGAGCCCTGTTCTGTGAGCTCGCAATGAGTCGTCAAGCCACAGAGCAGGAGGGGAGGACCAAGCCGGCCGGGAGGATAGGGGAGATAGAGAGTCAAAGGATGCAGAAAGGGAGGAGAGGAGGGTTGAGGAGGCAGAATCAGGAGATCGGAGGGAGAAGGATTTAGCAGAGGGAAGAGGTGATAGGATGGAAGAGGAGAGAGTAGCGGGAGAGAGAGAGTGAAGGTTGCAACGGCACATTACATCTGAGTAGGGGCAGAGTGAGTAGTGTTGGAGGAGAGCGAGAGAGAAAAGGATACAAACTAGTGGTCGGAGACTTGGAGGGGAGTTGCAGTGAGATTAGTAGAAGAACAGCATCTAGTAAAGATGAGGTCAAGCGTATTGCCTGCCTTGTGAGTAGGGGGGGACGGTGATAGGGTGAGTTCAAAAGAGGAAAGGAGTGGAAAGAAGGAGGCAGAGAGAAATTAGTCAAAGGCAGACGTAGGGAGGTTAAAGTCACCCAGAACTGTGAGGGGTGAGCCATCCTCAGGAAAGGAACTCATCAAGGTGTCAAGCTCATTGATGAACTCTCCAAGGGAACCTGGAGGGCGATAAATGACAAGGATGTTAAGCTTGAATGGGCTAGTGACTGTGACAGCATGGAATTCAAATGAGGAGATAGACAGATGGGTCAGGGGAAAAAGAGAGAATGTCCACTTGGGAGAGATGAGGATTCCTGTGCCACCGCCGCGCTGACCAGATGCTCTCGGGGTATGCGAGAACACATGGTCAGACGAGGAAAGAGCAGTAGGAGTAGCAGTGTTTTCTGTGGTAATCCATGTTTCCGTCAGCGCCAAGAAGTCGAGGGACTGGAGGGTAGCATAGGCTGAGATGAACTCTGCCTTGTTGGCCGCAGAACATAAGTTCCAGAGGCTGCCAGAGACCTGGAACTCCACGTGGGTCGTGCACGCAGGGACCACCAGATTAGAGTGGCAACAACCACGTGGTGTGAAGCGTTTGTATGGCCTGTGCAGTTAGGAGAGAACAGGGATAGACAGACACATAGTTGACAGGCTACATAAAAAGGCTACATATCTAAATAGCAAAGAAGCTTCCCAGTTAGCTAATTAGCCAGTTGGCTAATAGATAGTTTAGCCTAGCTACGTTACTTGGATAGTGCCGCGTGTAATCACAGCCTGTGTTACAGGGTTCAGTAATCGTGTTCTTAGGTCCTGATGAAGAACAACATTGACAAGTGTTCTTGGTCTATTACTAGCATAAGCACGTAAAAAAATATAATGCATGCTATGGCTTGATACATTTTTAATAAAGTGCTGTCTAAATTTACTCAATCCAGATTATGAAAAGTGCAATTTATCCGTTCTATAACACCAACATTATTCAAATGCCTTGCAGTGTCACGATAGCCTGAGAAGCTGTAGTCACCTCTTTCCTCATTTAAGTTCTGATTCAAGATGGATATTATGGATAACGTCTTGGGTAGTAGAGATTCATGTCCTTTCCATTTCTTTACTTAGTGTTCTGAAGATTGAAAATGTCTTCAAAAAAGGTAAACCTATGTGTTGTCTAACTGGTTATTCATTTTAAATGGACAAGTAAGGCAGTCCAATTTCATTTTGTACTGTATATGTGTAGAGCCATTGCCATATCATTGTTTAATCATATTCAGACCGTTAAATCCGCTGGTGTAACACGGATGTCAAGTACTTCAAGAAAGAGAGAATACAATAGAATCTGGACTAAATTGTCAAGGGAGAAAACCAACCTTAAGAAAAAAAGGGTAGAGAAGGAAGACAATGACAATGAAAGTGGATCTAGTCTCATCAGCCAGTCTGACACGAAGAGTGAAGATACCAGTTCTTGTCACACCCTGGCTCTGGGACTCTATATGTTGAGCCAGGGTGTGTGCATTCTATGTGTTCATTTTCTATGTGGGTTGTTCTAGGTTGTCTATGTCTATGTTTGCATGTGTGACTCCCAATCAGAGGCAACGAGTGTCAGCTGTCGGCTGGTTGTCTCTGATTGGGAGACATATTTAAACTGTGTGTTTTCTCTTGGGTGTTGTGGGTTTTTGTTCCGTGTCGGTATGTTAACCGTTGGACTTCACGAGTCGTGTTTTGTTTGTTTGTTAGTACTTTAATTAAATAAAGTCATGTTTCTTTCACACGCTGCGCCTTGGTCTACTACTCCTTACCCAGACGATCGTGACAGAAAAACCCACCATACCAGGACCAAGCAGCGTGTCCAGGAACAGGCAACCTGGACGTGGGAGCAGCGTCGGAGGGGTCGAGGGCAACCCCAATAAATTTTTAGGGGGGCACACGGCATGGACGACGGGGGCTGACGGAGGCAAAGATGGGAACGAATCCAGGAGGCCACCAGGCCAGGGGTACACCGCCCTGTACGTCCTGTGCGGATGCCTCACACAGAGTGTGTGAGGGTAGGCATTCAGCCAGGACGGGTGGTGGCCGCTCTTCACTCCAGGTCTCCTATCCGTCTCCACAGCCCGGTTCGGCCTGTCCCTGCTCCACGCACCAAGCCTACGGGGTGCGTCGCCAGCCCAGCCCGGCCTGTCCCTGCTCAACGCACTAAGCCTACGGGGTGCGTCGCCAGCCCAGCCCGGCCTGTCCCTGCTCCACGCACCAAACCTACGGTGTGCGTCGCCAGCCCAGCCCGGCCTGTCCCTGCTCAACGCACTAAGCCTACGGTGTGCGTCGCCAGCCCAGCCCGGCCTGTCCCTGCTCAACGCACTAAGCCTACGGGGTGCGTCGCCAGCCCAGCCCGGCCTGTTCCTGCTCCACGCACCAAACCTACGGTGTGCGTCGCCAGCCCAGCCCGGCCTGTCCCTGCTCAACGCACTAAGCCTACGGGGTGCGTCGCCAGCCCAGCCCGGCCTGTCCCTGCTCCACGCACCAAACCTACGGTGTGCGTCGCCAGCCCAGCCCGGCCTGTCCCTGCTCCACGCACCAAGCCTACGGGGTGCGTCGCCAGCCCAGCCCGGCCTGTCCCTGCTCCACGCACCAGACCTACGGTGTGCGTCGCCAGCCCGGCCCGGCCTGTTCCTGCCACTCGCACCAAACCTACGGTGCGCGTCGCCAGCCCGGCCCGGCTCGTTCCTGCCACTCGCACCAAGCCAGGGGTGCGAGTTGTCAGCCTGGTCCAGCCCGTTCCTGCCACTCGCACCAAGCCAGGGGTGCGAGTCGTCAGCCTGGTCCAGCCCGTTCCTGCCACTCGCACCAAGCCAGGGGTGCGAGTCGTCAGCCTGGTTCAGCCCGTTCCTGCTACTCGCACCAAACCCGGGGTGCGAGTCGTCAGCTCCTGGTAAGACCGGTCAGCTGCTCCCACAACGGAGCGTAAGCTATCCGCTCCGTCTATGTCCAGTCCAGATCCAGCCAGCGGGGTCAGACCGGACCAGGGCGCTACGGGGGTATTATGGAGGGGTGGTGGTCAAGGCCGGAGCCGGAGCCGCCTCCCGAGGAGGAATGCCCACCCAGCCCTCCCCTGTTTGGGGTTTGTTAAGACGCGGTCGCAGTCCGCGCCTTTAGGGGGGGGTACTGTCACACCCTGGCTCTGGGACTCTATATGTTGAGCCAGGGTGTGTGCATTCTATGTGTTCATTTTCTATGTGGGTTGTTCTAGGTTGTCTATGTCTATGTTTGCATGTGTGACTCCCAATCAGAGGCAACGAGTGTCAGCTGTCGGCTGGTTGTCTCTGATTGGGAGCCATATTTAAACTGTGTGTTTTCTCTTGGGTGTTGTGGGTTTTTGTTCCGTGTCGGTATGTTAACCGTTGGACTTCACGAGTCGTGTTTTGTTTGTTTGTTAGTACTTTAATTAAATAAAGTCATGTTTCTTTCACACGCTGCGCCTTGGTCTACTACTCCTTACCCAGACGATCGTGACAGTTCTACTTAATCTGAGAGTATAATTGAGTCAGATAGTGAAGTTGAGGCAGTGGAAGGTACTCCTCCAAGACTGCCAACACATGCTGACGAAGAGTCAGATGGTGAACTTCAGACAGTAGGTGGTACTCCTCCAAGACTTCCAACACACGCTGACGAAGAGTCAGATAGTGAAGTTGAGGCAGTGGAAGGTACTCCTCCAAGACTGCCAACACATGCTGACGAAGAGTCAGATGGTGAACTTCAGACAGTAGGTGGTACTCCTCCAAGACTTCCAACACACGCTGACGAAGAGTCAGATAGTGAAGTTGAGGCAGTGGAAGGTACTCCTCCAAGACTGCCAACACATGCTGACGAAGAGTCAGATGGTGAACTTCAGACAGTAGGTGGTACTCCTCCAAGACATCCAACACACGCTGATGAAGAGTCAGATGGTGAACTTGAGGCAGTAGGTGGTACTCCTCCAAGACTGCCATCACACAGTGACATAGATTCAGAGACTGCTGGTTGTGCAATTCAGGAGGCAACTGACTCTGACAATGATGATGTTGAAAAAGATTCTACCTTCAGAGAGGACCTGGCAACCTGGATAAGTGATTTCCAAGTGAAACACAATGCTGTTGATGCACTTCTGAAGATGCTGCAGTCTAATGGTCACCCAGATTTGCCTTCCACTGCTAGAACTCTCCTAGAAAAGACCAATGTTTTTGTTGAAGTTAGGGTAAACAATTGAATTGCATGAAGTATTATAGCTTTACAAACCTTTCAAATCCACTCAATAGAATACAATTACCATCACATTTTTGCATATTAGGTTATTTAAAGTCTTATTACTACTTTGTACATACTGTTAGAACTTTCCAAATACTTGTGGTGCTGTGTATGTGTGAAACTTGTACTGACAACAGTAGTGAAATCACCATATTATTCTGGGGTAAAACACAAGTGTGATGCCATGTTTGTAAATATCTGTATGTTTTTGCCATCAAACTAAATGCATTATTTAAAACAAAAAATTATGCTTAGCATTTATTTTTGTTGGGATTCATTAACCTTCCCACTGAGCTCCTGACTGACATCCCTTCACTTTTGGTTCTGTGCCAGTTTCAAAAGCATGCAAAGTATGTCTTAATTTTTTTCCTTCTATTTTCTCAGTTCGTCCAAGTGGCAGCCAGGAAGAAGCTGGCCAAGACAGAGCATCAGAGTCAGGTTTCTTTAGCCATCAAGATATTGAGCTCAAAATCGTAAATGTAGAAAGTTTAAATAACAGCATTAATTTGTACTTATATTTTAGACCAAGAGCTGCCATCCCTGCTTGATGAGCCTGTGGCTTCTGAGATGCCCGCTGGATACATTAAAGGTATATTATGCTAGGATATATGTTACAAAATGTTGCTTCTCTTCTATTATCGACATCAATTCCAAATTGTATGGCTGTCAGCAGCTACAGTGGGGAAAAAAAGTATTTAGTCAGCCACCAATTGTGCAAGTTCTCCCACTTAAAAAGATGAGAGAGGCCTGTAATTTTCATCATAGGTACACGTCAACTATGACAGACAAATTGAGAAAAATAATATCCAGAAAATCACATTGTAGGAATTTTAATGAATTTATTTGCAAATTATGGTGGAAAATAAGTATTTGGTCACCTACAAACAAGCAAGATTTCTGGCTCTCACAGACCTGTAACTTCTTCTTGAAGAGGCTCCTCTGTCCTCCACTCGTTACCTGTATTATACACTGTGGCTGGTATTTTGGCCCATTCCTCCATGCAGATCTCCTCTAGAGCAGTAATGTTTTGGGGCTGTCGCTGGGCAACACGGACTTTTAACTCCCTCCAAAGATTTTCTATGGGGTTGAGATCTGGAGACTGGCTAGGCCACTCCAGGACCTTGAAATGCTTCTTACGAAGCCACTCCTTCGTTGCCCGGGCGGTGTGTTTGGGATCATTGTCATGCTGAAAGACCCAGCCACGTTTCATCTTCAATGCCCTTGCTGATGGAAGGAGGTTTTCACTCAAAATCTCACGATACATGGCCCCATTCATTCTTTCCTTTACACGGATCAGTCGTCCTGGTCCCTTTACAGAAAAACAGCTCCAAAGCAGGATGTTTCCACCCCCATGCTTCACAGTAGGTATGGTGTTCTTTGGATGCAACTCAGCATTCTTTGTCCTCCAAACACGACGAGTTGAGTTTTTACTATTTTGGTTTCATCTGACCATATGACATTCTCCCAATCCTCTTCTGGATCATCCAAATGCACTCTAGCAAACTTCAGACGGGCCTGGACATGTACTGGCTTAAGCAGGGGGACACGTCTGGCACTGCAGGATTTGAGTCCCTGGCGGCGTAGTGTGTTACTGATGGTAGGCTTTGTTACTTTGGTCCCAGCTCTCTGCAGGTCATTCACTAGGTCCCCCCCCGTGTGGTTCTGGGATTTATGCTCACCGTTCTTGTGATCATTTTGACCCCACGGGGTGAGATCTTGCGTGGAGCCCCAGATCGAGGGAGATTATCAGTGGTCCCACAGTTGATTTCTTCAAACCAAGCTGCTTACCTATTGCAGATTCAGTCTTCCCAGCCTGGTGCAGGTCTACAATTTTGTTTCTGGTGTCCTTTGACAGCTCTTTGGTCTTGGCCATAGTGGAGTTTGGAGTGTGACTGTTTGAGGTTGTGGACAGGTGTCTTTTATACTGATAACAAGTTCAAACAGGTGCCATTAATACAGGTAACGAGTGGAGGACAGAGGAGCCTCTTAAATAAGTAGTTACAGATCTGTGAGAGCCAGAAATCTTGCTTGTTTGTAGGTGACCAAATACTTATTTTCCACCATAATTTGCAAATAAATTCATAAAAAATCCTACAATGTGATTTTCTGGAGAAAGAAAATCTCAATTTGTCTGTCATGATGAAAATTACAGGCCTCTCTCATCTTTTTAAGTGGGAGAACTTGCACAATTGGTGGCTGACTAAATACTTTTTTTCCCCACTGTATGTAAACTTCCGACTTCAACTGTATATCCTGATTCAACCGCCTGAGTAAATAGCTCAACTCCGTTTCTTTTTATCCTAAAAAACTCCCCATTCCTTGCCGATGACAAGCATACCCATAACATGATGTAGCCACCACCATGCTTGAAAATATGAAGAGTGGTACTCAGTGATGTGTTGTGTTGGATTTGCCCCAAACATAACATTTTGTATTAAGGATATAAAGTTCAATTCTTTGCCACATTTTTTGCCTTTTGGAATATTTTTTATTCTGTATGGGCTTCCTTCTTTTCACTCTGTCATTTAGGTTAGTATTACAATGTTGTTGATCCATCATCAGCTTTGTCCTATCACAGCCATAAAACTATGTAACTGTTTTAAAGTCACCATTTGCCTCATGGTGAAATCCCTGAGTGGTTTCCTTCCTCTCCGGCAACTGACTTAGGAAGGACGCCTGTATCTTTGTAGTTACTGGGTGTATTCATATACCATTCATAGTGTAATTAATAACAAAGGGATATTCAATGTCTTCTTATTTTTATTTTTTGATCTACCAATAGGTGCCCTTCATTGCGAGGCATTGGAAAACCTCCCTGGTCTTTGTGGTTGAATCTGTGTTTGCAATTCACTGGTTGACTGAGGGACCTTACAGATAATTGTATGTGTGGGGTACAGAGATGAGGTAGTAATTCCAAAATCATTTTAAACACTATTGTTGCACACAAACGAGATGCCGTACTGCAAACCACTGTTGTACTGCGCCGTTATTTGCCTGTTTGTGGCCCACCTGTTAGCTTTCATGATTCTTGGCATTCTCCTTTGACCTCTCATCAACTAGCGGTTTTCGCTGACTGGAAGTTTTTAGTTTGTCGCACCATTCTCGGTAAACCCTAGACACCGTGCGTGAAAAGCCCAGGAGGCTAACTGTTAACCTATATACTAGAACCGGAGCGCTTGGCACCGACGGTCATACCACGCTCAAAGTCGCTTAGGTCACTCATTTTGCCCACTCTAATGTTACAGTAACTGAATGCCTCGATGCCTGTCTGCCTGCTTTATATAGCAAGACACGGCCATGTGACTCACTGTCTATAGGAGCAAACTATTTTCGTGAACTGGCCACTGAGTGTATTTCCTGTAACATCCTTTGTTGTTTCCTTATTCTTTTACCATTGATACAGTACCAGTCAAAAGTTTGGACACACCTACTCATTCAAGGGTTTTTCTGTATTTTTACTATTTTCTACATTGTAGAATAATAGTGAAGACATCACAGGCAGTATGAAAATGTATGCTCTCACTAACTGTAAGTCGCTCTGGATAAGAGCGTCTGCTAAAATGACTAAAATGTAAAAATCAAAACTATGAAATAACACATATGGAATCATGTAGTAACCAAAAAAGTGTTAAACAAATCAAAATATATTTTATATTTGAGATTCTTCCTTTGCCTTGATGACAGCTTTGCACACTAAATAATAAATAAAGAAAAACCCTTGAATGAGTAGGTGTGTCCAAACCTTTGACTGGTAGTGTATGTTCTAGGTCAGGGATCATCAACTAGATTCAGCCACGGGACGATTTTTTCGTGAGCAGATGGTCGGGGTTACGGAACATAATTACAAATCATTTGTAGACTGCATTTTGACCGCAAGAATCCCAAACAGATATATTTGACAAAAACATGATCATTTCAAACCTTGCTTACATTCGTATATACGATCACGTGTCTCTCTATTATGTGTGGGAATAATTGGGAACAGATTTCAAAAATCAGTCTTTTATGTCCAACAATGAAAATTCAACAAATATATATATATATATTTATTTTTTTGCTCAGAAAACTTGGGAGGGGCAAATAAAACCACCCGCGGGCCAAATTCGGACAGCGGGCCGCCAGTTGGGGAAACGTGTTGTAGGTTATTTTGAGACCTTAAGGAGCATTAGGTACTGCTGGAATGTCTACCAATGGCATGTCCATCTTTTTGTGAGAAATTTCACCGGTCATTCAAAACATTTATAAAGTATTTATAAAGTATAAATAGCACACACTTTAGATGAGGCCACGCAAAAAAACGTAATTAATGATTAGTAAATGGTTCATAAGGACCTCTATTAAACATCTTATGTATGGAGCAATGATTAATAAATGATTAATAAACGATTTACTAATCCATTATAAATGCTTTATTACGTGGAGTTATTGTAAAGTGCTACCAAAGTAGGTGATTAGAGATATTATTAAAAACATTGATGACAGTGTGAAATATATCCTACTAAACCAAATGCCAAATATATTTAGGCCTATGTGTTGGTTAGTATAAGAGAATAAAGAGCACAGCATACATTTTAGGCAGTTGATATACAGCCGGCAGATTTTGTAACAGATTTTGTAACCCTATGCCTAACGCTAACTCTAACCCTCCCTGACCTATTTTGATCCCTAACTTTTGGATCTGCAGGCTGATTGTACAGTTTCAACATTTAAACTTGACACTTAAACATCTGAACTTAAAAGAAAACTCCACCCAAAAACTATATTTTGGTATTTGTTTCATTAGTCCATTGTTATCATAGTCCCAGTATATATACTGTATACACGATACAAATAGGAGAAGGACCAGAGAGAAATTGCAAGCTAATACCATTGAGCTATAAAATAGCGTGCTAATACAGGTGACCAACGGCTAAAAACAGGAAGTGGTTTGCCTCCTATCAGCCTCCTCTGTCCATAGAGTATGACCTTTCCTCACACAGGAAACGGCGCAGGTACTAATCCAGGCACTTGCCATCTCCCGTCTATACGACTGCAACTCTCTGTTGGCTGGGCTCCACGCTTGTGCCAATAAACCCCTGCAACTTATCCAGAACGCAGCAGCACGCCTGGTGTTCAACCTTCCCAAGTTTTGTTATGTGACCCCGCTCCTCCGCACACTCCACTGGCTTCCAGTCGAAGCTCGCATCATCATCAAGACCCTGGTGCTTGTCTATGGAGCAGCAAGGGGAACTGCCCCTCCCTACCTTCAGGTTATGGTCAAACCCTACATCCGAACCTGAGCACTCCGTTCTGCCACCTCTGGTCTCTCGGCCCTCCCACCCCTACGGGAGGGCAGCTCCCACGCTTACAAAAAAAGATTGCAGTTTTGAAACTGCAGTAAAAGTGCAGTAACTGCAGTCGACTGTGGTATTTTGGACTTATTTTTAGCCTATACCCTAGACATAATAGAGTAAGCATGAGGACTTCCATGCAGCATAGACTATTACAGTGGTTCTTAACCTGGGGTAGGTGTATCCCTAGGGGGTACAAGGCCTATCCACAGGGGATACTTGAGAGGATTCAAAGCATTTTATCAAAATAATACATTATGGTAATGATTAGTTGCACATAATAATAATAAGCCATTTAGCAGACACTTTTATCCAAAGCGACTTACAGTCATGCGTGCATACATTTTTGTGTATGGGTGGTCCCAGGGATCGAACCCACTACCTTGGCGTTACAAGCGCCGTGCTCTACCAGCTGAGCTACAGAGGACCACTTGGGGGGATACCTCAGACAAAGCTAAATGTGATTGGAAACCATTGAATATCGCTGGACTTTACAATAAAGCTCTACAGTATATGTGCAGTTCAAGCTTGTCCTATCATGTAACATGAGAAGCTCCAGTGAAGGTACCCAGCTAGCACATTTGGTTCGTTGGAAGTTGTGGGAATGTAAGTTTGGGGTTTCACATTGGTTCTGGGAACGAAGCCATAGGTTTCCTGACAGGTAAAACTGTACGTTTTTTAAATGCTCTGAGAATGGAAGTACATTTTTAGGTTGCAGGGAGGTTTTGAGAAAATTTTACTATGGTTCCCTGACAGTTTTCCTGGGAGGTTTTATTAATGTTCTGAGAACGAAAATTATAGGTTATTTGAAGGTAATTGAATAACGTTCTGAAAACATTCTCTAAATGTTGTGAATGTTTTAAAGGAAATGTAAAGGTTATTTAGAAGTTTTTTTATAACTTCCTTAAAACATTTAATGAACGTTGTTTCCTTGTTCCTGTTGATGGCAGAGTTGGGACTTTTAATAACACTGCTAGCTTAGGTTAACTGTTTTGAACTCCAAGTACAGATAGGACAAATGGAAATTAATTTGCTTAGGCATTAATCATGCAAACACTTTTATTTATTTATTGTGGCATGGTGTCTGTAAGATTTGAACCTATTCTCTATCCGTGGAATAAATCCACTGCGCAACCAGGATGGAGCTCGTATGCCTTGTTTTTTTTAACTCACACAAAGCTGTTATTTTTAGTCTATTCAAACAGTCCCCATTTCAAAGGAAACAAGCACTCATTAAGATCAGGTGCTGCCAATTAGTGGGCGCACTTAACAAGTTAGAGGATAGAGTGAGTTTTGTTGATGCTGAGAACAGAATGTGTATGTTTTAAATATCATTCTAGAACGTTCTTTGAACGCTACGAATGTTTTCTTGTAGTTTTTATGGAACGTTTTCTTAATGTTCTGAGACATGACTTTAAATAGAACCATGAGGAAACTGTAGAAAATGTTATGTTGAAGTACTGAAATTCCCACAGAAGAATGTTGTTTCTTAAGGTTCTCTGAACGATTTGAGAACATTCCCAATGCCAAACCAGTTGGAGAACGTTCCTAGAACATCACGAAAATGTAAATTAAATGTTATCATGTTTGAACTTTTAGGAAACGTTCCGTTAAAGTATTGAAATACCAAGAAAACAATAAGTTCCTTAAATGTGCTGAGAATGTTCCAAAGCCAAGCAACTATCCTGCACCATTCCCAGAAATTTGTGGGAAGGTTGCATGCAAAATAACCATAGGACAACCACGCTCTCACCAAGCTCATATAGTTCTCAGAACGTTATGTGCTAGCTGGGTAATGTCATCAAGACACAGCTGTCATGTCAACCAGTACTGTTTGCATTTCGATCAAACTCACACATGAGATGATAATGCTACTGAATGCCTGTGTCCCAAATAGAAGCATATATTGCACTACTTTTGACCGGGGAACTATGGGCCCTGGCCAAAAGAAGTGCACTACATAGGGAATAGGATACCATTTGGGATGCATGCTATGTCTCTATTGATCTCCACCATCTTCGAATAGATTATTGATCCCTAGGAAAGATGGTTCCATCATCTGCATTTACGCTGCTTTTGTCGAGCAAAACGCGTCAGCGAGAGTCGAACGCTGCTTACAGAGCCCTCAGTGCACTTGCCTTCCACACACTGTAAGGCAGGATACATTACCTTGAGTTTCCCTGTATTCCTGTATTTCAGCGAGAAACAGCTGTGAAGCAAACTGTAGCCCATTGCGTGTTTGTGTAATGAGTATGTTATTAAAGAATGTGAAACTGTGGCTATGTTTGCTGCTTTTCATTAAAGATGCACTATGCAGAAATCGCTCCACCATTTCCTGGTTCCTAGAATTCTAATACAGTAGTTCGCCTAATTTCAGTTTATGTGACAAAACAAGAAAGTATAGTGTAGAGAATCATTGTACCATCCAAACTGCTGTGAAATATATTTTCCATAACCAAAAATATTGTATTTTCAGCTGTTTGAAACTGGTGTACAAAACCGAAAGTAAAAGACGCAAAAACTTAAGCACAGGAAGCACAGAAATAGCGCACATACAACAGATCTACCGCTTTTCAGACTTGCGCTCAATGAGAATGACTGATCTATAACTCACATTTCTATGTGAATTTGGTCGGGTCAACCAAAAAGTTACATATTACCATTTTAAAACATGTACGGCTGTTTTTGGGGCCTAAAATACATTTGTTCATATGGGCAGAATATTTTGTGTATAGCCTACAGAAATTGTATCAGTTATAGAATTCATGCGAACATTTTTGGATCTGGTAAAAGGCCGACATCGGTAAAAAAAGACTAGGCTATTTGTATAGAAATGGAAAGAGCATCTGCTAAATGACTAATGTAAATGGAAATATAATCGTGATCTTAGAGACACAAAGTAAAAATAGCCTATGATTTAAGGGACTGCATGTCAATCGATTACTGGGCTCTCAACATCAAGTCACATGCACAATTATGAGCTTTCTTATTATTTTGATTGCCATTCATTCATTGACTTCATAGTGCTGTGCGACACATCTCCTTTCGCATAGAGTTGATCAGGCTGTTGTCCCACTCCTCTTCAATGGCTGTGCGAAGTTGCTGGATATTGGCGGGAACTGGAACACGCTATCGTACATGGGGTGACATGTCTGATGAGTACACTTCTCCAGCATGCCAGTGGCCATCGAAGGTGAGCATTTGCCCACTGAAGTAGGTTACGAAGCCGAACTGCAGTCAGGTCAAGAGCCTGGTGAGGACGACAAGCACGCAGATGAGCTTCCCTGAGACGGTTTCTTACAGTTTGTGCAGAAATTCTTCGGTTGTGCAAACCCACAGTTTCATCAGCTGTCTGGGTGGCTGGTCTCAGACGATCCCGCAGGTGAAGAAGCCAGATGTTGAGGTCCTGTTCTGGCGTGGTTACATGTGGTCTGCGGTTGTGAAGCCGGTTGGACGTACTGCCAAATTCTCTAAAACGACATTGGAGGCAGCTTATGGTAGAGAAATGAACATTAAATTCTCTGGCAACAGCTCTGGTGGACATTCCTCCAGTCAGCATGCCAATTTCACGCTCCCTCAAAACACGAGACATCTGTGGCATTGTGTTGTGTGGCAAAACTTCACATTTTAGAGTGCCGTTTTATTGTCCCCAGCACAAGTTGCACCTGTGTAATGATCATGCTGTTTAATCAGCTTCTTGATATGCCACACCTGTCAGGTGGATGGATTATCTTGGCAAAGGAGAAATACTAACTAACAGGGATGTAAACAAATTTGTGCAAAACATTTTAGAGAAATAAGCATTTTGTGAGTATCGAAAATGTTTGGGATTTTTTTTTTTAGCTCATGAAACACGGGACCAACACTTTAAATGTTGCGTTTATATTTTTGTTCAGTATAATATGACCCCACTGTGGAAAGGGGAGACTCTAACGAACACGATGGTATTCTCCATTTTGCCGCCACAAGTGTCACAGGACTTGTCTGAAGGTAACCAGTACAAATAATGAAAGTATGGAGTTAGTTTTCTGCCAACAAAAAAAAGGGGTTAAATATGTGTCCCAAAAAAACAAACATGTCCTGAGCTTTCTTATACAGTTAGGGAAAAATGTATTTGATCCCCTGCTGATTTTGTACGTTTGCCCACTGACAAAGAAATGATCAGTCTATCATTTTAATGGTAGGTTTAATTGAACAGTGAGAGACAGACTAACAACAAAAAAATCCAGAAAAACGCATTTGTCAAAAATGTTATAAATTGATTTGCATTTTAATGAGGGAAATAAGTATTTGACCCCTCTGCAAAACATGACTTAGTACTTGGTGGCAAAACCCTTGTTGGCAATCACAGAGGTCAGACGTTTCTTGTAGTTGGCCACCAGGTTTGCACACATCTCAGGAGGGATTTTGTTCCACTCCTCTTTGCAGATCTTCTCCAAGTCATTAAGGTTTTGAGGCTGACGTTTGGCAACTCGAACCTTCAGCTCCCTCTACAGATTTTCTATGGGATTAAGGTCTGGAGACTGGCTAGGCCACTCCAGGACCTTAATGTGCTTCTTCTTGAGCCACTCCTTTGTTGCCTTGGCCGTGTGTTTTGGGTCATTGTCATGCTGGAATACCCATCCACGACCTATTTTCAATGCCCTGGCTGAGGGAAGGAGGTTCTCACCCAAGATTTGACGGTACATGGCCCCGTCCATCGTCCCTTTGATGCGGTGAAGTTGTCCTGTCCCCTTAGCAGAAAAACACCCCCAAAGCATAATGTTTCCACCTCCATGTTTAACGGTGGGGATGGTGTTCTTGGGGTCATAGACAGCATTCCTCCTCCTCCAAACACGGTGAGTTCAGTTGATGCCAAAGAGCTCCATTTTGGTCTCATCTGACCACAACACTTTCACCCAGTTCTCCTCTGAATCATTCAGATGTTCATTGGCAAACTTCAGATGGGCATGTATTTGTGCTTTCTTGAGCAGGGGGACCTTGCGGGAGCTGCAGGATTTCAGTCCTTCACGGCGTAGTGTGTTACCAATTGTTTTCTTGGTGACTATGGTCCCAGCTGCCTTGAGATCATTGACAAGATCCTCCCGTGTAGTTCTGGGCTGATTCCTCACCGTTCTCATGATCATTGCAACTCCACGAGGTGAGATCTTGCATGGAGCCCCAGACTGAGGGAGATTGACAGTTATTTTGTGTTTCTTCCATTTGCGAATAATCGCACCAACTGTTGTCACCTTCTCACTAAGCTGCTTGGCGATGGTCTTGTAGCCCATTCCAGCCTTGTGTAGGTCTACAATCTTGTCCCTGACATCCTTGGAGAGCTCTTTGGTCTTGGCCATGGTGGAGAGTTTGGAATCTGATTGATTGATTGCTTCTGTGGACAGGTGTCTTTTATACAGGTAACAAGCTGAGATTAGGAGCACTCCCTTTAAGAGTGTGCTCCTAATCTCAGCTCGTTACCTGTATAAAAGACACCTGGGAGCCAGAAATCTTTCTGATTGAGAGGGGATCAAATACTTATTTCCCTCACTGTATGTCCTAGATATAGGACAGACACTTCATAACTTGATTCCTTACGATTTATTTTTCGACTGTCTTTTTTTGCCATTTATGAATGTTTTATCAATTTGTATTTGTTTTTATTAAGGATCCCCATTAGCTGCTAACAAGGCAGCAGCTACTCTTCCTGGGGTTCAGCAACATTAAGGCAGTTATATGCAATTTAAAATATGACATTTCATAACACTTTTCACAACACATTAATTGTGTGCCCTCAGGCCACTATTCTACTACCAAATATATACAATACAAAATCCATGTGTACGTGTGTGTACAGTGCGTGTCTTATCATTTGTCCACTACCAGTCAAAAGTTTTAGAACCTACTCATTCAAGTGTTTTTCTTTATTTGTACTGTTTTCTACATTGTAGAATAATAGTGAAGACATCAAAACTATGAAATAACACATATGCAATCATGTAGTAACCAAAAAAGTGTTAAACAAATCAATATATTTTATATTTGAGATTCTTCAAATAGTCACCCTTTGCCTTGATGACAGCTTTGCACACTCTTGGCATTCTCTCAACCAGCTTCACCTGGAATGCTTTTCCAACAGTCTTGAAGGAGTTCCCACATATGCTGAGCACTTGTTGGCTGCTTTTCCTTCAGTCTGCGGTCCGACTCATCCCAAACCATCTCAATTTGGTTGAAGTCGGGTGATTGTGGGGGCCAGGTCATCTGATGCAGCAATCCATCACTCTCCTTCTTGGTCAAAAAGCCCTTACACAGCCTGGAGGTGTGTTGGGTCATTGTCCTGTTGAAAAACAAATGATAGTCCCACTAAGCCAAAACCAGATGGGATGGCATATCGCTGCAGAATGCTGTGGTAGCCATGCTAGTTAAGTGTGCCTTGAATTCTAAATAAATCACAGACAGTATCACCAGTAAAGCACCCCATACCTTAACACCTCCTCCTCCATGCTTTACGGTGGGAAATACACATGCAGAGATTATCCGTTCATCCACACCGCGTCTCATAAAGACACGGCGGTTGGACCAAAAATCTCAAATTTGAACTCCAGACCAAAGGACACATTTCCACCGGTCTAATGTCCATTGCTCGTGTTTTTTGGCCCAAGCAAGTCTCTTCTTCTTATTTGTGTCCTTTAATAGTGGTTTCTTTGCAGCAATTCGACCATGAAGGCCTGATTCACACAGTTCCCTCTGAACAGTTGATGATGAGATGTGTCTGTTACTTGAACTCTGTGAAGCATTTATTTGGACTGCAATTTCTGAGGCTGAACTTATCCTCTGCAGCAGAGGTAACTCTGGGTCTTCCTTTCCTGTGGCGGTCCTCATGAGAGCCAGTTTCATCATAGCGCTTGATGGTTTTTGCGACTGCACTTGAAGAAACTTTCAAAGTTTTTGAAATTTTCCAGATTGACTGACCTTCAGGTCTTAAAGTAATGATGGACTGTCATTTCTCTTTGCTTATTTGAACTGTTCTTGCCATAATATGGACTTGGTCTTTTACCAAATAGGGCTATTTTCTGTATACCCCACTACCTTGTCACAACACAACTGATTGGCTCAAACGCATTAAGAAGGAAAGAAATTCCATAAATTCACTTTTAAGAAGGCACACCTGTTAATTGAAATGCATTCCAGGTGACTACCTCATGAAGCTGGTTGAGAGAATGCCAAGAGTGTGCAAAGATGTCATCAAGGCAAAGGGTGGCTATTTGAAGAATCTCAAATAAAAGTTGATTTGTTTAACAAAGAATCTGATTCTACTGCTTGCATCCGTTACCTGATGTGGAATAGAGTTCCATGTAGCCATAGCTCTATGTAGTACTGTGCTCCTCCCATAGTCTGTTCTGGACTTTGGGATTGTGAAGACACCTCACTATCAATGTGTTTCTATGGGCTATTGTAGCAAAGGCGAAATTCAATATTTTATCAAAAAAAGGTTTAATATTTTTTTTATTCCTAAAGGGGTTTTAAAATTCCTTGTCAAATAGCTAAATGATCCATGGTATGACCATCTTAAAACAATTCCATATGTTAATTTAGTTTTACAGTTGCTTTGAATGTTTAAAATCATAGTTTAAGAACACTTTTAAGACTCAAAGGATAAGATGATCCAACTTTCAAAACAAGTCATTTTATGCTAGCCAAGGCAGTCAACTAGCTAGCTAGGTAGCTGTTTAGCTTTCTAGCACATTCTCTAATTTGTTTGTAAACAATTAACAAGCTACTTAGCTACGATATGTTCTTGTCAAACTGTCAACAGAATAGCTAGCAAGCAACAAGACATGCCAAATAACAGTCTAAAAACCACTTGAGGGCAAATAAATCACATTTGACCATTCAGACACAAGTTGCATGGCCAGGAATCAGATTTGTATCTTTATTTTTATTTATTTATTTATTTAACCTTTATTTAACCAGGTAAGCCAGTTGAGAACAAGTTCTCATTTACAACTGCGACCTGGCCAAGATAAAGCAAAGCAGTGCGATAAAAACAACAACACAGAGTTACATATGGGGTAAAACAAAACATAAAGTCAAAAATACAACAGAAAATATATATACAGTGTGTGCAAATGTAGCAAGTTATGGAGGTAAGGCAATAAATAGGCTATAGTGCAAAAATAATTACAATTAGTATTAACAATGGAATGATAGATGTGCAAGAGATGATGTGCAAATAGAGATACTGGGGTGCAAATGAGCAAAATAAATAACAATATGGGGATGAGGTAGTTGGGTGGGCTAATTTCAGATGGGCTGTGTACAGGTGCAGTGATCGGTAAGGTGCTCTGACAACTGATGTTTAAAGTTAGTGAGGGAGATAAGAGTCTCCAGCTTCAGAGATTTTTGCAATTCGTTCCAGTCATTGGCAGCAGAGAACTGGAAGGAATGGCGACCAAAGGAGGTGTTGGCTTTGGGGATGACCAGTGAGATATACCTGCTGGAGCGCATACTACGGGTGGGTGTTGCTATGGTGACCAATGAGCTAAGATAAGGCAGGGATTTGCCTAGCAGTGATTTATAGATGGCCTGGAGCCAGTGGGTTTGGCGACGAATATGTAGTGAGGACCAGCCAACAAGAGCGTACAGGTCACAGTGGTGGGTAGTATATGGGGATTTGGTGACAAAACGGATGGCACTGTGATAGACTACATCCAATTTGCTGAGTAGAGTGTAGGAGGCTATTTTGTAAATGACATCGCTGAAGTCAAGGATCGGTAGGATAGTCAGTTTTACGAGGGCATGTTTGGCAGCATGAGTGAAGGAGGCTTTGTTGCGAAATAGGAAGCCGATTCTAGATTTAACTTTGGATTGGAGATTCTTAATGTGAGTCTGGAAGGAGAGTTTACAGTCTAACCAGACACCTAGGTATTTATAGTTGTCCACATACTCTAGGTCAGACCCGTCGAGAGTAGTGATTCTAGTCGGGTGGGCGGGTGCCAGCAGCGTTCGATTGAAGAGCATGCATTTCGTTTTACTAGTGTTTAAGAGCAGTTGGAGGCTACTGAAGGAGTGTTGTATGGCATTGAAGCTCGTTTGGAGGTTTGTTTACACAATGTCCAATGAAGGGCCAGATGTATACAAAAGTGTGTCGTCTGCGTACAGGTGGATCTGAGAGTCACCATCATTGATAATGTCACGACCAGAAGAGGACCCAAGAGCGCAAGTTCAAATTCAGAGTTCTTTATTCAAGGTTACAGGCGGGAAGAGGAGTCCCAGGGGTGTCAGGGGTCTTTCAGGGTCCTCCTGTGGGTACCTGTGCTCCGGGGGTCACCAAATGTCCGGGGGTGTCCAGTCCAAGTGCTTAGTGTGTGTGTTCCCCAGTGATGGAGCGGCGTATCGGGCTGAGGGTGGTGAAACGTCTGGGCACGCTCATCTGGTGGTCGGAGACCTGGGGGAACACACACACACAACAGCAATATGAATGGCAGGCAGAAGTACAGATCAGGGCTGGGCAAATATCGTGGTGAGAGACAGAAGGCAGAAACCAGTTACCGGAGGGGCTGAAGATCGGAGAGTAGTCGAGGTCCAGAAGGCAGGTTGGGATAGACGGGGCAGTAGAACAAGGAGGCAGTCAAGAAAGGATCGGGTATCACAAACAGGAGTCAGAGCGCAGACAGGCAGGTTACTGGTCCGGGTTTGAAGACGATCTGACAGGGCTTGGCTGAAAACCAGGGCTTGATATACTGGGAGAGGTAGTGGGGAAATGCAGTTCAGCTGGCAGAGTAATTAGAACAGAGTGAGGCAAGGTGAGGATGGTGAGTGGGAAATGCAGTGCAGCTGGCCAGGTAACAAGAGCAGAGCAGGGCAGGTGGAGCTAGTTAGGCTGAGTAGAGAGAGGGAGGTGAGCAGAGTGGAAGATAATTGAATGCAATTAATGTTGCTACCAGGGAGAGAGAGTGCTCATGACAGGACCCCCCCTCCAAGGGACGGCCCCAGAAGTCCCAAGAACAACATCATGCCGGGAGGGTGGAGGGGAGCAGGCGGCGGGTCAGAACTCCTCCGAGCGGTCCGAGTGAATCTCCTCATCCTCAGAAGGAGCTGGAGGGTCACGGTCGGGAGACAGGACAGGCACTGAGACAGGAGCAGGGGCGGGCCGGACGGCTAGGAACCCCTCTTGGACGGCCCCTACGGATTGCAGGCTGATCAGGATGTAGTCGGTGGAAGTCAGTGATAAGGGTCCGGTCCACTATCCTCCTGGCCGGGATCCAGGTCCTCTCCTCTGGACCATATCCCTCCCAATCAACGAGGTACTGGAGACCCCTACCCCTTCGCCTAGAGCGGAGCAGCCGCCGGACGGTGAAGACAGGACCGCCATCTACGAGGCGCGGAGGAGGTGGCGCCGGAGCTGCAGGGACCAGGGGACTTTCATGGACCGGCTTGACCTTGGAGACGTGGAAGGTGGGGTGGACCCGCATGGAAGCGGGCAACTGAAGTCGGACCGCCGTTGGACTGATGACTTTCTGCACAGGAAAAGGACCAATGAAGCGAGGGGCCAGCTTTCGTGATACAACCCGCAGCGGCAGATCCCGGGCAGACAGCCAGACCTTCTGACCAACCCGGTAAGTAGGTGCTGGGGTCCTCCGTCGGTTGGCACCGACGGGCGTAGCTGGTTCCAGACTTCAGGAGCACAGTGCGAGCCTGGGCCCAGAGTGCGGCGGCAGCGGCGGGCATACGCAAGAGCAGACGGACAGGTGGCATCCGCCTCCTGGCTGGCAAACAGTGGAGGTTGATACCCGTAGACACACTGAAAGGGGGAGAGCCCGGTGGAGGAACTGGTGAGTGAATTATGGGCATATTCCACCCAGAGCAGGTGTTGAGCCCAGGCCCGGGGATTTTGGGAAGCCACACACCTCAGTGCCTTCTCCAGCTCCTGGTTCATGCGTTCAGTCTGGCCGTTTGACTGCGGGTGGAATCCAGACGATAGGCTGGCGGTGGCCCCAAGGAGATGACAGAACTCCTTCCAAAAGGTTGCTGAGAATTGCGGGCCCCGGTCTGACACTATATCCTGGGGTAGGCCATGGATACGAAACACATGTTCCAGGACCACCTGGGAGGTCTCTTTAGCAGAGGGTAGTTTGGGAAGGGGCACGAAGTGGGTCATCTTACTAAAGCGGTCAACAATGGTAAGGATGACTGTGTGTCCGTCAGAGGGCGGAAGGCCCGTAACAAAGTCCAGTGAAACGTGGGACCAGGGCCTCTTGGGTATGAGTAGGGGTTGCAGCAACCCAGCAGGAGGCTGGTTGGGAGTCTTGTTTCGGTTACAAGTGGGACAAGCTCGGATGAATTCTCGGACATCCCGTCTCATCCCCCGCCACCAGAACCGGCTAGCGGACCAGATGAAGGGTGCGAGTGATGCCGGGATGACAGGCCAGACGGGATTCGTGCCCCCACTGAATCACAGGTGACCTGAGATTTGCTGGAACAAACAGACGGTTGGGGGCGCTGGTGCTTGGACCTGGCTGGTCCCGAAGAGCCTCCATGACCTGCTTCTCGATCTCCCAGGTGAGGGCCGCTACGACCAAGTGGCTGGGAAGAATGGGAGCTGTCATGGCGGTGGTCTCGTCCTTCTGAAACATCCGGGAAAGAGCATCAGGTTTGATGTTGCGAGATCCCGGGCGGTAGGAGAGCGTGAAATTGAAGCGCGTAAAGAACAGAGACCACCGCTGTTGACGGGAGTTCAGCCTCCTGGCTGTTTGGATATACTCCAGGTTCTTGTGGTCTGTCCACACTACGAATGGTTCCTTTGACCCCTCTAACCAGTGCCGCCATTCTTCAAGGGCGAGCTTGACAGCCAACAGCTCGCGGTTCCCAATGTCGTAGTTGCATTCGGCAGGGGTTAGCCGACGGGAGTAGAAGGCACAGGGGGTGCATCTTGCCATCCTCAGCTGCTCTTTGAGAAAGCACTGCACCCACTCCCACGTCCGAAGCATCTACCTCCACCACAAACTGCCTTGCTGCATCTGGCATCTGGAGGATGGGAGCAGAAGTGAAACATGTCTTGAGGATATTGAAGGCCTTATCAGCAGCTGATGTCCATTGGTACGGTTGTTTAGTGCTGGTTAGCGCCGTGAGGGGTGCAGCCACTGTGCTATAGTTTCTGATGAATCTCCTATAAAAGTTGGCAAAGCCCAGGAACTGTTGCAACTTCTTCCGAGACTCAGGAACTGGCCAGGAAGTGACAGCCGACACCTTCGTGAGATCCATCTGAATGCTGCCCTCGGTCACCACATACCCCAGGAATGAAACGGTCTTGGCATGGAACTCGCACTTCTCTGCCTTCACGAAAAGAGAGTTCTCCAGCAGGCGGCGCAGGACCAACCGGACGTGGTGCGTGTGTTCTGACAGAGTCTTTGAGAATATTAAAATATCGTCAAGGTACACAAATACGAACGTATTTAGCATGTCCCTGAGGATATCATTCACTAGGGCTTGAAAAACTGCTGGGGCATTGGTGAGGCCGAAGGGCATGACGAGATATTCATAGTGGCCGGTAGGTGTGTTGAACGCTGTCTTCCATTCGTCTCCCTCCCTCATCCGCACCAGATGGTAGGCATTGCGAAGGTCCAGCTTAGTGAATACAGTGGCTCCCTGCAGCAGTTCGAAGGCAGACGAAAGTAAGGGCAGTGGGTAGCGATTCTTAACCGTGATGTCGTTTCAGACCCCGGTAATCTATGCATGGACGAAGAGAACCGTCCTTCTTGCCGACAAAGAAGAATCCCGCTCCTGCGGGGGAAGACGACGGTCTAATTATCCCGGAGGCAAGAGAGTCATTAATGTAGTCCTCCATGGCCTTTCTTTCCGGGGCTGACAGTGAATACAGACGACCCTTGGGAGGTGCTGTGCCAGGCAGGAGATCAATCGCGCAGTCATAGGGTCTGTGTGGGGGTAGAGATGTCGCCTTGGATTTGTTGAACACCTCTTTCAGGCTGTGGTAACAGGCCGGAACATTGGATATGTCGGAGGTAGCGCTAGATCCTTCCCGGTGAACGGGCAGGGTGGCCCCCTTAAACAGGTCTGGTGACAACTCCTTCCCCACTCACGGACTGTTCCTGTCTCCCAGTCGATGTGGGGGTTGTGCTGACGGAGCCACGGGTATCCAAGAATGAGTGGTTGGCCAGGTGAGTGTAGGAGGTGAAACTGGATGGACTCCTGGTGGTTTCCTGACAGCAGGATTGTCACAGGGGCGGAGATATGAGTGACAGTGCCAAGATGATGCCCATCCAGGGCTCGTGCAGGAATGGGTTGTGTCAGTTGATGATGGTTCACGCCCAGTTGCTGTGCAAGCTCAGGGTCCATGATGTTTGCTTCGGCTCCGGGAATCCACAAGGGCGGCCAATGTATGAGTCTTGTCAGAAAGCTGAAGGCGGAGATGAAGCAGGGTCTTTCGGATGGAGGGAGACTGAAGGCTTGTTGAGCTCACCCGGATCTCCCCTACACCTGGTGAGCTGCGGCTTTTGCCGGACAAGTAGCGACACGGTGATTCTCGCCACCACAGTAGAGGCAAAGGTTGGAGCTTAGACGGCGCCGACGCTCCTCGGGAGTCAGAGAGGCACGGCCAATCTCCATGGGCTCAGGCTGATTGAGTTGGCTATGGGACTTGACAGGCAGGGGCTGGACAGAAGCGGTATCGACCCGAGTACGGATGGCAGGTTGACTGAGACGGCCCTTCTCCCTCCTCCGGGTCTGTATACGGCGGTCAATGCGAACGGCAAGGTCAATGGCGGCATCAAGCGTTGAGGGCGGGTCATGGGAAACAAGCTCGTCCTTGATATAGTCCGCCAGGCTATGGAGGAAGGCTTGCACCAGTGCCTCTGGGTTAAACGAGCTTTGACTGGCCAGGGTACGAAAGTCAATGGAGAAGTCTGCCACTGTCCGATTGCCCTGACGGATGGTGAGCAGAGCTTGTGACGCTTCGGCTGTTGGCGAGCCTAGGTCAAAGACCTTTAACATCTCCTCCTCAAAGGCACTGAAGGAGGCACAGGCTGGGGTTTGCCGGTCGAATTCCGCCGTTCCCCACAACCGAGCTCGACCGGTGAGATGTGTGATGACATACCCCACCTTGGCTCCCTCTGTTGAGAAAGTCCTGGGCTGTAGTGCAAACTGGATTCGGCAGCTGCTCAAGAATGGTCTTACTTGCTTCTGGTTGCCATCAAAGCGTTCCGGGTTCCCAATCCTTGGTTCAGGAGCGTGGGGATCTGGTGGCAGCACTGCCGGGCCTGCAGCATTGGGACCTCCAGCGGAGGGATGAAGGAGTATCGGTGGTACAGGAACAAAAGGACCAGGGGGGTGCAGGTGGAGTAGCCGGGCTTGAGAGTAGTTGCAGGGCTTGGGCTAGCTGTTGTTGCTGCAGTTGGAACTGTTGTTGCTGCTGGTTGAATAGCTGGAGAAGGGGAAGCGATGTCGCCAGCCATCCGATTTATGTCTCCCTCAGAGCGTTCCAGTCGCTGTAGGGCAGTCCTCTCTGGCTCTTCCTCCATCGTGGTCAGGGGAGTGCGCTGGGTCCATGATGGTCAGATCGTTCTGTCACGACCAGAAGAGGACCCAAGAGCGCAAGTTCAAATTCAGAGTTCTTTATTCAAGGTTACAGGCGGGAAGAGGAGTCCCAGGGGTGTCAGGGGTCTTTCAGGGTCCTCCTGTGGGTACCTGTGCTCCGGGGTCACCAAATGTCCGGGGTGTCCAGTCCAAGTGCTTAGTGTGTGTGTTCCCCAGTGATGGAGCGGCGTATCGGGCTGAGGGTGGTGAAACGTCTGGGCACGCTCATCTGGTGGTCGGAGACCTGGGGAACACACACACACAACAGCAATATGAATGGCAGGCAGAAGTACAGATCAGGGCTGGGCAAATATCGTGGTGAGAGACAGAAGGCAGAAACCAGTTACCGGAGGGGCTGAAGATCGGAGAGTAGTCGAGGTCCAGAAGGCAGGTTGGGATAGACGGGGCAGTAGAACAAGGAGGCAGTCAAGAAAGGATCGGTATCACAAACAGGAGTCAGAGCGCAGACAGGCAGGTTACTGGTCCGGGTTTGAAGACGATCTGACAGGGCTTGGCTGAAAACCAGGGCTTGATATACTGGGAGAGGTAGTGGGGAAATGCAGTTCAGCTGGCAGAGTAATTAGAACAGAGTGAGGCAAGGTGAGGATGGTGAGTGGGAAATGCAGTGCAGCTGGCCAGGTAACAAGAGCAGAGCAGGGCAGGTGGAGCTAGTTAGGCTGAGTAGAGAGAGGGAGGTGAGCAGAGTGGAAGATAATTGAATGCAATTAATGTTGCTACCAGGGAGAGAGAGTGCTCATGACAGATAAAAAACAAAATAAAGAACAAGTATTTGATACACTGCCGATTTTGCAGGTTTTCCTACTTACAAAGCATGTAGAGGTCTGTAAAAAATCCAGAAAATCACATTGTATGATTTTTAAGTAATTAATTTGAATTTCATTGCATGACATAATTATTTGATTACCTACCAACCAGTAAGAATTCCGGCTCTCACAGACCTGTTAGTTTTTCTTTAAGAAGCCCTCCTGTTCTCCACTCATTACCTGTATTAACTGCACCTGTTTGAACTCGTTACCTGTATAAAAGACACCTGTCCACACACTCAATCAAAGACTCCAACCTCTCCACAATGGCCAAGACCAGAGAGCTGTGTAAGGACATCAGGGATAAAATTGTAGACCTGCACAAGGCTGGGATGGGCTACAGGACAATAGGCAAGCAGCTTGGTGAGAAGGCAACAACTGTTGGCGCAATTATTAGAAAATGGAAGAAGTTCAAGATGACAGTCAATCACCCTCGGTCTGGGGCTCCATGCAAGAGCTCACCTCGTGGGGCATCAATGATCATGAGAAAGGTGAGGGATCAGCCCAGAACTACACGGCAGGACCTGGGTAATGACCTGAAGAGAGCTGGGACCACAGTCTCAAAGAAAACCATTAGTAACACACTACGCCATCATGGATTTAAATCCTGCAGCGCACGCAAGGTCCCCCTGCTCAAGCCAGCGCATGTCCAGGCCCGTCTGAAGTTTGCCAATGACCATCGGATGATCCAGAGGAGGAATGGGAGAAGGTAATGTGGTCTGATGAGACAAAAATAGAGCTTTTTGGTCTAAACTCCCCTCGCCGTGTTTGGAGGAAGAAGAAGGATGAGTACAACCCCAAGAACACCATCCCAACCGTGAAGCATGGAGGTGGAAACATCATTCTTTGAGGATGCTTTTCTGCAAAGGGGACAGGACGACTGCACCGTATTGAGGGGAGGATGGATGGGGCCATGTATCGCGAGATCTTGGCCAACAACCTCCTTCCCTCAGTAAGAGCATTGAAGATGGGTCGTGGCTGTGTCTTCCAGCATGACAACGACCCGAAACACACAGCCAGGGCAACTAAGGAGTGGCTCTGTAAGAAGCATCTCAAGGTCCTGGAGTGGCCTAGCCACTCTCCAGACCTGAACCCAATAGAAAATCTTTGGAGGGAGCTGAAAGTCCATATTGCCCAGCGACAGCCCCGAAACCTGAAGGATCTGGAGAAGGTCTGTATGGAGGGGGTGGGCCAAAATCCCTGCTGCAGTGTGTGCAAACCTGGTCAAGACCTACAGGAAACGTATGATCTCTGTAATTGCAAACAAAGGTTTCTGTACCAAATATTATGTTCTGCTTTTCTGATGTATCAAATAATTATGTCATGCAATAAAATGCAAATTAATTACTTAAAAATCATACAATGTGATTTGAAGTGTACCTATGATAAATATTACAGACCTCTACATGCTTTGTATGTAGGAAAACCTGCAAAATCAGCAGTGTATCAAATACTTGTTCTCCCCACTGTATATATATATATATATATATATATATATATATATATATATATATATATATATATATATATATAAAACAAATGAAAATTAAAAATATACTCTAAAAATAAAAAATTTGAAAAAAAAATAAAATAAAATTGTAAAGTGGTTGTCCCACTGGCTATCATAAGGTGAATGCACCAATTTGTCAGTCGCTCTGGATAAGAACGTCTGCTAAATGACATAAATGTAAATGTAAATACACACGGAGAAAAGAGGGCCCAAGAATTGAACCCTGTGGCACCCCCATAGAGACTACAAACCACCTACGAAGGTGGTTTGAAATGTGGCTTAAAATATATGATTCCATGTGCTTTTTGGCTGTTCAGACTGCAGGAAAAATAAGAGATTCTAATCGGATATGCAAAAAAATTGGATTTGAGTCCCCTCAAACTGCGAATGTGAACTCAGCTCAATTGTCCCACTGATGGCCCATCAGGTGTTGATGAGGGCTCTTAAAGTATTCAGATGATTGATTCAAAATTAATATTTCAGAACCTTCACACCTACTGGTCAATCAGCACACCATTATCTGGACACTTTCCTACCTGTGCAGATAAGTTCCATTCTGTCTTCTTTTAATATAAAAAATATTCACCTGGTAGCCTATCTACAGTCAGACTTTACATATTGGTGCCAATCATCTGGGGGTGATTTTATTTGCCCCCCCATGTTTTCTGAGCACAAATAAAATAAAATGTTTAATTGTTGGACATAAAAGACTATAAAAACACCAGTTATTTTAATTTTGGAAATCTGTTCCCAAGTATTCCCACGCATAATAGAGAGATGTGATCGTATACAAATGTATGCAAGGTTTGAAATGATCATGTTTTTGTCAAATATTATATCTCACGAAAAAATTGGCCTGTGGCTGAATCTAGTAGATGATCCCTGCTCTAGGGGATCGGCTAGAACAAGCCGCTGTGCAGAATCTCTAATAAAGACAATTCCTATCCAACATATGCTGTTTGATTCTACTATTCAAGGAAATATCGTAGGCCTGGTTGTCCCCCACGATGAAATCGGGGAGGGGATCGTGGATCGGTCTCCATCCGTCCGTCCATTCGTATGTTAGTCACACGTGATATCTCAGACAGCACTGGCCCGATTTTGACGAAACCTGGGTGAATGATGCGTCTTGCCATAGAGATCCGGCATTTACAAAATTACAAGGCGGGAGCTATAGTTATTAACTGAAATTTGTGAGTCACACCAGAGATGAAGAGGCAAAGCAAGAGGGATAACTGGGCCCAAAATCTGTCTTCTCCAGCAGGTGGTGTATTTCTTTGGCACATGACATGGAGTAGACCTACAGGGGGTGGATTAGGTAAAGAGACTTGTACCCAGGCTAACTGCCTTCCATTTTTAAAGTAATTTATTTTAATTGTTAGAGTGGCCACTTGAGTATGTGGACAATATAATTGATAATCTGTGGTCACACACAATAACGGAAATTTGTTAGTCACGCAATATCTCAATTGGCCCAAGGGGGGGCGCTGCATCATTTGTGGGGGATGACATGTTTACTGTTGCCTTGTTTCATTATTGATAAATTGAAAGAAAATGAATAATTACCAGGTTAAAATCACTTTTATTTCAGTTTCTTTGTTTCTTCTAGGCCAGGGTTCTTCAATTCCGGTCCTGGAGGGCCGAAACACTTCTGTTTTTTATTTCTACCTGGTAGTTAATTGCACTCACCTGGTGTCCCAGGTCTGAATTAGCCCCTGATTAGAAGGAGAGGATGAAAAACAGAGGTGTTTCGGCCCTCCAGGACCGGAATTGAAGAACCCTGTTCTAGGCTATTGAATAGGCCTATGTGCACATTTTGAATATATTAATACATGTATTTGAAGGGTTACGGATTAGGCTAGAACATTTTTAAGTAATCCACCCAACCATGTTTTATTCTGTCTACAACGAAGGCACAAAAGGAGCGCATGCTTCCTGTGACTTGTCAATCGCATGCAGCTCAGATTATTTGTTTTATAGATAAAGATATAGTATAGGCTGTTTTCAGACAGGTTTAAACAGCCAGCTGTGTGGGCGCTCGCGGAAGAAAGAGTCAGCTTTTTCTGCAGCATTTGCTGTAAAATATAGTGCTCTGCTGCGGTGCTTCGATCATGTGCATACTTGATAAGAGTCGTTACATTACGGTATGTAAGGAATGGTACATTGCAGTCGTTTACCAGACAGTCTCATAAAAAGCCTTTTACAGTCAACAAATGTGGCCTCGTCTGAACCAGCATTACAGCAAATCACCTGAAATGACGAGTCCAGATTCAAACCCATTACTTCTGTATTTCTGTGCCCTTGCCTGGCAGACATTATAGAAAACCACAGTATCTGAGCAGTGTTAGCCTTGTGTATCTCAGCCCTAGCATGGCAGGTGTGTGTAGTATAGAAAACCCCACAGTAACTAAGTGTTACTAGACCGGTGTATCTCTCAGCCCTAGCCGACCCCCGGCTGATGATATTGACAGCTAATGTTAACGCTCCTCGCCTGATAGAGTGGCGGAGACTAGCGTGAGATTGCCAAGATCCGTCAACGTCCGCGAAACACACACCTCCCTGCATCCTCACCTCAACCCCCCACCAGCCCCTCCCCCTGCAGCATCCCCCCAGCCTCCAGCCTCCCCATCTCCCTGCCTTAGCCTTAGCATCCGGATTGTGTCAGCGTTTGATCTGACCCCGGTCCACCACACCTCCCTTCACCGGAGATGGACACATCCCTTCGTTTTCTTCTCGTTTCCCATTCTCTCGTATTCAGGATCGATCGACTGTTAATGTGGTAGCGCCACAGAGGGAGGGTGGCAGGGGGGGAGGAGGGAGGGTGGCAGGGGGGAGACAGGGGGGAGAGGTGACAGCCTACTCTGTCTTAGGGAAATGGGGATGGGAAGTTCTGTTTGTTTTAGCCAGGGGTGTGAGCAGTCTTTGAGAGACATGACGAGTAATTGTCCTGATTTATTGTGTGTTCCCCTCCCTGCTTTTAGGTGTGTGTGTGTGTGTGTGTCTGTGTGTGTGTGTGTGTGTGTGTGCGTGTGTGTGTGCGTGCGTGTGTGTGTGCGTGTGTGTGTGCGTGTGTGTGCATGTGTGTGCGTGTCTGTGCGTGTGTGTGTGTGCGTGTGCGTGTGAGTGCGTGTGAGTGAGTGCGTGTGTGGAATGAAGTCGCCCCTAGACTGATCTAAGGTCAGTTTTGCACTTTCCCCCCAAATGATTACAATGCTTGAATAGGGAGAATAAACTAATCCTACAGCTGTACCTAAGGCCGCTTCTACGTGCTGTGTGGAAAGGAGCAGTGAAATATGAAATGTAGGCCTCGTGCCTTACACACAAGGACAATATTAAACCATTGTTACATAAGCTAATGCAATTTATATGACATCAAATATATGAGTGCAGACCTTCCCTCTTTTACAGTGGGGAAAAAAAGTATTTAGTCAGCCACCAATTGTGCAAGTTCTCCCACTTAAAAAGATGAGAGAGGCCTGTAATTTTCATCATAGGTACACGTCAACTATGACAGACAAATTGAGATTTTTTTCCCCAGAAAATCACATTGTAGGATTTTTTATGAATTTATTTGCAAATTATGGTGGAAAATAAGTATTTGGTCACCTACAAACAAGCAAGATTTCTGGCTCTCACAGACCTGTAACTTCTTCTTTAAGAGGCTCCTCTGTCCTCCACTCGTTACCTGTATTAATGGCACCTGTTTGAACTTGTTATCAGTATAAAAGACACCTGTCCACAACCTCAAACAGTCACACTCCAAACTCCACTATGGCCAAGACCAAAGAGCTGTCAAAGGACACCAGAAACAAAACTGTAGACCTGCACCAGGCTGGGAAGACTGAATCTGCAATAGGTAAGCAGCTTGGTTTGAAGAAATCAACTGTGTGAGCAATTATTAGGAAATGGAAGACATACAAGACCACTGATAATCTCCCTCGATCTGGGGCTCCACGCAAAGATCTCACCCCGTGGGGTCAAAATGATCACAAGAACGGTGAGCAAAAATCCCAGAACCACACGGGGGGACCTAGTGAATGACCTGCAGAGAGCTGGGACCAAAGTAACAAAGCCTACCATCAGTAACACACACTACGCCGCCAGGGACTCAAATCCTGCAGTGCCAGACGTGTCCCCCTGCTTAAGCCAGTACATGTCCAGGCCCGTCTGAAGTTTGCTAGAGTGCATTTGGATGATCCAGAAGAGGATTGGGAGAATGTCATATGGTCAGATGAAACCAAAATATAACTTTTTGGTAAAAACTCAACTCGTCGTGTTTGGAGGACAAAGAATGCTGAGTTGCATCCAAAGAACACCATACCTACTGTGAAGCATGGGGGTGGAAACATCATGCTTTGGGGCTGTTTTTCTGCAAAGGGACCAGGACGACTGATCCGTGTAAAGGAAATAATGAATGGGGCCATGTATCATGAGATTTTGAGTGAAAACCTCCTTCCATCAGCAAGGGCATTGAAGATGAAATGTGGCTGGGTCTTTCAGCATGACAATGATACCAAACACACCGCCCGGGCAACGAAGGAGTGGCTTCGTAAGAAGCATTTCAAGGTTCTGGAGTGGCCTAGCCAGTCTCCAGATCTCAACCCCATAGAAAATCTTTGGAGGAGTTGAAAGTCCGTGTTGCCCAGCGACAGCCCCAAAACATCACTGCTCTAGAGGAGATCTGCATGGAGGAATGGGCCAAAATACCAGCAACAGTGTGTGAAAACCTTGTGAAGACTTACAGAAAACGTTTGACCTGTCATTGCCAACAAAGGGTATATAACAAAGTATTGAAAAACTTTTGTTATTGACCAAATACTTATTTTCCACCATAATTTGCAAATAAATTCATTAAAAATCCTACAATGTGATTTTCTGGATTTTTGTTTCTCATTTTGTCTGTCATAGTTGAAGGCCAAGACCAAAGAGCTGTCAAAGGACACCAGAAACAAAATTGTAGACCTGCACCAGGCTGGGAAGACTGAATCTGCAATAGGTAAGCAGCTTGGTTTGAAGAAATCAACTGTGTGAGCAATTATTAGGAAATGGAAGACATACAAGACCACTGATAATCTCCCTCGATCTGGGGCTCCACGCAAGATCTCACCCCGTGGGGTCAAAATGATCACAAGAACGGTGAGCAAAAATCCCAGAACCACACGGGGGGACCTAGTGAATGACCTGCAGAGAGCTGGGACCAAAGTAACAAAGCCTACCATCAGTAACACACACTACGCCGCCAGGGACTCAAATCCTGCAGTGCCAGACGTGTCCCCCTGCTTAAGCCAGTACATGTCCAGGCCCGTCTGAAGTTTGCTAGAGTGCATTTGGATGATCCAGAAGAGGATTGGGAGAATGTCATATGGTCAGATGAAACCAAAATATAACTTTTTGGTAAAAACTCAACTCGTCGTGTTTGGAGGACAAAGAATGCTGAGTTGCATCCAACGAACACCATACCTACTGTGAAGCATGGGGGTGGAAACATCATACTTTGGGGCTGTTTTTCTGCAAAGGGACCAGGACGACTGATCCGTGTAAAGGAAATAATGAATGGGGCCATGTATCATGAGATTTTGAGTGAAAACCTCCTTCCATCAGCAAGGGCATTGAAGATGAAATGTGGCTGGGTCTTTCAGCATGACAATGATACCAAACACACCGCCCGGGCAACGAAGGAGTGGCTTCGTAAGAAGCATTTCAAGGTTCTGGAGTGGCCTAGCCAGTCTCCAGATCTCAACCCCATAGAAAATCTTTGGAGGGAGTTGAAAGTCCGTGTTGCCCAGCGACAGCCCCAAAACATCACTGCTCTAGAGGAGATCTGCATGGAGGAATGGGCCAAAATACCAGCAACAGTGTGTGAAAACCTTGTGAAGACTTACAGAAAACGTTTGACCTGTCATTGCCAACAAAGGGTATATAACAAAGTATTGAGAAACTTTTGTTATTGACCAAATACTTATTTTCCACCATAATTTGCAAATAAATTCATTAAAAATCCTACAATGTGATTTTCTGGATTTTTGTTTCTCATTTTGTCTGTCATAGTTGACGTGTACCTATGATGAAAATTACAGGCCTCTCTCATCTTTTTAAGTGGGAGAACTTGCACAATTGGTGGCTGACTAAATACTTTTTTTCCCCACTGTATCTATTATGGATGATTTCAGGTCAACGCACTCACTAAAGACTATCACTTGTAGTACTCAGGGTTTCCTTATTTCATTTATTTAACATGACACACCACTGTAAGTCTCAAAGAAAGCTCTCTTAACTTTTCTCTTCTCTAACTAACTGACATGGCATGTCAAGACAACTTTCATTTGTCACAATTCTTCTGAAAAGCACAGACACTGAGCAATAACAATTGTTTGATTTTCTCATCGATTTGACAAATCCACTGGGAATAGAAATAACTCTGAGAATAAGAATCTGAGCGATCTGATTTGTACTTGAGGTGTGATTTAGGCCTTGGGTTGGAGGCTGTGTATGTGTGTTTTTTCATTTGTGTGTGTTTGTGTGTGTGTGCGCGCACGCCTATGGGTCCATGGTGGACACAGTGTGTTCTTAAGCATGAATTGAGCTGTCAATCAAAAGTTAAAATCAAATGTTCTTCAAATGCAAAAATATCTAGGAGCAGATCAGGCCAAAAATGTAGATCAGTCCAGTCCTCATAGCACTGGCCGGAAAATTCTAGATGCCATCTCCTGCAATTGTGCCCTTGAGCAAGGCACTTAACATATACAAACTGCTCTGGGGTGCTGCACCATGGCTCACCCTGCCTTCGCACCCATTGAGCTGTTGCTCATGTCTCGTCCTATAGCAGTGTGCATCAGCAAAGCACTCACTCACTGAACAGACTACATCCTCCATAGAAGACCCTCCCTCCCTCTCCCTGCCTTGTTGCATATCAGTCCTCCCTCTCCCTCTCCCTCTCCCTCTCTCTCCCTCCCTCCCTGTCTCCCTGTCTCCCTCCCTCCATACTTCTGATCATCATTGTGAGTGAGCTCAATCTGAACTATTTATTTGCTTTATTTGCTGGGATCAGCGATAAACAACAAACACTATTAAGCCGGTCAATCAATACAGGAACATCAGCGCTCTCCACACAATAGATGTATACGATCTGCCCCAGCTACATAAATCACATATTCATACATTAAATTAAAAACCTGATTGATAGCGGTGCAAGAGAGAGTGTGTACAAAACCTCATGATGTAAAAAATATTAAATATTATTTTGAGGGGACATTTTAGAGAGAGAGAGAGAGAGAGAGAGAGAGAGAGAGAGAGAGAGAGAGAGAATGGCAAACAAATATATTTTTTCTTCAATAGTATAGATGACCTGGTTCTTGTATTTTCCCTTGTTGGTCGGATGTTAAGAAGTTGTTGTCTATATACACTGAGTATACAAAACATAAGGAACACCTGCTCTTTCCATGATATAGACTTGCCAGGTGAATCCAAGTGAAAGGTATGATCCCATATTGATGTCACTTGTTAAATCCACTTCGATCAGTATAAATGAAGGGGAGGAAACAGATTAAAGAAGGATTTTTAAGGCTTAAGACAATGGAGACGTGAATTGTGTATGTGTACCATTTAGAGGGTGAATGGGCAAGACAAAGTGCCTTTGAACGGGGCATGGTAGAAGGTGTCAGGCGCACCGGTTTGAGTGTGCCAAAAACAGTTTCCCATGTGTATCAAGAATTGTCCACCACCCAAAGGACATCCAGCCAACATGACACAACTGTGAGAAGCATTGACGTCAACATGGGCCAGCATCCCTGTGGACCGCTTTTGACACCTTGTAGAGTCCATGCCCCAACGAATTGAGGCTGCTCTGAGGGCAAAAGGGGGTGCAACTTAATATTAGGAAGGTGTATCTACACCTACAGTATTCCACTTTTTTGTATTACTTTACTGATAAGAATATAGGCATTGCACAGGAGGAATTGCAAGGATAACAAATACGTTTGAACTCAGTGTGACTGCAAGGGCTTTTCCTGTACAGTAAGAATGGACTTAGAGAATAAATATCATTTTAAGTTCAACCTCAAACGTTCTGGTGAGCTTCCAACCCTCACCTCTCCGTATATCATCATTCTGCGACAGGCACCAGTGTGGACAGTGAAACAGGTCCATTCACAAGATGACACTTAATAGTATACAGTGGGGGAAAAAAGTATTTAGTCAGCCACCAATTGTGCAAGTTCTCCCACTTAAAAAGATGAGAGAGGCCTGTAATTTTCATCATAGGTACACGTCAACTATGACAGACAAAATGAGGAATTTTTTTTCCAGAAAATCATATTGTAGGATTTTTAATGAATTTATTTGCAAATTATGGTGGAAAATAAGTATTTGGTCAATAACAAAAGTTTCTCAATACTTTGTTATATACCCTTTGTTGGCAATGACACAGGTCAAACGTTTTCTGTAAGTCTTCACAAGGTTTTCACACACTGTTGCTGGTATTTTGGCCCATTCCTCCATGCAGATCTCCTCTAGAGCAGTGATGTTTTGGGGCTGTCACTGGGCAACACAGACTTTCAACTCCCTCCAAATATTTTCTATGGGGTTGAGATCTGGAGACTGGCTAGGCCACTCCAGGACCTTGAAATGCTTCTTACGAAGCCACTCCTTCGTTGCCTGGGCAGTGTGTTTGGGATCATTGTCATGCTGAAAGACCCAGTCACGTTTCATATTCAATGCCCTTGCTGATGGAAGGAGGTTTTCACTCAAAATCTCACGATACATGGCCCCATTCATTCTTTCCTTTACACGGATCAGTCGTCCTGGTCCCTTTGCAGAAAAACAGCCCCAAAGCATGATGTTTCCACCCCCATGCTTCACAGTAGGTATGGTGTTCTTTGGATGCAACTAAGCATTCTTTGTCCTCCAAACACGACGAGTTGAGTTTTTACCAAAAAGTTATATTTTGGTTTCATCTGACCATATGACATTCTCTCAATCCTCTTCTGGATCATCCAAATGCACTCTAGCAAACTTCAGACGGGCCTGGACATGTACTGGCTTAAGCAGGGGGACACGTCTGGCACTGCAGGATTTGAGTCCCTGGCGGCGTAGTGTGTGTTACTGATGGTAGGCTTTGTTACTTTGGTCCCAGCTCTCTGCAGGTCATTCACTAGGTCCCCCGTGTGGTTTTGGGATTTTTGCTCACCGTTCTTGTGATCATTTTGACCCCACGGGGTGAGATCTTGCGTGGAGCCCCAGATCGAGGGAGATTATCAGTGGTCTTGTATGTCTTCCATTTCCTAATAATTGCTCCCACAGTTGATTTCTTCAAACCAAGCTGCTTACCTATTGCAGATTCAGTCTTCCCAGCCTGGTGCAGGTCTACAATTTTGTTTCTGGTGTCCTTTGACAGCTCTTTGGTCTTGGCCATAGTGGAGTTTGGAGTGTGACTGTTTGAGGTTGTGGACAGGTGTCTTTTATACTGATAACAAGTTCAAACAGGTGCCATTAATACAGGTAACGAGTGGAGGACAGAGGAGCCTCTTAAAGAAGAAGTTACAGGTCTGTGAGAGCCAGAAATCTTGCTTGTTTGTAGGTGACCAAATACTTATTTTCCACCATAATTTGCAAATAAATTCATAAAAAATCCTACAATGTGATTTTCTGGGGAAAAAAATCTCAATTTGTCTGTCATAGTTGACGTGTACCTATGAGGAAAATTACAGGCCTCTCTCATCTAAGTGGGAGAACTTGCACAATTGGTGGCTGACTAAATACTTTTTTCCCCCACTGTATATACAGTTAGTGTCACACAGGACACGGTGCCATGACTTACATATATACAGACGTTGTCATGCATTTTCAAGGGCTGTTGGTGATGGGAGCATTTCAGGGAAGAGAGCGAGAGAGAGAGAGAGAGAGAGAGAGAGAGAGAGAGGGGTGAAGAGAGAGTGCGGAAAGAGAGGGAGAGAGAAAGAGAGAAATATTGCAGCATCCAGCCTAGGAAGGAGGGAGGGAAAGAGGTGAATGGAGGGAGAGAGGATGGGGGGTCTGCCAAGGACGTTTAAGGGAGCTGTCTGAGGAAGGTGATCTACTGAGCTCCCTGTCGGTGGTTAAACCTACGACCAAGCAAGCAGCATGTCTCTGTCCCAAATGGCAGCCTATTCCCTACATAACCGTATGGGTCCTGGACAAAAGTAATAAACGATATAGGGAATATGCATGGTGCTATTTGGGAGGCAGCCCAAATGAAGTGTGATCTCAGCACTCAACACAGGGCTCATGAACCCTGGTTCACACACGCGCGAGCATGTAAGCACACACACGCACGCATGCATTCCACACAAACACACACACTCACGTATGCACATACTGATGTATAAATACATTCACACTAGGTGACAATTTAGTTGTCTTGTGGTGCATTATATATTAATGTATGCACTCATCCAGAGCTGTTTCCAGGGCAAGCATGTATTAGAATTCAGCCTGGTGAACTGCACTGTGCTTACAGTAAATAGAGTGTGCAGTTAATAGTCAATCTTATGGCCATTTATGTCCCTTCCAACCTGGCCATCTAGTGCCTGCCCTCTCCATCCCTCCCCAGCCCATCGCAGGCCAGTTAGCCAGCAGAGTGAGAGTCGCCGTGCCAGAGGGTTCACTGCATGGGGACCATTACTAAAGCTTAATGATATCAGAAGTGTTCTCCCTTTCACCGCCCTGCACAGAGGGGATTCATCACAGCATGAGCACAGTGTGTGTGTCGAGGTGGGGGTTGTGTGTGTGTGTGTGTGTGTGTGTGTTTGTGGTCATACAGTCGTTGATAAGGAGCACAGAAGAGATTCATCAAAACGCTGTAGCACTAGACAGCCCACCACTATGAGAGGGACATTTCTTCTCACCGTAGTAAAACTCTTAAAAAGGGACATCCGCTATTTTAAGATCAGGATAATTCCCACAGGGGAAGGGGCATGTGAGGTCTAAGAACGGTGTCTATGAGTTTGGGTGATAGAGGGGTTTATTAGCTGAAATAAGGGGATGATCTGGAATTGATGGAGGGGAAGTGGAATTTATGACACACATACCTTTCCCATGACTCAACTCATGCAGGACCCTGATCCTGCGACAGAGTCAGGAAGTCCTATCATTATTGCGCGATGGATTCAGAATGGTGTGTGTGCGTAGTACGTTGTTTCCAGGGTTTTTCCAGTCTGATGTTTGTCACTATGTCTCCCTAAGGAAAACACAGTCACTCTCCAACTGAAAGTCGCCTCAATCACTCAACCATACATATACAGTGCCTTCAGAAAGTATTCATACCCCTTGACTTATTCCACCTTTTGTTATGTTACAGCCTGAATAAAAATAAATAATAATAATAATAATAACAATAATTATCACACATATACACACAATACCCCATAATGACAAAAGGAAAACATTGTTTTAGATTTATTTTGAAATTTATTGAAAATGAAATACTGAAATATATATTTACATAAGTATTCACACCCCTTTGCTATGACACTCCAAATTGAGCTCAGGTGTATCTAATTTCCTTTGATCATCCTTGAGATGTCACTACAACTTGATTGGAGTCCACGTGTGGCCAATTCAATTGTTTGGACATTAATTGAGAGGAATCCCACCTGTCTTTATAAGGTCCCATGGTTGACAGTGCATGTCAGAGCCTAAACTATACCATGAAGTCCAAGGAACTATCCGTAGATTATCGAGATAGAATTGTGATGAGTCATATCTGGGGAAGGGTAAAAACTTTTTCTAGAGTGTTGAAAGTTTCCAAGAGCACAGTGTTTTCCATCATTGGGAAATGGGAAAAATATGGAACTACCCAGACTCTGCCTAGAGCTGGCCGTCCGACCAAACTGACCAACCGGGCAAGAAGGACCTTGGTCAGGGAGGTGACCATGAACCCAATGACCACTCTGTAGTTCCTTGGCTGAGATAGGAGAACCTGCCAGAAGGACAACAGTCTCTACAGCGCTTCACCAATCTGGGCTTTATGGGAGGGTGTCCAGAGAGAAGCCACTCCTGAGAAAAAGGCACTTGACAGCACGCCTGGAGTTTGCAAAAAGGCACGTGAAAGATTATGAGATCATAAGGCAAAAGATACTGTGGTCTGATGAGACAAATTTAATCTTTGGCTTGAATGCAAAGCGCTATGTCTGGAGAAAACCAGGCACAGCTCATCACCCGTCTAACACCATCCCTATTGTGAAGCATGGTGGTGGCAGCATCATGCTATGGGGAAGCTTTTCAGCAGCAGGGACTGGGTGACTGGTAAGGATAGAAGGAACAATGAATGGAGTCAAATACAGGCAAATCCTTGATGAGAACCTGCTTCAAAATACAAACAATGTTAGACTGGGGCGAAGATTTATGTTCCAACAGGGCAATGACCCCAAGCATACACCTAAAGCAACACTGGAATGGCTTCAGAACAAGAATGTGAAAGTCATTGAGTGGCCCAGCCAAAGCCCAGACTTGAATCCCATTGAAAATCTGTGGAAAGACATGAAGATTGCTGTTCACTGCCGCTCCCCCTCTAACAAAATGTGGAATAAGTAAAGGTGTATGAGTACTTTCTGAAGGCACTGTATCCCAGTGTCCCTCATAAATAACATTGTAACCAGCCACATGGGAATAGCACACAGAGTAAACCTGAACTGCAGTTAAGTTCCAACACATTTTGTTTACATTCTTTAATGTCGGCTTGTACTTCTACCCTACAAGGTATTTTGTACTTTGCTGTGCAGATAAAAACAATACGAATGAACTCCCATCTGGAGATGTTATATTTTTTTGCTTACATGGTTTTATAGGAATCTCCTGTTGTCAAATGATCAATTAAACTACTTATAAAAGTCTGTAAGAATAGTGTGGAAAGTTCAAAAGTCTCTATATACACTGCTCAAAAAAATAAAGGGAACACTTAAACAACACAATGTAACTCCAAGTCAATCACACTTCTGTGAAATCAAACTGTCCACTTAGGAAGCAACACTGATTGACAATAAATGTCACATGCTGTTGTGCAAATGGAATAGACAACAGGTGGAAATTATAGGCAATTAGCAAGACACCCCCAATAAAGGACTGGTTTTGCAGGTGGTGACCACAGACCACTTCTCAGTTCCTATGCTTCCTGGCTGATGTTTTGGTCACTTTTGAATGCTGGCGGTGCTTTCACTCTAGTGGTAGCATGAGACGGAGTCTACAACCCACACAAGTGGCTCAGGTAGTGCAGCTCATCCAGGATGGCACATCAATGCGAGCTGTGGCAAGAAGGTTTGCTGTGTCTGTCAGCGTAGTGTCCAGAGCATGGAGGCGCTACCAGGAGACAAGCCAGTACATCAGGAGACGTGGAGGAGGCCGTAGGAGGGCAACAAATCAGCAGAAGGACTGCTACCTCCGCCTTTGTGCAAGGAGGAGCAGGAGGAGCACTGCCAGAGCCCTGCAAAATGACCTCCAGCAGGCCACAAATGTGCATGTGTCTGCTCAAACGGTCAGAAACAGACTCCATGAGGGTGGTATGAGGGCCCGACGTCCACAGGTGGGGGTTGTGCTTACAGCGTTTGGCATTTGCCAGAGAACACCAAGATTGGCAAATTCGCCACTGGCGCCCTGTGCTCTTCACAGATGAAAGCAGGTTCACACTGAGCACATGTGACAGACGTGACAGAGTCTGGAGACGCCGTGGAGAACGTTCTGCTGCCTGCAACATCCTCCAGCATGACCGGTTTGGCGGTGGGTCAGTCATGGTGTGGGGTGGCATTTCTTTGGGGGGCCGAAAAGCCCTCCATGTGCTCGCCAGAGGTAGCCTGACTGCCATTAGGTACCGAGATGAGATCCTCAGATCCCTTGTGAGACCATATGCTGGTGCGGTTAGCCCTGGGTTCCTTCTAATGCAAGACAATGCTAGACCTCATGTGGCTGGAGTGTGTCAGCAGTTCCTGCAAGAGGAAGGCATTGATACTATGGACTGGCCCGCCCGTTCCCCAGATCTGAATCCAATTGAGCACATCTGGGACATCATGTCTCGCTCCATCCACCAACGCCACGTTGTACCACAGACTGTCCAGGAGTTGACGGATGCTTTAGTCCAGGTCTGGGAGGAGATCCCTCAGGAGACCATCCTCCACCTCATCAGGAGCATGCCCAGGCATTGTAGAGTGGTCATACAGGCACGTGGAGGCCACACACACTACTGAGCCTCATTTTGACTTATTTTAAGGACATTACATCAAAGTTGGATCAGCCTGTAGTGTGGTTTTCCACTTTAATTTTGAGGGTGACTCCAAATCTAGACCTCCATGGGTTGATAAATTTGATTTCCATTGATAATTTTTGTGTGATTTTGTTGTCAGCACATTCAACTATGTAAAGAAAAAAGTATTTAATAAGATTATTTCATTCATTCAGATCTAGGATGTGTTATTTTAGTGTTCCCTTTATTTTTTTGAGCAGTGTATTATTTATGTTCCGAAACATTTTCTTTATTTGATGGTTAATTGACAAGGCATAGGGATTTACACTGTATGTTAAAGACAATAACAGTACACACACACATATATACAAACACACACACAGTGTATAACAGTACAGACAGAGGTACACTACATTACCAAAAGTATGTGGACACCTGCTCGTCAAACATCTCATTCCAAAATCATGGGATTTAATATGGAGTTGCTCCCCCACTTGTTGCTATAACAGCCTCCACTCTTCTGGGAAGGCTTTCCACTAGATGTTGGAGCATTGCTGCAGGGACTTGCTTCCATTCAGCCACAAGAGCATTAGTGAGGTCGGCACTGATTTTGGGCGATTAGGCCCGCAGTTGGTGTTCCAATTCATCCCCAAGGTGTTCGATGGGGTTGGGGTCAGGGCTCTGTGCAGGCCAGTCAAGTTCTTCCACAACAATCTTGACAAACCATTTCTGTATGGTCCTCGCTTTGTGCACGGGGGCATTGTCATGCTGAAACAGGAAAGAGCCTTCCCAATCTGTTGCCACAAATTTGGAAGCACAGAATTGTCTAGAATGTCATTGTATGCTGTAGTGTTAAGACTTCCCTTCACTGGAACTAAAAGGCCTAGCCCGAACCATGAAAAACAGCCCTAGAACATTATTCCTCGCCACCAAACTTTACAGTTGGCACTATGCATTCGGGCAGGTAGCGTTCTCCTGGCATCCGCCAAATCCAGATTTGTCCGTCGGACTGCCAGATGGTGAAGCGTGATTCCAATGGCGGCGAGCTTTACACCACTCCAGCCAACGCTTGGCATTGCACATGGTGCTCTTACACATGTGTGCGACTGCTCGGCCATGGAAACCCATTTAATGAAGCTCCTGACTAACAGTTATTGTGCTGACGTTGCTTCCAGAGGCAGTTTGGAACTCGGTAGTGAGTGTTGCAACCGAGGACAGATCATTTTTACACTCGCCGGTCTCGTTCTGTGAGCTTGTGTGGCCTATCACTTTGCGGCTGAGCCGTTGTCGCTCCTAGACGTTTCCACTTCACAATAACAGCACTTACAGTTGACCGGGCAGCTCTAGGAGGGCAGAAATTTTACGAAATTACTTGTTGGAAGGTGGCATCCTGTGACGGTGCCACGTGGAAAGTCACTGAGCTCTTCAGTAAGGCCATTCTACTGTCAATGTTTGTCTATGGAGATTGCAATGGCGGTGTGCTCGATTTTATACACCTGTCAGCAATGAGTTTGGCTGAAATAGCCGAATCCACTAATTTGAAGGGGTGTCCACATACTTTTGTATATATAGTGTATATAGGTTTACTAGGTTTATGACCTCAGAAGTTTGTGTGTTTAAGCGTCCCAACCTCACTGGCTTTAAATTATGGTGGGAGACGTCCTTGGAGAAGTGAACATCTCATTTCACTGGGGAGTGCATACAAACACACACACGCGCGCGAACATACATACACACACACACACACACACAATAAAACACACACAAATGCATGAGCAAACACAGACACACACACACACACACACACACAGAGAGAGACACACACACCACACATCTCATTTCGCTGGGGGTCTCAGGGAGGCTAGGTCATCAGAGCATGACCAGGGAATTATACAACTGCAGACCAGCAGCAATAAACCTGCAAATACACACACACACACACACACACACACACACGTGTGTGTGTGTGTGCGTGTTAGTCTGATCAGTGTCTGAGCAGCACCAACTCTATTCCAATCTCCTCACTTAACTCTCCGTAGATAAGTTGTGACTGCAGAGAGACTAGGATTGCTGAGTGTTATAACACCATTTGATGTAACATTATTTAGTTCAGTGGAGGGTACTGCCACTCTGAAGTACAAGCCTATGCCCTGTGCCAATGTTGTGTTTCTATTATTCTACCACAGTCAGTGATATTTTCCTTGCAAATTGAGAGCTGAGAGATTCTCTCATCCATAAAACCGATCCTGAGGTGGAATTGCTACTGCAGGTAACATATACAAAAATGCTACCATAATTTAGTGGCAATCTAGACAGACCAATAGCACCTGAGCTGCACAAAGTTTTGTAGCCTATATTTGAGTGGAAATAATTTTCACATGGATGTGTTTTTTCCTGCATTTGGATTATTGCCATTACATATGAGGGGCAGACAACATGCTTTGATTAGTGCAAACGGTTAACCTATAGCCTATATTTGGGTATATCAGATGTAAAGAGTAAAAAAGTCTCACAGATTCTGTTCACACGCGTGAATCATGATGATGATGAAATGTAAAGGCATTGAAGTATCCTCTTAGCCTCTGAACCGAATAACCATCGCATCTCCCAGTACCCGGTCCCCGCTGAAACTCATCTAATATTGTAATGAGCACCTGAGAAAATGTACACTCCACCCGCCCACGTCTCCCTTCCCGCACTATCCATTGGCTGCCTCCTAAAACTTCACGCAAGTGTCCGCCGATTGGCTTAAATCTGACACAAGTGATTTCATAAAGCTTTTATTTTCTAACTCAGGTAAAGGGATGAAGAAATCTGCTACCCAAGAGACAAGTGAAGTGGCTAGTCTCTACAAAATTCGCTGACTCGTCCCCTCTTTCTCTTTCTGGCGCTGGAGGAATAGCTGCTAATTGCGTCAGTGTGTCCCTGTGAATGCGAGTGAGTACCCTTGGTCTTTTGATAGTTCTGCGGCGGTAGGCTAGTGTCATAATGGGCCGGCGCGCAGACAGGATGCTCTGAGCGCGCCCGTAGAAAGTTTAGCTTGTCATCATTCAACACAGTGATATTCTGTTATATTCTATAATATGAGCGCATGGCCAGTGATGTGTTTATATGGGTTCTATTCTAAGCTTGTACAATACGTTTGTGGTAGTTAGGTAGGCTACTAGACTACAGTATAAAGTGGATACCCAAGTTAAAGGTTTGCAGGACTGGGTAGCCTACATACAATATGCTGTAATGTTCACTGATGCTCAATAGTTGCTGCAAAAATTTGTAATTTGTCTTTTTTATATATTTGATATAGGATAATAGTTGTTCCAAAGCTATTTGGAAGATAATCTATTATGTATTTTAAAGTAGTGTCTGTGCAGGCTAAGTCATTTGTATCTAGGCTAGAATGGATTTATTTATTGCAATAATTACATTAATTAATTAATTAATTAATTAATTAATGGTTGATGAAAGATAACATCTTATAACCCCTATCCTAACCCTCAAGTTAACCCTTACCCTAGCCCTAACCTTTACCCTTATTCTTAACCTAACCCTATCCTTAAACTTAACCTTAGCAAACAGTTGCATATCAACAGATAGTTTGTTGATAGTATGACCATCGGTAGAGCATCTACAAATGGACTATCCAAATAAAGTGTGACTCATTATTATTTTTCAGAGCTAATCAGTTATTAATAACTGTTCAGAGCTAATCAGATGTGATTGAATTGCAGTGAATTATTTAAATACATTAATAGTTTGTGCTGTGTCAAGTTGGACCTATTCTATTTGAGAGCAGTAAGAGTTGTAATTGGCCATCAGTATGATTGTATAAGTGCCTTGGCTCTGATTTGAAGATGGTGTGTGTGTGTGTGTGTGTGAGTGAGTGAGATGAGGGCTCTTGCTGCTGTTCACTGTTACGGAAAATCTCCTGATGAAGTAGCATTCATCTAAACTGTTGATTGGTCAGAATGATTATGACAAAGCTCAACTCAGTGTGTCTGGAACACTAGTTTTATAGTTTTAATTCACTGATGGTAGCTCTCTGTGTGGTCTGTGTGTGTGTCCGTGTGTGTGTGTGTGCGTGTGTGTGTGTGTGTGTGTGTGTGCGTGCGCGTGCGTTCATGCACCTGTGTGTGTGTATGTGTGTGCGTTCCCTGTAAGTGTGTGTGTGTGTGTTTGAGGGGTGCAGTGATGGTGTCCTTCACAGAGAGGAGCCTCCATACAGCATGTTGTGTAAGTGAAGATGCTGGTGCTGCATGGGGCTCTTTGTCGCAGTCTTATCAAGATTGGAGCACAGCTTGAACACTTGCTGATATTTGCATACTGTACTGTAATAGCCTCTTTATGGCCGTATAAATAAAGTCCAAAACATCTCACCACTTCAAACAACATCATCTTATTTCGTAATTGAGAGTGACATTCTATTGTATTACAACCCATTGAAGGAGAGAATTTGGTTATTTTCCATAAAGAAAGCAGGTTTAGGACTATATTTCTATATTTTTCACTGATGTCTGAGTTGATGGCTGTGTGAGAGTGGGTTTTGATTTAGTTGTCATATCAGTAACTGAGGTTACTCACAGCTCAAATACAACCATGATATATCATATATGACAAACATATTTCATATGAGTCATAGCTACATACTTTAGAACTTCCTAAACTCTTGTAGGGAGGGGTGTAGAGGACAATGTGATAAGGGACATCCCAGAGAGTGTAATGTGTTTTACTGCAGTGAGAGGTAGTTGAGACACAGGCAGGAGCCGCTCAGATCTGTCCTTGAGGTACAGTAGTACCTTAGAAGCCTAATGTACTAGCAGGGTCCCGTCCTGTCCTCTCCTCTTTTCTCCTGTTGTGAAAGAGCTGGACTGGTGAAAGCAAATACTTGGTAGACGTTTTGTTGTCCGATCAGTGCAGAGGAAGGAGAGATGAGGAGAAAGATACCTTTTTAGACTATTGAGATGAATGCAGTCCCAACTCTTGGATAAGTGCAAATTAAGAAAGGAGGGGATAGAGAGGATGCCACGTTAGACCATTGAGATGCAGCTGCTGTCTCATTGCAGCAGTAGAGCTTGTGTAAGACCTCTGTCTTGGTTTGGCACCAAGCTAGCTTGACAAAGGATATAACAATAATTGTAGTAGTGTAGGAGTATGCAGCATCGGGCAATTATTAATTGATCAATTCATGTATTTTGTTATTGTTTGTTTGTATTTAATTGGCCAACAGTGCACCTATAAAATATAACACATTTTCCTTCATATTTCGTGAAGTTATAGTTATTCAGTCAAAGTTCCATTACTCATCTATCCCTTCCTGTCCTCCCCTTTTATAATGTATCTCCTGCCCTCTTATCTAATACAGAGCATTAGCAGGCCTGTAAAACTGCCTGTATTTCTCAGACTCATCAGTCATTATGCTTGCGTCTAATGGGTAGAAACGGCCACATCTCTTCCCTTCTCCACCATTCATTAACCCAGAGGCGGTGAACGCAAGACTGTCTCTGCTGAACGCTACCCTCTTATCACTGTGCTGCCCACACACACACACACGGCCGAGGAGGCTGGTGGGAGGAACTATAGGAGGACGGGCTCATTGTAATGGCTGGAATGGAATGAATGGAACTGTATCAAACATATGGAAACCACATTTTTGACTCCGTTCCATTCATTTAATTCCAGCCATTTCAATGAGCCTGTCCTCTTATAGCTCCTCCCACCAGCCTCCTCTGACACACGGATGTACATATGGACGTGCACACACACACATACACACAGACATACACATGGATGCAAGCACAAACGCACACATGCATGCCGCACACACACACACACACACACACACACACACACACACACACACACACACACACACACACACACACACACAGCTTGCTATTACCCTACCCTGATGCTTGAGTGTGTGTGTGATGCCGTTTTATCTCAAATTGAATTGTTGAGGAGGATGTTAAAGAGCCATATATCACCCAGACAGAGGCAAAGCAAAACAGTGTGTGTGTGTAAGCACTAAGCAGTGAGTGAATCCACAGCACTAGGGAGCTGAGATGAGAATGGTTCTGTTGTATTACATTAGAACTGAGGGACTGTGATGATGGCTTATGGTTTTTATACAGTCAGTTGGTAAATCAAGTTGTCAGCTTTTAAAAGGCAATCAGGTTCAGTGTGTGGGAATGACCTTACAGTGGGAATGACCTTCCCCAGCGGTAAAAACTGGTTGCCATTTCGTCATTATGACATCATGATCAGGTTATATACTGGTTGTAGAAGACTGTTTTGTTATCGTCTTTTTAGTGGTCAGAATTCTTTTTTTATAAAGACATGACGAGAACATTGCAACCAACGAGCAGAATGTAGTGCTGTGCTACGAATTACAGCCCACAATAATAAACTAGCAGATCAGCTGATCTCTCGTTGTTACCGTATGAAGTCATTATGATACCAGACAGCTGCTTCTAGGTTCTCTACTCCCACCCACAATGAAATATCGACCAATCAGGAGCATCGGAAACCATGGCTGAAGAATGTAAAGAAAATAATAGAGTATAAGAATATAAAAGTAGGAGGCCATATATTTCATTCAAAAGTTTCACCTTAAATGGCAAAAAAATATATAATATATGCCATTTGAAATAACTTAATTAGCCTAAATGTTAATTAGATTAAACAAATATAACTGAATCACGATTGACTTAACTTAGTTACACATTTCAAATATGGACAGATCTTGATAAGAAATGGCCATACCAGACAATTTTATTTTAAAGACAGTTGTATTTAATCGACTGCATGAATTGGAAACAAATCAAATAATAAGAGTACAGTACACCAACATAAGTTTTCCATTCATACATAAATTGCCACAGTAGAGTTGCTGTGGTAAACAACGAAATACTTTATTTCAGTTGTACAGAATGATTGTCATATAGTCTGGTCAAAAAGTAGGACTAAGTTGTTCCAATGATAATACCCACCAGAGGGCGAATATACAATACCAGTCAAAAGTTTGGACACACCTACTCATTCAAGGGTTTTTCTTTATTTTTACTATTTTCTACATTGTAGAATAATAGTGAAGACATCAAAACTATGAAATAACACATATGGAATCATGTAGGAACCAAAATGAAAATATATTATATATTTGAGATTCTTCAAAGTAGACATCCTTTACCTTGATGACAGCTTTGCACACTCTTGGCATTCTCTCAACCAGCTTCATGAGGTAGTCACCTGAATGCATTTCAATTAACAGCTGTGCCTTGTTAAAAGTTAATTTGAGGAACTTAATGCGTTTGAGCCAATCAGTTGTGTTGTGACAAGGTAGGGTTGGTATACAGAAGATAGCTTTATTTGGTATTTGGTCGAATTGCTGCAAAGAAATCACTACTAAAGGACACCAATAAGAAGAAGAGACTTGCTTGGGCCAAGAAACACGATCAATGGACGTTAGACCAGTGGAAATCTGTCCTTTGGTCTGATGAGTTTAACACTTTTTGCTTACTACATGATTCCATATGTGTTATTTCATAGTTTTGATGTCTTCACTATTATTCTACAATGTAGGAAAATAGTAAAAATAAAGAAAAACCCTTGAATGAGTAGGTGTGTCCAAACTTTTGACTGGTACTGTATCTTCAAAGACTTCCGGAATCGGAAGGGAATATGCAAAAAATTCAGAATTATCCAACCAGGATTTCCAGAAAACTTTGGAATTAAGGTTGTGATTCTGTCTACAGGTGATGATGTTCCTCTGGGTGTTCATATTCCTCCCTGTCCTCTCTGCGGCCCAACGGTCAGAGCCCATGTTCTCAGCGGTCACAGAGACCATGCTTCCTCCGGACTATGACAACAACCCCACCCAGCTCAACTACGGAGTGGCTGTCACCGACGTAGACAACGATGGAGACCTGGAGATGTTTGTAGCCGGGTGAGTGAGTGACATGGTCGTCAGAACTAATCAGAACTAGTCCAAATTGGTCAGAACCAGTCAGAATGTGTCAGAACCTGTGACATAGGAAACAGTGGATGATCTGGATATGTTCAGAGCCGGGTGAGTAAGTTAGAAGGCCTCAGAACCAGTCAAAATAACTTAGAAGAACCAGTCTGGAGATGTTCATAGCCGGGTGAGTAAGTTAGAAGATCTCAGAACAGTTAAAAGACCTTAGAAGAACCTGTCAAAACCAGTCAGTGGTTTTGAGTGAGTGATCTAGAAATGTTAGTGAGGAAATAACATAGGATGATCTGGAGATGTCCATAGCCGGTTAAGTGAGTGAGTCAGACGACGAGGCCCTCAAAATCAGTCAGAACTAGTCAGAAGTAGTTAGAACCAGGCAGAACTAGTCACTAGTATCCAAATGTGATCTTTAAAATCAAATCAAATCAAATCAAATTGTATTGGTCACATGCGCCGAATACAACAGGTGCAGACATTACAGTGAAATGCTTACTTACAGCCCTTAACCAACAGTGCATTTATTTTTAACAAAAAAAGTAAAAATAAAACAACAACAAAAAAAGTGTTGAGAAAAAAAAGAGCAGAAGTAAAATAAAGTGACAGTAGGGAGGCTATATATACAGGGGGGTACCGTTGCAGAGTCAATGTGCGTGGGCACCGGCTAGTTGAGGTAGTTGAGGTAATATGTACATGTGGGTAGAGTTAAAGTGACTATGCATAAATAATTAACAGAGTAGCAGCAGCGTAAAAAGGATGGGGTGGGGGGGCAGTGCAAATAGTCCGGGTAGCCATGATTAGCTGTTCAGGAGTCTTATGGCTTGGGGGTAGAAGCTGTGTTGAGAAGTCTTTTGGACCTAGACTTGGCACTCCGGTACCGCTTGCCGTGCGGTAGCAGAGAGAACAGTCTATGACTAGGGTGGCTGGAGTCTTTGACAATTTTGAGGGCCTTCCTCTGACACCGCCTGGTATAGAGGTCCTGGATGGCAGGAAGCTTGGCCCCAGTGATGTACTGGGCCGTACGCACTACCCTCTGTAGTGCCTTGCGGTCGGAGGCCAAGCAGTTGCCATACCAGGCGGTGATGCAACCAGTCAGGATGCTCTCGATGGTGCAGCTGTAGAATTTTTTGAGGATCTGAGGATCTTTACTGAGATAAACTGACAAAGATCATATTAGTCATAACCAGAGCCATATACAGTATATAGAGAGTTCGGCCAGGTGTTTAGAACGACTGCCATGATAGCGCCTTTATTCTCAAAATGTTTGTGATGTAACAATACGAGAGCTCCTCCGACAATTCCCTATGAAATAACCCGCTGTAAACAAGCAAAACAGACACTTCTATTGATTAGCATTTGGGATAACGTGTATCCAAGTCTGTACTGTTGTTGTGTAAACAAATTGCATATATGCTTTCACTGGACATCTTCATAGGTTTTGAAAACGATTCGAAATAAATAAACAACAACATGGAAGCGTCAATTATTGAGAAAGTGGCAATCTCGAAACGTTCAGACAGAATCCGCATTGGCCCAACTCTCTACATATATGACTCTGGTCAAAACTGTTCGAAAACAGCCTATTCAATATGCTCTCAATTATGTTAAACCTTGTTACATTTATTACTGCTTCAAGAAAATCCACAAGGGCATGTTTTATAGAAAATTCACAGGGTGGCCAAAATGACATCAACCTTTATGTAACATTACAGAAACAAACCTAAAACAACCTCTATTTCTGTTTAAATTCACTCCTGCCTCAAGAAAATCCACCATGACATGTTTTAACAGTAAATGAAACACAAGGTGGTACTATCACAAATTATGTCTATTACAGATAATTACGTAACAAAATGCCTCCTCTGTTAAACAATGTGAAATCCCATTCTGTTTCAAGAGGAAAATTGACTCGTTCTCACAGTAACAGCAGAATCAGGGAGTTTAAAGCAGAAAATCGCTTTCTTCCATTTATGGACCTAAGAGACAATTACAGTGATTCCAAGACAAGATAGTGATCTCTCCAATAACCCAAACAAGGAGGGAAAAATGGAAAGTGATCTGTCGTTCGCTGAACTTAAGGATGAGCGAAAAGTTAAAATAGGTCCTTACCTTAATGTAAGAGCAAGAGCTATCTTTACTTCACTGAACTAAACGTAGATGAAAGGGGGAAAGGGATCTGTCATTTCTGACCAAGAGGACAAGATTGAGGGTAGAAAGTGTTCTGTCGCTCACTGAGCTAAATGTACAAGAAAAGGGGGGAAGAGATCTGTCATTTTCTGAGCTAATGGAAGAGAGAGAAGAACAAAGATGAAAAAGAAAGTGTTTTAAGGATGAGAGTGTATAAGGGTGTCCAGAGGCTTCGACGAGTGGTGCTCATGAGAACAGAAAATGTTGGACAGAGCTACACTGATAGAAGGGGTTTGGTGAGACTGCAGCAGACAAGAGAGTGGAGGGAGAGGCAGAGACAGGGATGGTGAAATTAAGCACTGTCATCCCGTGTGGCATCTAGCTGAAGTTAAGTGATTGGAAGTTCAATAAGAAGTAGCCCTTTATTCTTAAAAACAAGATGATTTGGCATCAAACCCTTCATCAGGGCAGGCTGATGACCTTCACATTGTCTGAAGATCTCCTTCTCTTCTCCTTTATTCATTATCTATGTCTTTTTTCTAGCTTTAACAGTTCTAATTTGGCACCAGGTGCTAATCTTTTCTAAAGGGAACATTGAGGACAAAATATAAAATAATGGTGAGAATTTTTTTAAAAATAAAAGTAAATTGTAAATTAACATAGTTTCATGTTTTAGCTTTTATTTTTTGGTGTTTTAACCTCGCTGAAAAAACCTGACCCTTTAGTAGTAAACCTGCCCCTCAGACATAAAACAATGGGGCATAGCCTACTGTATACATGTATATACAGTGAGGGAAAAAAGTATTTGATCCCCTGTTGATTTTGTATGTTTGCCCACTGACAAAGAAATGATCAGTCTATAATTTTAATGGTAGGTTTATTTGAACAGTGAGAGACAGAATAAAATAAAATAAATCAAGAAAAACGCATGTCAAAAATGTTATAAATTGATTTGCATTTTAATGAGGGAAATAAGTATTTGACCCCCTCTCAATCAGAACGATTTCTGGCTCCCAGGTGTCTTATACAGGTAACGAGCTGAGATTAGGAGCACACTCTTAAAGGGAGTGCTCCTAATCTCAGCTTGTTACCTGTATAAAAGACACCTGTCCACAGAAGCAATCAATCAATCAGATTCCAAACTCTCCACCATGGCCAAGACCAAAGAGCTCTCCAAGGATGTCAGGGACAATATTGTAGACCTACACAAGGCTGGAATGGGCTACAAGACCATCGCCAAGCAGCTTGGTGAGAAGGTGACAACAGGTGGTGCGATTATTCGCAAATGGAAGAAACACAAAAGAACTGTAAATCTCCCTCGGCCTGGGGCTCCATGCAAGATCTCACCTTGTGGAGTTGCAATGATCATGAGAACGGTGAGGAATCAGCCCAGAACTACGCGGGAGGATCTTGTCAATGATCTCAAGGCAGCTGGGACCATAGTCACCAAGAATACAATTGGTAACACACTACGCCGTGAAGAACTGAAATCCTGCAGTGCCCACAAGGTCCCCCTGCTCAAGAAAGCACATATACAGGGCCGTCTGAAGTTTGCCAATGAACATCTGAATGATTCAGAGGAGAACTGGGTGAAAGTGTTGTGGTCAGATGAGACCACAATGGAGCTCTTTGGCATCAACTCAACTCGCTGTGTTTGGAGGAGGAGGAATGCTGCCTATGACCCCAAGAACACCATCCCCACCGTCAAACATGGAGGTGGAAACATTATGCTTTGGGGGTGTTTTTCTGCTAAGGGGACAGGACAACTTCACTGCATCAAAGGGACGATGGACGGGGCCATGTACCGTCAAATCTTAGGTGAGAACCTCCTTCCCTCAGCCAGGGCATTGAAAATGGGTCGTGGATGGGTATTTCAGCATGACAATGACCCAAAACACACAGCCAAGGCAACAAAGGAGTGACTCAAGAAGAAGCACATTAAGGTCCTGGAGTGGCCTAGCCAGTCTCCAGACCTTAATCCCATAGAAAATCTGTGGAGGGAGCTGAAGGTTCGAGTTGCCAAACGTCAGCCTCGAAACCTTAATGACTTGGAGAAGATCTGCAAAGAGGAGTGGGACAAAATCCCTCCTGAGATGTGTGCAAACCTGGTGGCAAACTACAAGAAACGTCTGACCTCTGTGATTGCCAACAAGAGTTTTGCCACCAAGTCATGTTTTGCAGAGGGGTCAAATACTTATTTCCCTAATTAAAATGCAAATCAATTTACAAAATTTTCTACATTAGTTTTTCTGGATTTTGTTGTTGTTATTCTGTCTCTCACTGTTCATATAAACCTACCATTAAAATTATAGACTGATCATGTCTTTGTCAGTGGGCAAACGTACAAAATCAGCAGGGGATCGAAAACTTTTTTCCCTCACTGTATTTGAGCAGCATTATTATTCCATAGACACATATTTTTACATAGTTCAGTCTCTTGTGAAAGACAAATCATCTCAACCTCTCTCCCCAGAACCAAATCTCACGCAATGTTTGGTTCTGTGTTGCCGAGATGAGACACAGTTAAGTGTATGTCTGTGATCCGTAGAACACATCTGTAGTTAAGGTATGAGACAAGTCTTCAGTGAAGTCCTGAGGTCAGATAAGGGAATGTGCTATCTGGGACTCTTGGGATGTCCCTACCCAATTGAAGTTGACATTTTAAAATGTTTAAAGTAAGGGTCATGGTTATGGTTAAGGGTGTTAGGTTCTAAATGAACCGAGTAAAAAACTTGCGGACGATTAGTAAAGCTCAAACCAAGTTTATTCACCCAAAGGGTGAGCAGCTGAACAGATAAAAACATGTTTCCACCAGCACAAATATACCGTGGGGAGAACAAGTATTTGATACACTGCCGATTTTGCAGGTTTTCCTACTTACAAAGTATGTAGAGGTCTGTCATTTTTATCATAGGTACACTTCAACTGTGAGAGACGGAATCTAAAACAAAAATCCAGAAAATCATATTGTATGATTTTTAAGTAATTAATTTGCATTTTATTGCATATAATAAGTATTTGATCACCTACCAACCAGTAAGAATTCCGGCTCTCACAGACCTTTAAGAAGCCCTCCTGTTCTCCACTCATTACCTGTATTAACTGCACCTGTTTGAACTCGTTACCTGTATAAAAGACACCTGTCCACACACTCAATCAAACAGACTCCAACCTCTCCACAATGGCCAAGACCAGAGAGCTGTGTAAGGACATCAGGGATAAAATTGTAGACCTGCACAAGGCTGGGATGGGCTACAGGACAATAGGCAAGGAGCTTGGTGAGAAGGCAACAACTGTTGGCGCAATTATTAGAAAATGGAAGAAGTTCAAGATGACGGTCAATCAACCTCGGTCTGGGGCTCCATGCAAGATCTCACCTCGTGGGGCATCAATGATCATGAGGAAGGTAAGGGATCAGCCCAGAACTACACGGCAGGACCTGGTCAATGACCTGAAGAGAGCTGGGACCACAGTCTCAAAGAAAACCATTAGTAACACACTACGCCGTCATGGATAAAAATCCTGCAGCACACGCGAGGTCCCCCTGCTCAAGCCAGCGCATGGCCAGGCCCGTCTGAAGTTTGCCAATGACCATCTGGATGATCCAGAGGAGGAATGGGAGAAGGTCATGTGGTCTGATGAGACAAAAATAGAGCTTTTTGGTCTAAACTGCACTCGCCGTGTTTGGAGGAAGAAGAAGGATGAGTACAACCCCAAGAACACCATCCCAACCGTGAAGCATGGAGGTGGAAACATCATTCTTTGGGGATGCTTTTCTGCATAGGGGACAGGACGACTGCACCGTATTGAGGGGAGGATGGATGGGGCCATGTATCGCGAGATCTTGGCCAACAACCTCCTTCCCTCAGTAAGAGCATTGAAGATGGGTCGTGGCTGGGTCTTCCAGCATGACAACATCCCGAAACACACAGCCAGGGCAACTAAGGAGTGGCTCCGTAAGAAGCATCTCAAGGTCCTGGAGTGGCCTAGCCAGTCTCCAGACCTGAACCCAATAGAAAATCTTTGGAGGGAGCTAAAAGTCCGTATTGCCCAGCAACAGCCCCGAAACCTGAAGGATCTGGAGAAGGTCTGTATGGAGGAGTGGGCCAAAATCCCTGTTGCAGTGTGTGCAAACCTGGTCAAGACCTACAGGAAACGTATGATCTCTGTAATTGCAAACAAAGGTTTCTGTACCAAATATTAAGTTCCGCTTTTCTGATGTATCAAATACTTATGTCATGCAATAAAATGCAAATGAATAACTTAAAAATCATACAATGTGATTTTCTGGATTTTTGTTTTAGATTCCATCTCTCACAGTTGAAGTGTACCTATGATAAAAAGTACAGACCTCTACATGCTTTGTAAGTAGGAAAATCTGCAAAATCGGCAGTGTATCAAATACTTGTTCTCCCCACTGTATATACTCCAATTTAGGTGAACTCCTCCTTCCCTCTAAACATTACATGGTTATTGCTAGGCAGGAAGTTAAGTGATGCAGGTAGTAAACTGTTCCTTCTCCCTTAATCTGACCTGACCTGACCTCGCCCCCCATTCCTCACTAAACCACATCTCTCCACCTTTATCAGTGACTGCAACCATGTGATTGCCTTTCCTTTGCTCAGTACATTCCAAGCTTAATTGCCTCCACCATATAAAATCAAATCAAATGTATTGGTCACATACAAATGGTTAGCAGATGTTATTGCGAGTGTAGTGAAATGCTTGTGGTCTAGTTCCGACAGTGCAGTAATATCTAGCAAGTAATAACTAACAGTTCCACAACTAATATCTAATACACACAAATCTAAGTAAAGGAATGGAATAAGAATATATAAATATTTGGATGAGCAATGCAATGGTCAGAGCGGCATAGGCTAAGATGCAATAGATAGTATAGAGTACAGTATATACACTGCTCAAAAAAATAAAGGGAACACTTAAACAACACATTGTAATTCCAAGTCAATCACACTTCTGTGAAATCAAACTGTCCACTTAGGAAGCAAAACTGATTGACAATAAATGTCACATGTGTCAGGGTATCTGATGCGGATGTGGTGCGGAATCAAGTGCAGGACACAGGAGCTAAGTCAAACCAGTCTTTACTTGAAAAGACAAAATAACAAACGGGTCTAACCAACCCGGAGGCGAACAATACGCAACAGTGCGTAAAACACAAAACCGACTGCGCACGAAAACAACAGTGCGACGGTACACACTAGCGACTGGCAAAAAGTGAACAGCACCAACAGACAGGTGAAACCAATTACACACAACACATGACAGAAACAACGAGAACTTATAGGACACATAATCAACACTAAACATGAACAGGTGTACCAAACAGACCAAACCCAACAAACATCGAAAACAAAGAACTGTGGCAGCTAGTACTCCGGAGACGACGACCGCCGAAGCCTGCCCGAACAAGGAGGAGGAGCAGCCTCGGCCGAAACCGTGACAGTACCCCCCCCTTGATGCGCGGCTCCAGCCGTGCGCCGACCCCGGCCTCAAGGACAACCAGGAGGACGCGGAGCAGGGCGCGTGGGATGACCACGATGGAACTCAGTCAGAAGAGACGGGTCTAAGATGTCCCTCCTCGGCACCCAGCACCGCTCCTCCGGGCCGTACCCCTCCCACTCCACGAGATATTGGAGACCCCCCATCCGACGTCTCGAATCCAAGATGGACCGCACGGTGTACGCCGGTGCCCCCTCGATGTCCAATGGGGCGGAGGAGTCTCTCTGATCTCATCTTCCTGGAGTGGACCAGCTACCACCGGCCTGAGAAGAGACACATGGAACGAGGGGTTAATACGATAGTCACTAGGCAGTTGTAATCTGTAACACACCTCGTTCAATCTTCTCAGGACTTTAAACGGCCCCACAAACCGCCGACCCAGTTTCCGGCAGGGCAGGCAGAAGGGCAGGTTTCTGGTAGAGAGCCAGACTCGATCACCAGGTGCGTACACCGGCCCCTCACTGCGGTGGAGATCGGCGCTCGCCTTCTGACGACGGATGGCCCGCTGCAGATGGACGTGTGCAGCGTTCCACGTCTCCACCGAGCGCCGCACCCACTCATCCACCGCAGGAGCCTCGATCTGGCTCTGCTGCCATGGTGCCAGAACCGGCTGGTAACCTAACACACATTGGAAAGGGGTTAGGTTAGTTGAGGAGTGGCGTAGGGAATTCTGGGCCATTTCTGCCCAAGGAACATACCGTGCCCACTCCTCCGGCCGGCCCTGGCAGTATGATCTAAGAAACCTACCCACATCCTGGTTCACGCGTTCCACCTGCCCATTACTCTCTGGATGGTAACCCGAGGTAAGGCTCACCGAGACCCCCAAACGCTCCATAAATGCTCTCCAGACTCTGGAGGTGAACTGGGGACCTCGATCAGACACAATATCCTCGGGTACCCCGTAGTGCCGGAAAACGTGGGTGAATAGAGCTTCGGCGGTCTGTAGGGCAGTAGGAAGGCCCGGCATAGGGCGCAAACGACAGGCCTTAGAGAACCGGTCCACAACGACCAGTATAGTGGTATTCCCCTGCGAGGGGGGAAGGTCAGTGATGAAGTCCACCGAGAGGTGAGACCATGGTCATTGTGGAACGGGCAGGGGTTGTAACTTACCCCTAGGCAGATGTCTAGGCGCCTTACACTGGGCGCACACCGAGCAGGAGGAGACATAAACCCTCACATCCCTGGCTAACGTGGGCCACCAGTACTTAGCACTAAGACAGTGCACTGTCCGGCCAATACCAGGATGTCCAGAGGAGGGTGACGTGTGAGCCCAATAAATGAGTCGATCCCGAACCTCGAGCGGAACGTACGTCCGACCCACAGGACACTGTGGAGGGCTAGGGTCGGTACGCAACGCCCGCTCGATTTCAGCATCGACCTCCCACACAACCGGTGCCACTAGACAAGACTCCGGTAGTATGGAAGTGGGCTCAACGGACCTCTCCTCTGTGTCATACCGCCGGGACAGGGCGTCTGCCTTACCGTTCTGGGACCCAGGGATGTACGTGATTTTAAATACGAACCTGGCTAGAAACATGTTCCACCGAGCCTGGCGAGGGTTCAGTCTCCTAGCTGCCCGGATGTACTCCAGGTTCCGATGGTCAGTCAAAATGAGGAAAGGGTGTTGAGCCCCCTCAAGCCAATGCCTCCACACCTTTAGGGCCTGTACCACGGCTAACAGCTCCCTGTCCCCTACGTCATAATTCCGCTCCGCCGGGCTGAGCTTTTTTGAGTAAAAAGCACAGGGGCGGAGTTTAGGTGGCGTGCCGGACCGTTGAGATAGAACGGCCCCTATACCGGCCTCAGACGCGTCCACCTCTACCTGAAATGGTAAGGCGGGATCCGGATGCGCCAGCACCGGAGCCGAAGTAAACAGGCCCTTCATTTTCCCAAAAGCCCTGTCCGCCTAAGCTGACCACTGCAAGCGCACCGGACACCCCTTCAGAATATACGTGATGGGAGCTGCCACCTGTCCAAAACCCCGGATAAACCTCCGGTAGTAATTCGCAAAGCCCAAGAACTGCTGCACCTCTTTAACAGTGGTTGGGGTTTGCCAATTACGCACGGCTGACACACGGTCCACCTCCATCTTCACCCCTGACGCGGACAACCGATAACCCAAAAAGGAGACAGACTCCTGGAAAAACAGACATTTCTCTGCCTTGACATACAGGTCGTGCTCCAACAGCCTCCTCAACACTCGACGCACCAGGGCTACATGCTCGGCTCGGGTAGAAGAGTACACCAGAATGTCATCAATGTACACGACCACACCTTGCCCCTGCATGTCCCGGAAGATCTCATCCATGAAGGATTGGAAGACTGAAGGAGCATTCATCAACCCGTATGGCATGACGAGATACTCGTAATGACCCGAGGTGGTACTAAAGGCTGTTTTCCATTCATCGCCCTCCCTAATGCGCAACAAGTTATATGCACTCCTGAGATCCAGTTTTGTGAAGAAACGCGCTCCGTGCAATGATTCCGTCATAGTCGCAATCAGAGGGAGTGGATAACTGTATTTCACAGTAATCTGATTGAGACCACGGTAATCAATGCACGGGCGCAACCCTCCATCCTTTTTCTTCACAAAAAAGAAGCTTGAGGACGCAGGGGAAGTGGAGGGCCGTATGTATCCCTGTCTCAAAGATTCGGCTATGTAAGTCTCCATAGCCCTTTTATCCTCTTGAGACAAAGGATACACGTGGCTCCGCGGGAGCGCTGCTCCTGCCTGGAGGTCTATCGCACAATCCTCCTGTCTGTGAGGAGGCAACTGCGTCGCCCTCGATTTACTGAACACAAGTGCCAAATCCCCATATTCAGGGGGAATGTGCAATGCGGGCACTTGGTTTGGACTTTCCACCGAGGTCGCCCCCACGGAAACACCCAGACATCGCCCCTCACACTGAGCAGACCACTCCTTGAGAGCCCTCTGTTGCCACGAAATGGAAGGGTTATGGGTACTTAACCAGGAGAGTACGCAGGAGAGTCGATCAGATATAGCTGAATAGTCTCCTCATGACCCCCCTGCGTACACATCTTAAGTGGTGCTGTGACCTCCCTAATCAACCCCGAACCCAACGGGCGGCTATCTAATGCATGAACGGGAAATGGAGCGTCAACAGGAAGGAGGGGAATCCCTAAATCTAAACAAAATTTCCGATCAACAAAATTCCCAGCTGCGCCTGAATCTACTAGCGCCTTATGCCGGGAATGAGGTGCAACCTGTGGAAAACTTACAGGTATACAAACATGCACAACAGAGAGCTCTGGGTAATGGGGCGTCTACTCACCTGGGATGGCTCCCCAGTGCGTGGCCTGTTGTCCCCTCCTCCTGGAGACCCTCCCCAGCACCTGGCCGCAGTGTGCCCTCCACGGCCACAATTGGTGCAGGGGACAGCCTCCCTCGGGCTCCTTCTCCTCCTCTCTCTAGCGCCAGCACCCCCGAGCTCCATAGGGCTCGGCTCGGAGGTGCTGGAGGATGGAATGGACGGACCCCACTCGGGACGTCCACGGGTGGCCAGCAGGGTGTCAAGACGGATGGACATGTCGACCAACTGGTCGAACGTGAGGTTGGTGTCCCTGCAAGCCAACTCACGTTGGACGTCCTCCCGTAGACTACATCGAAAGTGATCGATGAGGGCCCGTTCATTCCACCCTGCATCTGCCGCTAGAGTCCGGAACTCCAGTGCGAACTCCTGTGCGCTCCTCCTCCCCTGTCGGAGGTAGAATAGACGCTCCCCCGCCGCTTTCCCCTCAGGTGGATGGTCGAACACGGCCCTGAAGCGACGGGAGAACTCCGCATAGGAGATGGTGGTGGCGTCTATCCTCCTCCATTCGGCGTTGGCCCATTCCAACGCCTTGCCTGTGAGACAGGAGATGAGGGCGGAAACGCTCTCGTGTCCCGAGGGCACCGGGTGTACAGTGGCCAGGTAGAGCTCCACCTGCAGGAGGAACCCCTGACACCCGGCAGCCGTGCCGTCATACGCCCTCGGGAGCGAGAGCCGAATCCCACTGGGTTCCGGACCTTGGACGGGCGGACCGACCGATGGTGATGGTGTGATAGGTGGGGGTGTGGGTACCCCTCTGGACTCCCATCTGTGTAAGGTGTTGATGACGTCCTGCAGAGCGGTCCCAAGTCGATGGATCTGATCATCCTGGCTGCGGACGCGCTCCTCCAACGACTCAGGCGCTGCTGTTGCTCCTGCTGACTCCATGGGAAGGTGTGTAATTCTGTCAGGGTATCTGATGCGGATGTGGTGCGGAATCAAGTGCAGGACACAGGAGCTAAGTCAAACCAGTCTTTACTTGAAAAGACAAAATAACAAACGGGTCTAACCAACCCGGAGGCGAACAATACGCAACAGTGCGTAAAACACAAAACCGACTGCGCACGAAAACAACAGTGCGACGGTACACACTAGCGACTGGCAAAAAGTGAACAGCACCAACAGACAGGTGAAACCAATTACACACAACACATGACAGAAACAACAAGAACTTATAGGACACATAATCAACACTAAACATGAACAGGTGTACCAAACAGACCAAACCCAACAAACATCGAAAACAAAGAACGGTGGCAGCTAGTACTCCGGAGTTGACGACCGCCGAAGCCTGCCCGAACAAGGAGGAGGAGCAGCCTCGGCCGAAACCGTGACAACATGCTGTTGTGCAAATGGAATAGACAACAGGTGGAAATTATAGGCAATTAGCAAGACACTCCCAATTAAGGACTAGTTTTGCAGGTGGTGACCACAGACCACTTCTCAGTTCCTATGCTTCCTGGCTGATGTTTTGGTCACTTTTGAATGCTGGCGGTGCTTTCACTCTAGTGGTAGCATGAGACGGAGTCTACAACCCACACAAGTGCCTCAGGTAGTGCAGCTCATCCAGGATGGCACATCAATGCGAGCTGTGGCAAGAAGGTTTGCTGTGTCTGTCAGCGTAGTGTCCAGAGAATGGAGGCGCTACCAGGAGACATGCCAGTACATCAGGAGACGTGGAGGAGGCCGTAGGAGGGCAACAACCCAGCAGCAGGGCTGCTACCTCCGCCTTTGTGCAAGGAGGAGCAGGAGGAGCACTGCCAGAGCCCTGCAAAATGACCTCCAGCAGGCCACAAATGTGCATGTGTCTGCTCAAACGGTCAGAAACAGACTCCATGAGGGTGGTATGAGGGCCCGACGTCCACAGGTGGGGGTTGTGCTTACAGCCCAACACCGTGCAGGACGTTTGGCATTTGCCAGAGAACACCAAGATTGGCAAATTCGCCACTGGCGCCCTGTGCTCTTCACAGATGAAAGCAGGTTCACACTGAGCACATGTGAGAGACGTGACAGAGTCTGGAGACGCCGTGGAGAACGTTCTGCTGCCTGCAACATCCTCCAGCATGACCGGATTGGCGGTGGGTCAGTCATGGTGTGGGTGGCATTTCTTTGGGGGGCCGCACAGCCCTCCATGTGCTCGCCAGAGGTAGCCTGACTGCCATTAGGTACCGAGATGAGATCCTCAGACCCCTTGTGAGACCATATGCTGGTGCGGTTGGCCCTGGGTTCCTCCTAATGCAAGACAATGCTAGACCTCATGCTGGCTGAGTGTGTCAGCAGTTCCTGCAAGAGGAAGGCATTGATGCTATGGACTGGCCCCGCCCGTTCCCCAGACCTGAATCCAATTGAGCACATCTGGGACATCATGTCTCGCTCCATCCACCAATGCCACGTTGCACCACAGACTGTCCAGGAGTTGGCGGATGCTTTAGTCCAGGTCTGGGAGGAGATCCCTCAGGAGACCATCCGCCACCTCATCAGGAGCATGCCCAGGCGTTGTAGGGAGGTCATACAGGCACGTGGAGGCCACACACACTACTGAGCCTCATTTTGACTTGTTTTAAGGACATTACATCAAAGTTGGATCAGCCTGTAGTGTGGTTTTCCACTTTAATTTTGAGGGTGACTCCAAATCCAGACATCCATGGGTTGATACATTTGATTTCCATTGATAATTTTAGTGTGATTTTGTTGTCAGCACATTCAACTATGTAAAGAAAAAAGTATTTAATAAGATTATTTCATTCATTCAGATCTAGGATGTGTTATTTTAGTGTTCCCTTAATTTTTTTGAGCAGTGTACATATGAGATGGGTAATGCAAGATATGTAAACATTATTACGATAGTATAGAATACATTCCTCCTACAGATAACCATTAACTTCTGGTGTAGAAACGAGACTATGGCACTCCTCATTTCCATAGGAAAGCTGATGATTAACTATAATATGTTCTGACAGTATTTACACGTCCTGCATTCCTCTCTTTCCCTCTGTGACATGGTTAAGGATATTTCTAGTTTAAAAGTCAGAACCCATCAAGGTAAGGGGAGGGGTTAAAGTTAGGGGAGGGGTTAAAGTAAGGGTAAGGGGAGGGGTTAAAGGTTTAGGGTTGGGATGTCCCAAGGATGATGGATAGCACTGACCGTCAGATAAGTCTCCATAAATGACAGGTTTACTCTTTGTTTGACCTCCCATCATCTCTCTGCTCCATCTATTGCCTATAACATCCAGCCTTTAACATCTACAGCCTATAACAAACAGCCTATAACATCTATGGCCTATAACATCCAGCCGTTAACATCTACAGCCTATAACAAACAGCCTATAACATCTACGGCCTATAACATCCGGTGCGTCAATTTAAGTAACATTAAAAAAGCTAGAGATATCCGTTTTTTTGCATGGTCTGCATCTCAATCCACCACATCTGCCTATGTCGCCCTTCCACATCTGTGATGGAAAGTGGCAGAGCTACAGCACTGTTTCAGACCAAGAGACATCCGGAAAATCCGTCTTCTCACAAAAACACCTGTAGCTACTGAACGGTTTGGCCTATAAACTAATACCATTCTATATAGATGGAGAACACGATGGTGTTCTCCATTTTGCTCTACGACCCCCACAAGCCCCACGGGACTCATCTGAAATCAGTAACGCTGATGTGTCAACTTTTGTCTGTAGTGTCCGAACCATTTGGGCTACAAACTAATATGACCCCACTGTAGAAAGGGGAGACTTTCACGAACACGATGGTGTCACAGGACTCGTCTAAAGGTAACCTATAGAAATGAATGGAAGTATGGAGGTAGTTTAGTGCCTACAAAAATATTTCCTAAACTTTCTTATATTTCCTAGATATAAGACAGACACATCAAAAACGTATTATTATAAATAATTTTTGTTATATTTTTGGGGGATACCTAAAGGGGTCCTAAAATTCAAAATCAAATAGCTACATTATCCATGGTATGAACTTCTTAAAACAATTCCATATGTCAGCTTATAAATCCCCCCCCCCCAGCCTATAACGTCTACGGCATATAACATCCAGCCTTTAACATCTGCGGCATATAACATCCAGCCTATAACTACTGTAGTAACTACAGACGGTTTTAGAAATTGACTTTTCTAAGGGAACTCTCATGAACCTTAGATGGGACTTGAACATTTTCATTTCATTATAAATACCTGAAGGTAAGAGACATAAACTGGTGTTTGCTAATACCTCAACTTTAGCTCAGAGGGTTAACACGATCTTGAGGCGATTTAATACAAGAAGGCAATTACTCCCTGTTGTTCCCCCATGATTGATTGATGGTTTTAGGTGCAGCCCTATGGGCGACATTTAACTCTTCTTAAAACAGGTACTATTTGCCCTAACAATACCTCACAAATCTTCAAGTGGGATCTCTCAAAACTTCCGTTAGAATAGTGTCCATGAGAAGGTAATTATTATTTATGCAAATATTGCAACTCTGAGCCCTGTAACTCAGTTGTTGCTATTGCTCAAAGGGTTTACATGATGTGCAGCCTTTAACTCTGTTGTTGGTCTCTCACAGATACAACGGTCCCAACCTGGTTCTGAAGTACGACAAGCAGAGGAAGAGACTGGTCAACATCGCTGTTGACAACCGTAGCTCCCCTTTCTACGCTCTGAGAGATCGCCAAGGCAACGCCATCGGAGTGACAGCCTGCGACATTGATGGAGACGGAAGAGAGGAGATCTATGTGCTCAATACCAACAACGCCTTCTCAGGTACACACACACACAGAGAGATGCATGCACATGTTTAAGCATACATTCATACACATACACCCGCACACGCACTAACACGCACACACACAAGTATACACACACATACACACGGATCACGTCCTCTCATCTCTCTGCAGACACTAACACAGAAGGGAGGATCAATATAGCAGAGATAAACATTTCTAATCACAGACTTCATCAGGTAACAGATAAGGACTTTGTGTCGCTATAAATCTTCTGAGAGTTTATAGGACTGACTGCCAAAAGTACAATATCACAGCTTTATCATTTTCTCTTTACTTTTTTACCCCCAAAATGGTTGTATAGGATTTTAGATGTTTTATCTTAATTTAAATCTAAAATATTTCCTCTCCTCTCCTCTCCTCTCCTCTCCTCTCCTCTCCCTCTCCTCTCCTCTCCTCTCCTCTCCTCTCCTCTCCTCTCCTCTCCTCTCCTCTCCTCTCCTCTCCTCTCCTCTCTTCTTTCTCTCCTCTCCTCTCCTGAAGGTCGCGCCACCTACTCTGATAAGCTCTTTAAGTTCCGTAATGGCCGGTTTGAAGATCTGTTAAACGACGACATTAACGAACACCGTGATGTAGCCAACCGCTTGGCTGGACGATCTGTAGCCTGCATAGACCGAAAGGTACAGGAGCTACACACGCATAGCACCTGCACACACACACACACACACACACACACACACACACACACACACACACACACACACACACACACACACACACACACACACACACACACATGCACGCACAGACTGAGAAACACATTCACACTGCAGAACTCACTATACACAGCTCTCTCTAAACAGATTGTCTTTCTATGTCAGTTTCTGTCTTTTACACCCCATTACTAACCTCTTACAGTGGGGAAAAAAAGTATTTAGTCAGCCACCAATTGTGCAAGTCCTCCCACTTAAAAAGATGAGAGAGGCCTGTAATTTTCATCATAGGTACACGTCAACTATGACAGACAAAATGAGGAAAGAAAATCCAGAAAATCACATTGTAGGATTTTTAATGAATTGCAAATTATGGTGGAAAATAAGCATTTGGTCAATAACAAAAGTTTCTCAATACTTTGTTATATACCCTTTGTTGGCAATGACACACGTCAAACGTTTTCTGTAAGTCTTCACAAGGTTTTCACACACTGTTGCTGGTATTTTGGCCCATTCCTCCATGCAGATCTCCTCTAGAGCAGTGATGTTTTGGGGCTGTCACTGGGCAACACGGATTTTCAACTCCCTCCAAATATTTTCTATGGGGTTGAGATCTGGAGACTGGCTAGGCCACTCCAGGACCTTGAAATGCTTCTTATGAAGCCACTCCTTCGTTGCCCGGGCGGTGTGTTTGGGATCATTGTCATGCTGAAAGACCCAGCCACGTTTCATCTTCAATGCCCTTGCTGATGGAAGGAGGTTTTCACTCAAAATCTCATGATACATGGCCCCATTCATTCTTTCCTTTACACGGATCAGTCGTCCTGGTCCCTTTGCAGAAAAACAGCCCCAAAGCATGGTGTTTCCACCCCCATGCTTCACAGTAGGTATGGTGTTCTTTGGATGCAACTCAGCATTCTTTGTCCTCCAAACACGACGAGTTGAGTTTTTACCAAAAAGTTCTATTTTGGTTTCATCTGACCATATGACATTCTCCCAATCCTCTTCTGGATCATCCAAATGTACTCTAGCAAACTTCAGACGGGCCTGGACATGTACTGGCTTAAACAGGGGGACACGTCTGGCACTGCAGGATTTGAGTCCCTGGCGGCGTAGTGTGTTACTGATGGTAGACTTTGTCACTTTGGTCCCAGCTCTCTGCAGGTCATTCACTAGGTCCCCCCGTGTGGTTCTGGGATTTTTGCTCACCGTTCTTGTGATCATTTTGACCCCACGGGTTGAGATCTTGCGTGGAGCCCCAGATCGAGGGAGATTATCAGTGGTCTTGTATGTCTTACATTTCCTAATAATTGCTCCCACAGTTGATTTCTTCAAACCAAGCTGCTTACCTATTGCAAATTCAGTCTTCCCAGCCTGGTGCAGGTCTACAATTTTGTTTCTGGTGTCCTTTGACAGCTCTTTGGTCTTGGCCATAGTGGAGTTTGGAGTGTGACTGTTTGAGGTTGTGGACAGGTGTCTTTTATACTGATAACAAGTTCAAACGGGTGCCATTAGTACAGGTAACGAGTGGAGGACAGAGGAGCCTCTTAAAGAAGAAGTTACAGGTCTGTGAGAGCCAGAAATCTTGCTTGTTTGTAGGTGACCAAATACTTATTTTCCACCATAATTTGCAAATAAAAAATCCTACAATGTGATTTTCTGGATTTTCTTTTCTCAATTTGTCTGTCATAGTTGACGTGTACCTATGATGAAAATTACGGGCCTCTCTCATCTTTTTAAGTGGGAGAACTTGCACAATTGGTGGCTGACTAAATACTTTTTTTCCCCACTGTATCTCATTTGAGCATATCAACAATAACTCAGGCTCTCTGTTTGTCTCTTCTCCAAGCCCATATTATGGTGTGGGTTTTATGTTTGTGTGTGTTTCTGTGTGTGTGTGTGTTTGTGTGACTGTATGTGCGTAGTCATAATTCATGCTTGCTGTGTGTCCCGCCCTCCTCAGTGTGTGTTATGACAGTTCATTAGAAGAGAGATGTGGTGTTCCGTCTCCTCTTTTGCTCAGTGCACCGCTGTAATTACAAAACAATGTGCTCGTTCATTCTACAGACAGACATACAAGGGGAGAAATGATGTCTACACACATTTATACGCACAGACATGCATACACACAAAATACAAACACACAGACAAACACACACATTTAAACGAACACACATGCATGCACGCATGACACACACACACACACACACACACACAGTAAGATAAAGTGGCAATGGATGTCCAGTGTATGGGCCAAATGGAGATCGGCAGACCAGCATATTTCTGTAATCATGACTGCAGTCCTCTCTACACCCCCCTTCCCCCCTCGCTCTCTCGCTCTCTCTGTGTCAGGTTGAGGGATAAAGCTGTTACCCAGTGAGGTACAGTACGGACAGTATTAGAATCGATTTTCTGACTGCAGTCTCATCTGACTGGGCATGGGAGAGGAGCCAAACCCATAGGAAAGAGATCTCCTTTTAATATGACAGTACCTTTAGAATGGTCCAAACTCTTAGTCTCCTTGAGTGTTTGTATTGTGTGTGCGTACTGTGTGTATGTGTGTGTTTGCGCACGGGCGTGTGTGTGTGTGTGTTTATTTCATGAGATGGATGAGAGAATAAAGCATTTTCCTTTAGCTGTAAAAATCCACCTCTCCTATACTTTCTGAGATTACCTTCTTATTCTCCCATCCACAGTTGGAGTTAAGTTAACGGCAGTCATTGATGAGCAGGGTGTGAGCCCACCTCATGTAATGGAGATTTCTCATCATTACACTGTAATATGATATTTAATATATCAATTATAGCCCCATTGGACCAGCATCACAAGGTTAGAAAGACCACTGGTGCTGGTGTTATATACAAAATTGCTATCTAAATTTGACCAGTTTCTCACAGCAGGAAAATAATCCTGCAGCAACAGGAAACTTGAATTATTATGTGGAATATAATTAATGGCCATTTTTGTAGGGGTTGATACAAGTTTTTAACATAAAATATCTTGCCGGTCAAATGTATGCATGTGTATATTTATAAATAAATGAATATGCCTTCGGAAAGTATTCAGACCACTTGCCTTTTTCCACATTTTGTTAGGTTACAGCCTTATTCTAAAATTGATTAAATAGTTTTTTCCCCAACATCAATCTACACACAATACACTAATGATAAAGCAAAAACTGGAAATATCACATTTACATAAGTATTCAGACCCTTTACTCAGTACTTTGTTGAAGCACCTTTGGCAGCGATTACAGCCTTGAGTATTCTTAGGTATGACGCTACAAGCTTGGCACACCTGTATTTGGGGAGTTTCTCCCACTCTTCTCTGCAGATCCTCTCAAGCTCTGTCAGGTTGGATGGGGAGCGTTGCTGCATAGCTATTTTCAGGTCTCTCAGAGATGTTTGATCGGGTTCAAGTCCAGGCTCTGGCTGGGCCACTCAAGGACATTCAGAGACTCGACCTGAAGCCACTTCTGCGTTGTCTTGGCTGTGTGCTTAGGGTCATTGTCCTGTTGGAAGGTGTACTTTCGCCCCAGTCTGAGGTCCTGAGCGCTCGGGAGTAGGTTTTCATCAAGGATCTCTCTGTACTTTGCTCCGTTCATCTTTCCCTCGATCCTGACTAGTCTCCCAGTCACTGCCACTGAAAAACAACCCCACAGCATGATGCTGCCACCACAATGCTTCACCATAGGGATGGTGCCAGGTTTCTGTAGCTCAGCTGGTAGAGCACGGCGCTTGAAACGCCAAGGTAGTGGGTTCGATCCCCGGGACCACCCATACACAAAAATGTATGCACGCATGACTGTAAGTCGCTTTGGATAAAAGCGTCTGCTAAATGGCATATTATTATTATTATTATTATGTTTCCTCCAGACGTGACGCTTGGCATTCAGGCCAAAGAGTTTAATCTTGGTTTCATTAGAACAGAGAATCTTGTTTCTCATGATCTGAGGGTCTTTAGGTGCCTTTTGGCAAACTCCTAGCAGGCTGTCATGTTCTGCATGCAAGAGTGTGCCAAAATTCCTCCACAGCAATGTGAGAGACTGATCAACAACTACAGGAAGCATTTGGTTGCAGTTATTGCAGCTAAAGGCGGCACAACCAGTTATTGAGTGTAAGGGGCAATTACTTTTTCAAAGAGTGGAATTGGGTGTTAAATAACTTTGTTAATTAATGTAAAAACAATAAGTAGACATTTGTTTTGTTATTTGTAAACTCAGGTTCCCTTGATCTAATATTAGGTTTGGGTTGAAGATCTGATAACATTCAGTGTCACAAATATGCAAAACTAGAGAAAATCAGAAAGGGGTCAAATACATTTTCACGGCACTGTGTGTGTATATATATTTATATATATATATATATATATATATATATATATATTCAGTACCAGTCAAAAGTTTGGACACACATACTCATTCCAGGGTTTTTCTTTATTTTTACTATTTTCTACATTGTAGAATAATAGTGAAGACATAGAAACTATGAAATAACACATATGGAATGATGTAGTAACCAAAAAAGTGTTAAACAAATCAAAATATATTTTATATTTGAGATTCTTCAAATAGCCTCCCTTTGCCTTGGCATTCTCTCAACCGGCTTCACCTGGAATCTTTTTCCAACAGTCTTGAAGAAGTTCCCACATATGCTGAGCACTTGTTGGCTGCTTTTCCTTCACTCTGCGGTCCGACTCATCCCAAACCATCTCAATTGGGTTGAGGTCGGGGGATTGTGGAGGCCAGGTCATCTGATGCAGCACTCCATCACTCTCCTTCTTGGTGAAATAGCCTGGAGGTGTGTTGGGTCATTGTCCTGTTGAAAAACAAATGATGGTCCCACTAAGCCCAAACCAGATGGGATGGCCTATCACTGCAGAATGCTGTGGTAGCCATGCTGGTTAAGTGTGCCTTGAATTCTAAATAAATCACAGACGGTGTCACCAGCAAAGCACCCCAACACCATAACACCTCCTACCCATGCTTTACGGTGGGAACTACACATGCGGAGATCATCCGTTCACCCACACTGCGTCTCACAAAGCCACGGCGGTTGGAACCAGAAATCTCCAATTTGGAGACCAGACCAAAGGACACATTTCCACCGGTCTAATGTCCATTGCTCGTGTTTCTTGGCCCAAGTAAGTCTCTTCTTCTTATTGGTGTCCTTTAGTAGTGGTTTCTTTGCAGCAATTAGACCATGAAGGCCTGATTCATACAGTGTCCTCTGAACAGTTGATGTTGAGATGTGTCTGTTACTTGAACTCTGTGAAGCATTTATTTGGGCTGCAATTTGTGAGGCGGTTAACTCTATTGAACTTATCCTCTGCAGCAGAGGTAACTCTGGGTCTTCCATTCCTGTGGCGGTCCTCATGAGAGCCAGTTTCATCATAGCGCTTGATGGTTTTTGCGACTGCACTTGTAGAAACTCTCAAAGTTCTTGAAATGTTCAGTATTGACTGAACTTCATGTCTTAAAGTAATGATGGACTGTTGTTTCTCTTTGCTTATTTGAGCTGTTCTTGACATAATATGGACTTGGTCTTTTACCAAATAGGGCCGTCTTCTGTATACCCCTACCTTGTCACAACACAACTGATTGGCTCAAACGCATTAAGAAGGAAATAAATTCCACACATGAACTTTTAAGAAGGCACACCTGTTAATTGAAATGCATGCCAGGTGATTATCTCATGAAGCTGGTTTAGAGAATGCCAAGAGTGTGCAAAGCTGTAATCAAGGCAAAGGGTGGCTATTTGAATAATCTCGAAGATAACATTTGTTTTTATTTGTTTAACACTTTTTTGGTTCCTACATGATTCCATATGTGTTATTTCATAGTTTTTATGTCTTCACTATTATTCTACAATGTAGAAAATAGTAAAAATAAAGAAAAACCCTTGAATGAGTAGGTGTGTTCAAACTTTTGACTGGTACTGTATATGTACGACCCAGAGTCTGCAACACCACCAAGCAAGCGGCACCATGAAGACCAAGGCGCTCTCCAAACAGGTCAGGGACAAAGTTGTGGAGAAGTACAGATCAGTGTTGGGTTATAAAAAAATATCAGAAATCCCACGGAGTACCATTAAATCCATTATTAAAAAATGAAAGAATATGGCACCACAACAAACCTGCCAAGAGAGGGCCGCCCACCAAAACTCACGGACCAGTCAAGGAGGGCATTAATCAGAGAGGCAACAAAGAGACCAAAGATAACCCTGAAGGAGCTGCAGAGCTCCACAGCAGAGATTGGAATATCTGTCCATAGGAACACTTTAAGCCATACACTCCACAGAGCTGGGCTTTACAGAAGAGTGTCCAGAAAAAAGCCATTGCTTAAAGAAAAAAATAAGCAAACACGTTTGGTGTTTGCCAAAAGTCATGTGGGAGACTCCCCAAACATATGGAAGAAGGTACTCTGATGAGACTAAAATTGATGGCTTTTTGGCCATCAAGGAAAACGCTATGTCTGGCACAAACCCAACACCTCTAATGACCATGTGAAGCAATGTGGTGGCAGCATCATGCTGTGGGGATGTTTTTCATCGGCAGGGACTGGGAAACTGGTCAGAATTGAAGGAATGATGGATGGCGCTAAATACGGGGAAATTCTTGAGGGAAGCCTGTTTCAGTCTTCCAGAGATTTGAGACTGTACACCAGCGGAACCCATCCAACTTGAAGGAGCTGGAGCAGTTTTGCCTTGAAGAATGGGCATAAATCCCAGTGGCTAGATGTGCCAAGCTTACCCCAAGAGACTTGCAGCTGTAATTGCTGCAAAAGGTGGCTCTACAAAGTATTGACTTTGGGGGTTTGAATAGTTATGCATGCTCAAGTTTTCTGTTTTTTAAATCTTATTTCTTGTTTGTTTCACACCCAAAAATGTTTTGCATCTTCGAAGTGGTAGGCATGTTGTGTAAATCAAATGATACAACCCCCCCCCAAAATCCATTTTAATTCCAGGTTGTAAGGCAACAAAATAGGAAAAATGCCAAGGGGGGTGAATACTTTTGCAAGCCACTCTATCTGTACTCCTGGGGGTACCTCGTCCATCCACAGGGGGTACTTGGAAACACTCATAAGATCATAGGCCTACGGATAAAATGCACATTAAGGGATTACTTTTGGGGTACTCCGGCCATAGCGAAAAGTGATTGGGGTTACAGTTAACCCAAAAAGTTTGAGAATGACTGGTGTAATATATTTGCTGTTTGGGAATATCGATCAATCAATCAATCAATCAATCATGCAAAGGCTTTGACACATTTTATAGTGAAAGAGTGGGGAGAAAGGATCAAAATTCCAAGGCTACTTGTGGTGTTGTAATGTATTTGCTCAAGCAAAATCGATCAGTCAATCAAGTTATCAATCAATCAAACTTCAAGATCATATCAGACAAAGGCCACTGAAAGAGTGGGGGAAAAGAGAAAAAAAAAGGTAGAAAGATGAATGTGTTTTGTGTTATTTACTTCTAAATAGACCTCTATCACTCACTCAGAGATATAGTTACTCATCTAGACCACTTCATCTTTCTTAGTCTCCTTCAGGGTGTGTGTGTGTGTGTATTTCGCATACGTGCCTCTGTATGTGTGTGTGTGTGTGTGTGTGTGTGTATTTCGCATACGTGCCTCCGTATATGTGTGTGTGTGTGTGTGTGTGTGTGTGCATGCCTCCGTATGTGTGTTTTAGTCTCCTTGGGAGGGAAGTGCCATCATTTGTCTTTTCCAAACTGATGAAGGGAAGCTATTGATTTAAGATATGTGAAAGTGATAGATGACACTGAAACAGTAACACTTTCAGAAAATGACTAGTGACCGAAAATGAGCTTTGGGGTAAAGAGCTATCTGGAAACGATTGACACTTTTAGCTCCAAATGTGAATATTTGGTCCTACCCGAATGTCAAAGTTGATTTGTTGACTGTAATAGCCTCCCTAAGTCAAACAACGTCACAATGCGAAATGTCTTCAAAACACGCACATGTCCACTCAGCCATACATGCATGCATGCACACACACACACAACCACACACATTATGTATAGTCTCCTGATCCGTAATGACTGTTTACAGAAAAGAGCGTGAGTGAAGCATCATTACTGAAAACCACTGACTTTTAACACCAGTAACTAATTTTCAATGGCCTTGGAGCCTGCAGCACAAAATCGTACTTGGGTGCAGTGTGTGTGTGTGTGTTTGTTTCTATTACCTGAGATGGATGTGCTGAGAGAGTAAGCTGTGACGATCTGATGCTGGTGGTGACATTCCTTAACAGTCATTTTCCTTTTAGTCCTGCAGTGGAAATTATATTAGCTATATATTTAGTCACATGCACAGGGTCACAGATGTAGTTACAGTGAAATTCTTAAGCTCCGAGCTCCAGGATGTCCGGGGGCAGGAGGGGGACGGGGGACTAATGGTGGCTATTCAGCAGCCTGATGGTCTGGGGGTAGAAGCTATTGGCCAGTCTCTTAGTTTTAGCCATGATGCTCCTGTACTGCCCGTGTCTGAGTGATGGATGTGGGGAGAACAGGCCGTGGCTCAGGTGGCTGATGTCCCTGATGATCTTCTTGGCCTTCCTGCGACACCTGGTGTTGTAGGTGTCCTGGAGGGCAGGCAGTGTGCACCCAATGGTGCGTTTGGCTGAGCGTACGACCCTCTGTAGTGGCTTGTGGTCTGCGGCATTGGAGTTGCCATACCAGGCTATGATGCAGTCCGACAGTATTCTCTCAATGGTGCTCCTGTAGAACACTGTGCGGGCCCTCGGGAACAGGCTGAATTTCTTCAGCGAACTTGATGATGGAGTTGGTACTGTGTGAGGCCATGCAATCGTGGGTATACAGGGAGTACAGGAGGGGAATGAGGATGCACCCTTGTAGGGCGAGCTGTAGTCGATGAACAGCATCTTCACATATGCATTCCTCTTGTCCAGGTGGGTGAGGGCAGTGTGCAGGGCAATGGCGATTGTGTCGTCCGTGGATCTGTTGGGCGGTAGGTGAATTGGAGAGGGTCGAGTGTGTCGGGGAGGGAGGAGGTGATATGGTCTTTGACTAGCCACTCGAAGCACCTCATGATGCTACAGGTCGGTAGTCATTCAGGTCAGTTACTTTCCCTTTCTTCGGCACGGGATGATAGTGGACATGTTGAAGCAGGTGGGGATAACGGCCTGAGCTAGAGAGAGATTGAAAATGTCAGAAAACACAACAGCTAGCTGGTCTGCACATGCTCTGAGGGTGCGGCTAGGGATGCCGTCTGGGCCGGCAGCCTTGTGAGGGTTAACACGCTTGAATGACTTACATACGTCCTCTGTGGAGACCGTAAGCATGTAGCCCTCGTTGTCCTCAGGGGCTCTCCTTGGCAGCTCAGAGCCGTTATGCTCGAAGCGTGAGAAAAGGGTGTTTAGCTCATCCGGTAGGGCGGCGTTGGTGTCCGCAACATGACTGGCTTTCTTTTTGTAATCCGTCATCGTTAAAGCCCCTGCCACATATAGTGCATTGGGAAATTATTCAGACCCCTTCACTTTTTCCACACTTTGTTACGTTACAGTCTTATTCTAAAATTGATTAAATCGTTTTTTTCCCTCTCATCAATGTACTCACAATACCGCATAATGACAAAGCAAAATGTATTTTTTAAAGCAAATGTATTGAAAATAAAAACTGAAATATCACATTTACATAAGTATTTAGACCCTTTACTCAGTACTTTGTTGAAGCACCTTTGGCAGTGATACAGCTTTGAGTCTTCTTGGGTATGACGCTACAAGCTTGGCACACCTGTATTTGGGGAGTTTCTCCCATTCTTCTCTGCAGATCCTTTCAAGCTCTGGCTGGGCCTCTCAAGAACATTCAGAGACTTGTCCCGAAGCCATTCCTGCGTTTTCTTGGCTGTGTGCTTAGGGTTGTTGTCCTATTGGAGGGTGAACTTTCGCCCCAGTCTGAGGTCCTGAGCGCTCTGGAGCAGGTTTTCATCAAGAATCTCTCTGTACTTTGCTCTGTTCATCTTTCCCTCGATCCTGACTAGTCTCCCAGTCCCTGCCGCTGAAAAACATCCCCACAGCATGATGCTGCCACCACCTTACTTCACCGTAGGGATGGTATTGGCCAGGTGATGAGCAGTGCCTGGTTTCCTCCAGACGTGACGCTTGGCATTCAGGCCAAAGAGTTCAATCTTGGTTTCATCAGACCAGAGAATCTTGTTTCTCATGGTCTGAGAGTCCTTTAGGTGCCTTTTGGCAAACTCCAAGTGGGCTGTCATGTGCCTTTTACTGAGGAGTGGCTTTCGTCTGGCCACTCTACCATAAAGGCCTGATTGGTGGAGTGCTGCAGAGATGGTTGTCCTTCTGGAAGGTTCTCCCATCTCCAAAGTGGAACTCTGGAGCTCTGTCATAGTGACCATCAGGTTCTTGGTCAACTCCCTGACCAAGGCCCTTCTCCCCTGATTGCTCAGTCTTCCATTTAAGAATGCTTCAATGCTTCAGAAATGTTTTGGTACCCTTCCCCAGATCTGTGCCTTGACACAATCCTGTCTACGGACAATTCCTTCGACCTCATGGCTTGGTTTTTGCTCTGACATGCACTGTCAACTGTGGGACCTTATATAGACAGGTGTGTGCCTTTCCAAATCATGTCCAATCAATTGAATTTACCACAGGTGGACTCCAATCAAGTTGTAGAAACATCTCAAGGATAATCAATGTAAACAGGATGCACCGGAGCTCAATTTCGAGTCTCATAGCAAAGGGTCTGAATACTTATGTAAATAAAGTATTATTATTTGTATATTTTTGTATACATTTGCAACAATGTATAAAAACCTGTTTTCGCTTTGTCATTATGGGGTATTGTGTTTAGATTAATTTAATCCATTTTACAATAAGGCTGTAACGTAACAAAATGTGTAAAGATGTAAGTGGTCTGAATACTTTCCGAATGCACTGTACATCTCGTATCTGATCCGCTGAATTCCTCCTCCACTTTGTCCCTATACTTGTGTCTCGCCATCTTGATCGATCTGCATAGGTCATATTTGTACTGTTTTACCATAGAATTGTTTATACAAAAGCTGTGTGTATGTGTGTGTGTGTGTCTGCGTGCTTGCGTGTGTGCCCATGCACCTGTTTGTATGTGTGTGTGTGTGTGCGCATGCTTGCATGCGTGCATCCGGGCCTCTTTATTCGCGTGTATATATATGTATATACTGTATTCTAGTCATTGCTCATCCTATGTAAGTACTGCTGTACACACCTTTTCTATTCATATACTGTCCATACTGTACACACCATTATATTTATTCTTAATTTCTTAATTTTTACTTTGGATTATGTGCGTATTGTTTTGTTTTGTTTTCTAGGTATTATTACTGCGCTGTTGGAACTAGAAACATATACATACAAGTATTTTATATGGAAATCTGTGTACGCGACCAATAAACTTTGATTTGATGTGTGTGTGTGTGTGACTGTAAGGGCCAGTGGGTAAATTAGCTCATTGGAATGGTAGTGTGTAATCTATTAGGGTGGTTCCGTCTGTGCCTTTGTGTCTGCAGGGACCCTCACTGATAATGGAGTGTGAAATTAACCTCCAAAGGGATGAAGAGAAGGATGGAGGGAGGAGAGAGAGAATGAGGGAGAGAGAGGAGGGAGGAGAGAGAGAATGAGGGAGAGAGAGAAGGAGGGAGGAGAGAGAGAAGGAGGGAGGAATGAGATGGAATATGTGTGGGGAATGAGGGAACAAGGATAAGGGTTGAGTTAGATGAGTGAAAGATAGGGGTCTAGAGTTCCAACCTTTTTGTGCAGTCTATGGTTCCAACTTTTCATGTCTCTCCTTCCTTATGGAACTGGGTGTGATGCCATGGACAATGTTTGTTCACATCGCTTACTTAAATCTCTTGTCCAAATAATGTATTCTCCTTTTATTTTACATTTTAGTCATTTAGCAGACGCTCTTATCCAGAGCAACTTACAGTATTTTTAATACTGGCCCCCTGTGGGAATCAAACCCACAACCCTGGCGTTGCAAACGCCATGCTCTACTAACTGAGCTACCGGCCATTCCCTCCCCTACCCTGGACCAATTGTGTGCTGCCCCATGGGTCTCCCGGGCGCGGCCGGCTACAATAGAGCCTGGATTCGAACCAGGATCTCTAGTGGAACAGCTAGCACTGCGATGCAGTGCCTTAGACCACTGCGCCACTTGGGAGGTGTTATATGTTGCATATCGTTATGCCATCTTCTAAATACTGTTACAAACTTCACCTATGTTCTTCTCTTCAGACTTGGTGGTTTTGATAACCAACTTTACCAGTGGTAACTTAACTCTAACTCAAAGTCCATGTCTTCTTGTCTCTAGGGTACAGGTCGTTATGCCATCTACATAGCTAACTATGCCAGTGGTAACGTGGCTCCCCATGCCCTGATAGAAATGGATGAAGCTGCCAGTGACCTCTCCCGAGGCATCATCGCCCTGTCCAACGTCGCAGAGCAGGCTGGAGTCAACAAGTTCACAGGTAGAGCTGTGTGTGTGTGTGTGTGTGTGCATGTGTGCGCATGTTCTGTGTGTGTGTGTGTGTATTATCAGTGTGTGTGTGCGCGTGTGCATGTGTGTGTCTGTGAGTGTGCAACAAATTGTCACAGTCTCACTTCAGTATTCAACGTTTGTCCAGGGGGGGATAAACATAAAAACTCAAGGTTTAAGTTTAGGCATTCATTCCGACTGGTTCAGGTAAGGGTTAAGGTTTGGAATAGTGGTGAGCGATTAACCGAAATGTCAGTTATTTTTTGTTTTTTAAAGAACTAGTTGACCGATGTCAGTTCAATTATTTGAATTCCATTTCATATTAAATTTTTTGGTGAACTCAATGCGCACATTGCGCAGTTTCTGTAGAGATAAAGCAGATCAAGCCCGAACTCTGCGATGCAGTAGGCAGTTATAGTTTGCAACAGGCCAATATTCAACATAGTTTCATGCAGAAAATGTTGTAATTAACTACAATGACCATAATCCATTGTGTGCCTACTTGTCCGGTCTGTGTTTCTTTTACATCTGCTACGTAAAATACAGAAGAATGCGCTATCGAGAAAGACAGAGCAGTTACTTAGCGAGGTACAGTGCCTTGCAAAAGTATTTATCCCCCTTGGAGTTTTTCCTATTTTGTTGCATTTGTTTTATTTGAATTTCATCTAATAGACATACACAAAATAGTCCAAATTGGTGAAGTGAAATGAAAAAAATAACTTGTTTAAAAAAATTATCAAAAATAAATACCGGAACCCTAAGCAAGGGGCACCACCAAGCAAGTGGCACACCATGAAGACCAAGGAGCTCTCCAAACAGGTCAGGGACAAAGTTGTGGAGTACAGATCAGGGTTGGGTTATAAAAAAATATCTGAAACTTTGAACAGCCCAAGGAGCACCATTAAATCCATTATAAAAAATGGAAAGAATATGGCACCACAACAAACCTGCCAAGAGAGGGCCACCCACCAAAACTCACAGACCAGGCAAGGAGGGCATTAATCAGAGAGGCAACAAAGAGACCAAAGCTAACCTTGAAGGAGCTGCAAAGCTCCACAGCGGAGATTGGAGTATCTGTCCATAGGACCACTTTAAGCCGTACACTCCACAGAGCTGGCCTTTATGGAAGAGTGGCCAGAAAAAAGCCATTGCTTAAAGAAATAATTAAGTCAACACGTTTGGTGTTCGCCAAAAGCCATTTTCTGGTGCTATTATAGATCCTTTTTTTAATGGTTCTTAAGAGACCTTAGGAAAGGGTTCTTTATAGCACCATACAGGTTCCATTTAGAACCTTATTAGCATGGTTCTTTATAGAACCTTCAAAAAAGGTTCTATATAGCACCAACAAGGGATCTGCTATGGCTGCAACCCTTTTTGGTGCCAAATAACTCTTATTTGGCACTATATAGAACCATTTGATTTTAGTGTGTGGGATTGAACCCGCGATTCTCAGAGCAGTAGCTCGTGGTTGAAGGCCTTCCTATATACCCATCCACAACACCCTAGCTAGCCGCGAGCCTACTATATGTAATAGGCGCTCACATTGCCCCTAGTGGACGGTATTGAAGGCATCTCCCGACATCCTTGGGACATGGACAAACTTCTAATACTGCAGTGGATCTGGTGTGACCTGGCTGGTGTGTGTGTGACTAGCCATGTTCTTTGTCCCGAGCATGATTTACAGAGCGACCATGTCCCACTGAAATATAGACCTCTTTACTACAGACACACCTCTAGGAGAGAGAGAGAGAGAGAGAGAGAGAGAGAGAGAGAGAGAGAGAGAGAGAGAGAGAGAGAGAGAGAGAGAGAGAGAGAGAGAGAGAGAGAGAGAGAGAGAGAGAGAGAGAGAGAGAGAGAGAGAGAGAGAGAGAGAGAGAGAGAGAGAGAGAGAGAGAGAGAGAGAGAGAGAGAGAGAGAGAGAGAGAGAGAGATTGTGATTTTTTGGCCCTGTCAGCTGTTTACTCCATTCAAAGTCATGAAGTAAGGGAGTGTACAGTAGGAGAGGAGAAGAGAAGGACGACACGCACATACATCACCCTGGACTGGCTCAATGGGCCACAGATGACATTACTCACAGCTTAGTAGAGCTCCCTATAGACCTACAGCAGCCCTGTGTCCCTGACTCCTTTGATCAGTCTGTGTTCGTGCGTTTGTGTGACAGTGAGTAGAACGGACAAACCCTGAATCCCAAATGTACTCCTAGCCCCACTTAGGTCTAGATCTAAGAAGATTGGATAAGTGTAAGCAATATCATTGGTAGCTCCATATATTCCTCTGATAGGCAAGGTAGAAATATTCCTAATTTGCATATACAGTTGAAGTCGGAAGTTTACATACACTTAGGTTGGAGTCATTAAAACTTGTTTTTAAACCACTCCACAAATTTCTTGTTAACAAACAATAGTTTTGGCAAGTCGGTTAGGACATCTACTTTATGCATGTAATTTTTCCAACAATTGTTTACAGACAGATTATTTCACTGATAATTCACTATATCACAATTCCAATGGGTCAGAAGTTTACATACACTAAGTTGACTGTGCCTTCAAACAGCTTGGACAATTCCAGAAAATGATGTCATGGCTTTAGAAGCTTCTGATAGGCTAATTGACATAATTTGAGTCAATTGGAGGTATACCTGTAGATGTATTTCAAGGCCTACCTTCAAACTCAGTGCCTTTTTGCTTGACATCATGGGAAAATCAAAAGAAATCAACCAAGACCTCAGAAATAAAATTGTAGACCTCCACAAATCTGGTTCATCCTTGGGAGGAATTTCCAAACCCCTGAAGGTACCACGTTCATCTGTACAAACAATAGTACGCAAGTATAAACACCATGGGACCACGCAGACGTCATACCGCTCAGGATGGAGACGCGTTCTGTCTCCTAGAGATGAACATACTTTGGTGCGAAAAGTGCAAATCAATCCCAGAACAACATCAAAGGACCTTGTGAAGATGCTGGAGGAAACAGGTACAAAAGTATCTATATCCACAGTAAAACGAGTCCTATATCGACATAACCTGAAAGGCCGCTCAGCAATGAAGAAGCCACTGCTCCAAAACCGCCATAAAAAAGCCAGTCTACGGTTTGCAACTGCACATGGGGACAAAGATCGTACTTTTTGGAGAAATGTCCTCTGGTCTGATGAAACACAAATATAACTGTTTGGCCATAATGACCATCGTTATGTTTGGAGGAAAAAGGGGAGACTTGCAAGCCGAAGAACACCATCCCAACCGTGAAGCACGGGGGTGGCAGCATCATGCTGTAGGGATGCTTTACTGCAGGAGGGACTGGTGCACTTCACAAAATAGATGGCATCATGAGGAAGGAAAATTATGTGGATATATTGAAGCAACATTTAAAGACATCATTCAGGAAGTTAAAGCTTGGTTGCAAATGGGTCTTCCAAATGGAAATGGACAATGACCCCAAGCATACTTCCAAAGTTGTGGCAAAATGGCTTAAGGACAACAAAGTCAAGGTATTGGAGTAGCCATCACAAAGCCCTCAATCCTATAGAAAATGTGTGGGCAGAACTGAAAAAGCGTGTGCGAGCAAGGAGGCCTACAAACCTGACTCAGTTACACCAGCTCTGTCAGGAGAAATGGGCCAGAATTCACCCAGCTTATTGTGGGAAGCTTGTGGAAGGCTACCCGAAACAAGTTAAAGGCAATGCTACCAAATACTAATTGAGTGTATGTAAACTTCTGACCCACTGGGAATGTGATGAAAGAAATAAAAGCTGAAATAAATCATTCTCTCTACTATTATTCTGACATTTCACATTCTTAAAATAAAGTGGTGATCCTAACTGACCTAAGACAGGGAATTTTTACTAGGATTAAATGTCAGGAATTGTGAAAAACTGAGTTTTAATGTATTTGGCTAAGGTGTATGTAAACTTCCGACTTCAACTGTACCTATCCAATCCTCTCAGATCTACACAATTGCCTAGGAGATCAGGGCTAGGGGTTGATTTGGTCTAGGTAAGCAGTTAAATTGCTAAACCAGGTTTTGTTGTCCTGGGATTGCACACAGATATGGTGACCACTGCTGTAGGAAGGCATCCAAACACTAGGGGGCAGAGTGTTCAGAGTGGGGTAGATTAACTGTCTGCCATCACGGTTTCATCTTGATCTAGAGGCCTTCATCTAATGCTCATTAATCACACTGGAGGAGGAACAGACAGTGAGCTTGTATTTTTAATCGTAACATCGTCCTGAGGGGGGTAGTTCATATTTTATGACCTAAAGGAGACAGTGGTGTTTGTCTGAACTGATAGAGAGAGATAGTCAATCAACAGATAACACCGTGACACCAGGGTGACTCTGCAGATTGTAAGACTGAGTCCCGACTCACCCCCCACATCCCTCCCCACTCCTACTCCCCCTGGCCCCTTGCTCTTCTCCCTTCAATATGTGTTGTCCCAATATAGAGGGGACAGATATTATACAGGGACCATTATGGGGGGGTGGTTCGACCCACTTCATCCAAGGCAGCATCGGTGCAAGATTAAGAGCAAAGTGGTTTGAGCAATTAATAGGGCTTTTGGCTTCAATAAATGAACTGTATGGTACAGGGTGTGTGCATGTGTGTATCTGTGCTAACAAGATCTCACGGTTTTACCAATTTGACTTCAGATTCTAACGTTTATCCACATTTCTCCAAACGTAAAATTTAGAAGTTGCTCCAAATGTCAAATTTCAAAGTGTTTTTGAGACAATGGGTTGCTCCTCCTACTCAGCATCATTCTTTTAATCAAAACGTCACATTTCAAATCTAATGGTTAAGGTTTTGGAAAGGGTTAAAACATTTGGTTCTGAATGGTTAAGGGTTACATTTTGAGATAAGGTTAAAACAAAATAAAATAAAATGAGTGTCTACCACTGGGATTGAACATACTACCTTCGGATCAGGAGATTACGCCTATATGCCACACCTGTCCACAGTGCCTGAGCAAAACCCAAGCATACTTAATGGTAATAGTGCTCACTGTTGCCCCTAGTGGCCGGTTTTGAAGTCATTCCCGATGTCCTCTGGACATGGACAGGCGTTACATTTCTAAGTCAATCTTCAGCGATCTGGCATATCTGTGCATGTGTGTGTGAGTGTGCATTTTTGCATGCATGTATCTTCGTGTGTGTGTGTATGTGTGTGTGTGTGTGTGTATGTGGTCATGCTCCCTGTGATGTGTTGGCAATTGGCATGCTTTCTCTCTGTGAGGTATGTGTCAGCAGAAAGCCCTATGTCCCATTCAGGGGAAATGGCCTGGAAAGACGAATGATCTCTCTGATCGCTTTTCTGATGGAGCCTGCTCTCTCCTTCTTTCCTCTCTCTCTCTCTCTCTCTCTCTCTCTCTCTCTCTCTCTCTCTCTCTCTCTCTCTCTCTCTCTCTCTCTCTCTCTCTCTCTCTCTCTGTGTGTCTCTCCTTTCTGTTCTCTCTCTCTCTCTCTCTCTCTGTGTGTCTCTCCTTTCTGTTCTCTCTCTCTCTGTGTCTCTCCTTTCTGTTCTCTCTCTCTCTGTGTCTCTCCTTTCTGTTCTCTCTCTCTCTGTCTCTCCTTTCTGTTCTCTGTTCTCTGTTCTCTGTTCTCTCTCTCTCTCTCTCTCTCTCTCTCTCTCTCTCGCTCTCTCTCTCCTTTCTGTTCTCTCTCTCTCTCTCTCTGTGTCTTTCCTTTCGGCTCTCTCTCTCTCTCTCTCTCTCTCTCTCTCTCTCTCTCTGTGTGTCTCTCCTTTCTGTTCTCTCTCTCTCTGTGTCTCTCCTTTCTGTTCTCTCTCTCTCTGTGTCTCTCCTTTCTGTTCTCTCTCTCTCTGTCTCTCCTTTCTGTTCTCTGTCTCTCTCTCTCTCTCTCTCTCTCTCTCTCTCTCTCTCTCTCTCTCTCTCTCTCGCTCTCCTTTCTGTTCTCTCTCTCTGTGTCTTTCCTTTCGGTTCTCTCTATCTCTCTCTCTCTCTGTGTGTCTCTCCTTTCTGTTCTCTCTCTCTCTGTGTCTCTCCTTTCTGTTCTCTCTCTCTGTCTCTCCTTTCTGTTCTCTCTCTCTCTCTCTCTCTCTCTCTCTCTCTCTCTCTCTCTCTCTCTCTCTCTCTCTCTCTCTCTCTCTCTCTCTGTGTGTCTCTCTTTTCTGTTCTCTCTCTCTCTCTCTCTCTCTCTCTCTCTCTGTGTCTTTCCTTTCTGTTCTCTCTCTCTCTCTCTGTGTGTCTCTCCTTTCTGTTCCCTCTCTCTCTCTCTCTCTCTCTCTCTCTGTGTCTCTCCTTTCTGTTCTCTCTCTCTCTGTGTCTCTCCTTTCTGTTCTCTCTCTCTCTGTGTCTCTCCTTTCTGTTCTCTCTCTGTGTCTCTCTCTCTCTGTCTCTCCTTTCTGTCTCTCTCTCTCTCTCTCTCTCTCTCTCTCTCCCTCTCTCTCTCTCTCTCTCTCTCTCTCTCTCTCTCTCTCTCTCTCTCTCTCTCTCTCTCTCTCTCTCTCTCCCTCTCTCTCTCTCTCTCTGTCTCTTACTCTCTCTCTCTGTGCTCGTCTCTCTCTCTCTCTCTCTCTCTCTCTCTCTCTCTCTCTCTCTCTCTCTCTCTCTCTCTCTCTCTCTCTGTGTGTCTCTCCTTTCTGTTCTCTCTCTCTCTCTCTCTCTCTCTCTCTCTCTCTCTCTCTCTCTCTCTCTCTCTTCTCTCTCTCTCTCTCTCTGTCTCTCTCTCTCTCTCTCTCTCTCTCTCTCTCTCTCTCTCTCTCTCTCTCTCTCTCTCTCTCTCTCGCTCTCTCTCTCTCTCTCTGTGTGTGTCTCTCCTTTCTGTTCTCTCTCTCTCGATGTCTCCCTATCCCGCACTATCCCCCTCTTTCCTCCCCAGTGGTTGGAACCGAAATTTCAGTGCCTTCAGAAAATATTCACACCCCTTTACTTTTTCCACATTTAGTTGTGTTACAAAGTGGGATTAACATTTATTTAATTGTCATTTTTTGTTAACGATCTACACAAAATACTCTGTAATATCAAAGTGGAAGAAAAATTCAAACATTTGTAAAAAAGCCATAGATTTTCAAGCAAATTTAAGTCAAAACTGTAACTTGGCCACTCAGGAACATTCACTGTCTTCTTGGTAAGCAACTCCAGTGTAGATTTGGCCTTGTGTTTTAGGTTATTGTCCTGCTGAAAGGTGAATTAATTTCCCAGTGTCTGCTGGAAGGCAGACTGATCCACATTTTCCTAGAGGATTTTGCATGTGCTTAGCTCCATTCCGTTTATTTTTTATCCTGAAAACCTCCCCAGTCCTTAACGATTAAAAGCATACCCATAACATGATGCAGTCACCACTATGCTTGAAAATATGGAAAATGTTACTCAGTAATATGTTGTATTGGATTTGCCCTAAACATAACACTTTGTATTCAAGACAAAAAGGTTACTTGCTTTACCACATTTTTTTCCAGTATTTCTTTAGTGCATTTTTTAAACATGAAATAACTTCCCCAATCAGTGCAGCTAGAGCAGCTTGCTATGGAGCGGGTAAGCGCTTTAATCTTTATAGTAAAGTCGTTAAGAGCAAATTGTATTTTGCCGTAAAAGCATGCACTGTTAAAATAAAGTGTTTCGTAACACTGAAACTAGTGGCAACTGAGCTGCCACCAACGTTAAGGAGACGAAACCTTAACTTTGCTGGAATTCTGAAACACATGGGTGTAAGGGGTTATGAGAAAGATTTAAGGTATACTGAAACCAGTGGCGATTTTAGCATGTAAAACTTGGTGGGGCAAACTCAATTTTTTGGGGGGCGGATGCATGCCAGCAAAACCACAACACTAAACAATACATTATTTCCACTATAACAGCGACAAACAGTGCCCACAAACTGTTAGGGCCTTCATAAAGCTGTCCCAACAGCAGAGCTTTCTTTTCAGCACCATGGAGTGAATCCTTACCATCGCTACACATGGCTATCAGCGGAGCCTTGTCTGGCAGCGAAACAGTTAATTCAGCCTCATTTACTACCTTTTAAAAAAACATCTGATATGGCTGACTTGCGTAAACAAATGTGGTTTCTACTGACAATTGAAATGTACAAACTATGGCATAAAGGAACGATGAGTGGATAAGAGGCAATCCGTAATTTCGATGAAGACATTAATGAGCGAGCTAAGACGGATATAGTCAATAAGACAGACGTAGTCAAAACTATTTGTTCAGCACTTTTAAAATGTACAGCGACAGAATTCAGAACATGGGCCATTCTTACAGTATTCTCCCTGTACACCAAGTCAGAACCATAGGATAAATAAAGGGGGCATATAAGCAGACAATGAAAGTTCTTACAATATTCGATGATGACGTTTCTCTAACACAGGCTATAGGCTACATGTGCACCACCAAGTCAGAACAGTAGGCTAAGTTATGAGGGGTAAAGGGACCAAGTTATTAGGGTGAGGCACATGGGCTACGAACAGCTTACTACACAACATACACTTAGTATTACTTTCTTAGCTACAGTATACATATCTCCCTGGCATATTACATAATTAATGCAGCAGCTTACAAGTAATTTTTGGACTCACCGTTGTGCTGTGCTCACTTGAACAGGAAGGTGGCGCAAGGTCCTTCATGTAACTTTGTCATCAAAGTCTTGCATTCTCTGGATTTATGGTGCTTTCAAGACAACAGTGAACTCAGGAAAAAAAACAAGGTTGAATCACGATGTCAGTGATCTTCAGGTCGGAGCTCTAGAAAGAGGCCAGAGTTCCCGACTTGGAATTCCAAATTCCGAGTAGAAATTGTCCAGTTCCGTGTTTCCAGTTGTTTTGAACGCGGCAGAAGTCATGCTGAAATGACAGCATGGCCAATGTATTCAACTTTTTCTGGCCCATGGTGTTGCGTGTGAATTTTTATCCTTTTAAGCTTGGAAAATAGACCCTTAAACCCAGACTTGGACCACAAACCCCCACCGAATAGCAGGGGAAGCAAAACAGTGATTGCTTTACAACGCTTGCAGTTAGCCACTGATTCCTTCCAAACTACTCATTGTTGAATTTGCGATTTCCAACTTGTGTAATTTTTATGTCCAATGGCCGATGAGCACCGATACGTTTTATCTATAATTTCTCTTCATATGACAAGGATTGAAAAGGATTTACCAGTAGATTGTCTGCTTGTCTAGCTTGCTAGATACAATTTTGAAAGTATGATGTTGACATGATCAGTCCAATCAAAGCTACGGATGGGCACTTCTAATGTAAATCTATGGCAGCACCCAAGGGGGCTTTAACTTTCTAGCTCTCCCTGTAGATATTGCGGTGACGTAGTGTCCCCATGAGTGACAGAACACTGAGCCAATCACGGCGCAACTAGAGAAGATTACCAACCCCTACACTCTGTATTTTCCACTGGCTGCCCCTCCACCACAGAAAGCACTGAGCTAGGCTGAAACACCTGCATTTTGGAGCTGCCTTCCTCAAGAAAGAAAAAAAGAGACCATGTTTGTGTGTGGCTTCATTAACTCAATATTATTATTTTTTTTACATTGTTTGCAAACTTATATGTGACATGTATTAATGCCAAAATAAAATGCAAAACAGGCAACAACATTTTATTATTATTATTATTATTATTATTATTATTATTATTATTGTATTTTATTAGCTAAACAGGTGGGGCTCAAAACAGGTGGGTCTCTGCCCCACCTGCCCTGAATGACGGGTCGCCACTGACTGAAACATTCATCCTAAGGTGTTCTGAAACATGACATGGTGTGTTGTAACATCACATAGCCAAGAGTTGTGAAACACCTTGCCAGAGACTGGGAGCACTAACCCGGAAAAGATTGAAAACACTATTATGGTGTTTCGAGTCCTGTTTCATGCAGAATTAGATCCTTTCTTCTGGAGTTTCCAAATAATATAAATGGGAGTCCCTCTTCTTTTTGTATATTCCCTGCTCTTATATGGTGTGCTGATAAACTCCTCATAGGTAATTCCAAAAGGTCAAATGTACTGTATTATGCTCAAACAAAGGATACGAGAAAATATAGTTTTGTGAAAATACAAATGAATATGTTTGTCCAGGATAATAAGTAACGTGTACAAAATTGCTTTTTCAAAACATGATATTGAAGCTTCAAATGCTTTATCTTTTCTTTGCAAATTATCAAATGACAACAAAACATGAACAGGTCTTTAATATGTTTCTATTGATAAAGTAAGACAGTTCAAAGATCTGTAAGTTATTTATCATATTCATATTCTTTAAAATCAAGGGAAATATGGCATTATATTTGATATTAATAGAAAAAAATACAGCCAATGACTGCTAATGTTAGCAGTAGCACTCATACAAAACTTCAGCCCAGGGCTCATTGCGATCCACCTGTCATCCATTATGCTAATGTCTCTGACCTGAGTCTTTATATTCAGATGATGGTACATGGGAGGTTGTTCAGATGGCTTGAGTCACAGTACAGTTACGTTAGATGATATGATTGACAGTTGACAGTTCAGTTGGCATTAGTCTGTGATCCTTGTCTAAATTGGCTTTGGTTAGGATTGGCCAGCCTGTGGTAAACGTAGTATGTATGTTTTTCTGCATGGAAACTGAGAAATAGAAAATAATAACAAGCAATAATGATAGTACATGAATGTATAATTCAGTTATTAACTGCTTTAATATTAATACATTGCAACATGAATATACAATTATTAAACATATCAATAGCAATATGCTAAATGCATTTACATGAATGAAGCTATGCATATATAGAAACAAGATAACAAAATGAATGTAAAAATGTGGATGCAGTAACTTGCTTTCTCCGGTGAGATACATTCAGCCTCATGCGAATTGAATGAAAATTATGAAACAAAGAGAGACGAAAGACACATTTTTATTTTATTTTATTCCATTTTTGTTGGAAGCCTGTCTTCCCTTGGCCTGGCTTCCCTTGGCCTGGCTTCCCTTGGCCTGGCTTCCCTTGGCCTGGCTTCCCTTGCCACTGATACATGCCACTGATAATTACTGCCATTGTCTAGCCTAGTAAAAGTGTTACATCCTAGTGTGTTCTTTTAAAATGTTAATTAAAATATTGTCTGAAAATCATGATCAATCAATATTTACGCTATAAACCATTGGCATTTCAAAACCATTTGATTGTATGAGAGACACAGTCTGTCAAAACATGCTTTTTGTGTTTTGATGCTGCCTTTTACATGCAGTGAAACACCAACAATGGTTTTCACAAGGTTCTCTTAAAAACACCAATATTCAGATTGAAGAACCACTTTTGGGTGTTTCAGAGTACTTCCATTCTGTTTTGAAATGCATTCAGTGTATTATATAACGCTTACATTGGGTTTACATTCAAACACCTGCAAACACCAGATCTCAGCTTAGGTGCACTACTTTTAATTGTTTCACGTCACAATTATGTTTTTTTTGTCTTTCTATTTTAACAGGTTGGTTTTATCATGATGAAAGACAAACACACACTGTGCTGCCAGTCATAGTGTAGGGTGTGAGATGCAACAGGAATTCTGCGAGAGAGGATGGAGTAAGCTTGCCTTGAAGCGCTGGGCATCTTGTTATGACATGCATTATCTGAATTAGGTCCACAGAACTATACCTTCGGAGGAGAGGCTTCTATGGAGGAACTTTGCATGTCTTTGAACATCCGAGTTGGTTTAACGTTGGACCAGAGCAAATGTTAGCTAGCTAGCTAACTAACAAGCGTGTGTGTGCAGAGCAGCACTAGAATTAAAAACATGTTGTGCCTTTTTGTAGTTAATAAATCCTATGTGAAATGTGATCACTTAACTAGCATTGAAAAAGATAATCCATTCGTTTAAACATCTCTCCCTAATTTCTGAATCATGCTTTTAACAGTAGGCTACAGTAACCTATGCTTCAGAGGGGAGGGGCAGGTAGCCTACACACACGCACACCCACTGGCAAAGATTTCCAGCTGGCAGGCAGACGCTGGAATACGTTTCTGAGTGACAGAGTGAGGGCTTTGCATGGGAGCTTTATTAAGATTTTTGTGGGACTGGAAAAAAATGCCCGGAACGTAAAATAACGTTATTAACTGGTTCCCATTGCTTTTAAAATAACAGTTATGTTCCGGATCAGTATAGATCACTTTCGTTTCCAGTTCAGGTTCTGTTCCTCAAATAAAATAGCTATTTTCTGGTTTTTGGTTATGTTTCCTGAACCAGTTCCAACCCTTGCTCTCCCCCTCTATCTCTCTTCCCCTCTCTCTATCTTTTTCACCCTCCCTCTGCATCCTCTCTACTTCTCTCTTACCGTCTCTCTCCACCTCTTTCCAGGAGGTCATGGTGTGATAGTAGGACATATAGTGGTAGTGAGTCATGCACCCCCTCTATTTTCTCATCTCTCTTTTCTCTTTTCTCTTTTCTCTTTTCTCTTTTCTCTTTTCTCTTTTCTCATCCCTCTCTCTCTCTCTCTCTCTCTCTCTCTCTCTCTCTCTGTCTCCTCATCTCTCTCTCTCTCTCTCTCTCTCTCTCTCTCTCTCTCTCTATTTTCAATTTCATTTTAAAGGCATTTATTGGCATGGGAAACATATGTTTACATTGCCAAAGCAAGTAAAATAGATAGTAAACATTACATTCATAAAAGTTCCAAAAGAATAAAGACATTTCAAATGTCATTATGTGCAAATAGTTAAAGTACAAAAGGGAAAATAAATAAACATAAATATGGGTCGTATTTACAATGGTGTTTGTTCTTCACTGGTTGCCATTTTCTTGTGGCAACAGGTCACAAATCTTGCTGCTGTGATGTCACACTGTGGTATTTCACCCAATAGATATGGGAGTTTATCAAAATTGGGTTTGTTTTCGAATTCTTTGTGGGTCTGTGTAATCTGAGGGAAATATGTGTCTCTAATATGGTCATACATTTGACAGGATATTAGGAAGTGCAGCTCAGTTTCCACTTCATTTTGTGGGCAGTGTGCACATAGCCTGTCTTCTCTTGAGAGCCAGGTCTGCCTACGGCGGCCTTTCTCAATAGTAAGGCTATGCTCACTGAGTCTGTACATAGTCAAAGCTTTCCTTAAGTTTGGGTCAGTCACAGTGGTCAGGCATTATGACACTGTGTACTCTCAAATAGCATTCTAGTTTGCTCAGTTTTTTTGTAAATTCTTTCCAATGTGTCAAGTAATTATCTTTTTGTTTTCACATGATTTGGTTGGGTCTAATTGTGTTGCTGTCCTGGCTCTCTCTCTCTCTCTCTCTCTCTCTCTCTCTCTCTCTCTCTCTCTCTCTCTCTCTCTCTCTCTCTCTCTCTCTCTCTCTCTCTCTCTCTCTCTCTCTCTCCAGGTGGTCGTGGTGTAGTTGTAGGTCCCATTGTTAGCCAGTACCTGTCTGACGTGTTTTGTGATAACGAGTACGGACCTAACTTCCTGTTTGTAAACAACGGAGATGGAACCTTCACTGATGTGGCTCAGCAGGCAGGTGAGAGAGAGATGGAGAGAAAGCTAAAAAACAAACATTATTCAGCTATTGAACAGGTCTATCTATCTATTTTGATTGCCACACCATATTACTGTGGTGTCTTTCATTTAAAAGTTAAAATGGGAGTTCCCTCCTCTGTGTACCAGGTGTGGAAGACCCCATGCAGCACGGTAGAGGGGTGACTTTGGCTGACTTCAACAGAGATGGAAAGATGGACATTGTCTACGGAAACTGGAATGGGCCACATCGACTCTACCTACAGCTGGGCAACAACCGCAAGCACAGGTTCAAGGTACGGAACACAGGATTAAACACAGATTCAACGTACGGTAATGTGGTTCAAGTACAGGTTCAAGGTTTGGTAGACAGGTACAAACACAACTTCAGCACAGGTTCAAGTTACAGAAAATAGGCTCACACACAGCTTCAAGGTAGGGTAACAGAGGTTCAAGCACAGTAATCAACTAGCATCCCACCGTTTCTTCTATTGAGCAGTACATTGATCTTAGCTAACCTTCAGCTACTGTGCTTAATGATTCTAGAGGGTACAGCATATTCTTCCTCCGACACACACACACACACACACACTGCTGCTGCTCTGTCTCCTCTGAAGAGAATCAATGGCTACTTTCCTGCTAGGCTCGAACAAAGCCCATCTATTTAGATCCATTATTATCAATGTATTTTTATGGTCTTAAATACTTTCGGGTGATGATTTACCAATTACTTCTAACTGTAGTTAGAAGTAAAATAGCTAATTAAATTTGTTTCCAGTGTTTGCGTGTGTGTGTTTTGTGTGTGTGCGTTGTCAGTGATTAAGCTCTCGCAGTGAGGCCTTACACCACAAACCCCATAAACATTGGCTGGGCTGATGTTTCTGTTAATCCAATGAGTCCCACCGTCGCACTGGCGTGATTTATACTGAACAAAAATGTAAACGCAACAAGCAACAATTGTACTGAGTTACAGTTCATATAAGGTAATCAGTCAATTGAAATAAATAAATAAGGCCCTAATCTATGGATTTCACATGACTGGGCAGGGGCGCAGCCAATCAGAGTTTTTCCCCACAAAAGGGCGTTATTACAGACAGAAATACTCCACAGTTTCATCAGTTGTCCGGGTGGCTGGTCTCAGACAATCCCACAGGTGAATGAGCTGGATGTGGAGTTCCTGGCCTGGCGTGGTTACACATGGTCTGCGGTTGTGAGGCCGGTTGGACGTACTGGCAAATTCTCTAAAACTACGTTGGAGGCGGCTTATGGTAGATAAATGAACATTCAATCCCCTGGCAACAGCTCTGGTGGACATTCCTGCAGTCAGCATGCCAATTGCACGCTCTCTCAAAACTGCACATTTTAGAGTGGCCTGTTATTGTCCCCAGCACAAGGTGCACCACCTGTGTAATGATCATGCTGTTTAATCATCTTCTTGATATGCCACACCTGTCAGGTGGATGGACTATCTTGACAAAGGAGAAATGTTCCCTAACAAGGATTTAAACAAATTTGTGCGCCAAATTTAAGAGAAATAAGCTTTTTGTGCATATGTAAAATTCAGGGATTTTTAATTTTAGCTCATGAAACATGGGACCAACACTTTATATGTTGCGTTCATATTTTTGTTCAGTAGGACTTCGAACCCCTTTTTAAACATTGTGTGTTTGAGCTACAGCCTTCTGGGTTGAACCATTGGATTTGTCTATTTCATCTGTAGATACCAACCATTAGTCTGTGTGGTTCACGGGGGCTGAACTAGAGCGGGGTTTGTGAGACAAGGGCGGATCCCAGGTCTTTTTTTACAAGGATGTCTGTAGAGTCAGAATGGTTTGAGCTACAAACTATACAAAGCTACAGTTGAAGTCGGAAGTTTACATACACTTAGGTTGGAGTCATTCAAACTTGTTTTTCAACCACTCCACAAATTTCTTGTTAACAAAATATAGTTTTGGCAAGTCCGGGTTAGGACATCTATTTTGTGCATGACACAAGTAATTTTTCCAACAATTGTTTACAGACAGATTATTTCACTTATAAATCACTGTATTACAATTCCAGTGCGTCAGAAGTTTACATACTAAGTTGAGTATGCCCTTAAACAGCTTGGAAAATTCCAGAAAATGATGTCATGGCTTTAGAAGCTTCTGATAGGCTAATTGACATAATTTGAGTCAATTGGAGGTGTACCTGTGGATGTATTTCAAGGCCTACCTTCAGACTCAGTGCCTCTTTGCTTGACATCATGGGAAAATCAAAAGAAATCAGCCAAGACCTCAGAAAAGAAATTGTAGACCTCCACAAGTCTGGTTCATCCTTGGGAGCAATTTCCAAACGCCTGAAGGTACCACGTTCATCTGTACAAACAATATTATGCAAGTATAAACACCATGGGACCACGCAGCCGTCATACCGCTCAGGAAGTAGACGCGTTCTGTCTCCTAGAGATGAACGTACTTTGGTGTGAAAAGTGCAAATCAATCTCAGAACAACAGCAAAGGACCTTGTGAATATGCTGGAGGAAACAGGTACAAAAGTATCTATATCCACAGTAAAACAAGTCCTATATCGACATAACTTGAAAGGCCGCTCAGCAAGGAAGAAGCCACTGCTCTAAAACGGCCATAAAAAAGCCAGACTACGGTTTGCAACTGCACATGGGGACAAAGATCGTACTTTTTGGAGAAATGTCCTCTGGGCTGATGAAACAAAAATAGTGACCATCGTTATGTTTGGAGGAAAAAGGGGAGTCTTGCAAGCCTAAGAACACCATCCCAACCGTGAAGCACGGGGGTGGCAGCATCATGCTGTGGGGGTGCTTTGCTGCAGGAGGGACTGGTGCACTTCACAAAATAGATAGCATCACGAGGAAGGAAAAATATGTGGATATATTGAAGCAACATCTCAAGACATCAGTGACATCAGTCAGGAAGTTAAAGCTTGGTCGCAAATGGGTTTTCCAAATGGACAATGACCCCAAGCATACTTCCAAAGTTGTGGCAAAATGGCTTAAGGACAACAAAGTCAAGGTATTGGAGTGGCCATCACAAAGCCCTGACCTCAATCCTATAGAACATTTGTGGGCAGAACTGAAAAAGCGTGTGCAAGCAAGGATGCCTACAAACCTGACTCAGTTACACCAGCTCTGTCAGGAGGAATGGGCCAAAATTCACCCAACTTATTGTGGGAAGCTTGTGGAAGGCTCCCCGAAACGTTTGACCCAAGTTAAACAATTTAAAGGCAGTGCTACCAAATACTAATTGAGTGTATGTAAACTTCTGACCCACTGGGAATGTGATTAAATAAATAAAAGCTGAAATAAATAATTCTCTCTACTATTATTCTGACATTTCACATTCTTAAAATAAAGTGGTGATCCTAACTGACCTAAAACAGGGAATTTTTACTATGATTAAATGTCAGGAATTGTGAAAAACTGAGTTTAAATGTATTTGGCTAAGGTATATGTAAACTTCCGACTGTATCTATGAAAAGCTGAGACTCCCACGAACGAAGACTATAGGAAATCCCAGGACATAATGACTATAATACATAGTTGCTGTCACAACCTCCAAACTCCACACAGTTGTCACTGACTTGTTGGATATTAATTTCCCATTGAGCAAACAATTTATGTACTTACAGCATTCACATACATTTATTTTTATCAGGTTTATGCTTTGGCGGACCTTGTTTTGTTATTGACATTTGTCAGTAAAACTCTGTTTATGTCAAATGTCTAAATATAAGGGCTGGACATGCAGATAAATGAAAGTCAGATATATGAAAAGACGATTTTTGCTGGGGTCTCGACTGATAAGCTTAAGGGATCCACCTGCACACACTGACAGATCGATCACTGGAATGCCACACACACTAAAACCTCACCACACACAAACACACACAAACACACAAAACACACGCACACAAAGATGCACACACACACTCCCAGTATCTGGGTTGACCTTTGGCATTGGTAATTAAGCTGTTTTGCCACTCCAGTGAGCTACTGATTAAAAGGAGCTGAAGCAGCAGCTTGGCTGGACAGTGGATGGACATGGGGAAGAGGGGAAAGTGCCGATTAGGACTGTTTGTGTTTTAATTCAAATCTATGGCTGCAGCAACCACACACACCCACACACACACACACACACACACACACTCGCACATGCACGCATATACACAGGCATGCATACACACAGGCACGCACACTCATCTTAGCAGTATGTCTCCCAGCCCCACCAACCGTAACTAAGCATAAATCTCAGAAGACATGATGAGCTAATGGGGCATCTTGATATGAAATATTTCAGCAGGGATTCAGTGAAAATCACTATCATGTTGATTTGAATTGAACACATCTGAGATTTGACTAAGTAATTGGACCTTTTCCCTAGTCTGGCTAACACCTAACTCTCCAAGTCCTGCTGGCTTCAGAGTCTGGAATGGCTCTTTGATGTTGTCGGCACGATGCGTCGGTAATAAAGGGGGCTGTGCTTTTTACTGGTTGGCTCTCCTCTGTGCCTATTTCACTCAAATACCCACGTACACAGGCACACACATCCCTGAGCGCTGCCCCCTTCCATTACAACGGTTGGATTTTCAAATCCAAACAACGAGAGGTCTCAAACCCAGAGGGAAAAAAATTTACATTTGAGAGGACCAATCAAACCAATTGCAACATTTCTAAGCGAATATAATTATCATTAACAAAAGGCCTCCTTTCCAGACCAGTGTGTCACAGCTGTCCCTGCGCTGTGAGTCACGTGGGTCGCATCAGCCAGGCTACCTCTTCCCAGTATGGAGCACCTCACATCCTCTCCTTTGCCCCTCTCTTTATTTATCTCCCCTTCCCTATCTCACCCTTTCTGAATTTCCCTTCCCTCTCTTCTGTCGTCAACTTCTTTTCTCCTCTCCCCTCCCTTTTTTCTTTGGCCTTTCCATCCTCTCCTTCACCTTAACAACAGAAGATCACTTTCTGCCCCTTTCTTCTCTTCCCTCGCTCCCTCTCTGTCAGTAGTTCCGATGTGGATGTGGTGGAGGAGTCAGGCGCAGGACACAGAGGATACGTCCAAAAAGACTTTAATAGTCCAAAGAGCAACAAACAAAACACGACCTCGAAAACAGACGGAGGCGAGGCAATTACGCAAACACGCGTAAACAATAATCCCAAACATAGACAGAGTGCAGACACGCAGCTCTGCACGACAGGCAGAAAATAACAACACACAATCAGACTAAGGCAAAACAAGGAACTTATAAGACAAGTAATCAACACACAAATGGACACAGGTGTAAAAGACAGACAAAAGCAATCACACTACGAAACATAGAGCGGTGGCAGCTAGTACTAACCAGGAGGAGGAGCAGTCTCGGTAGAATCCGTGACAGTACCCCCCCCTTGACGCGCGGCTCCAGCCGTGCGCCGACCCCGGCCTCGGGGACGGCCAGGAGGACGCGGACCCGGGCGCGTGGGATGCCCACGGTGGAACTCAGTCAGGAGGGATGGATCGAGGATGTCCCTCCTGGGCACCCAGCACCGTTCCTCCGGACCGTACCCCTCCCACTCCACGAGATACTGGAGACCACTCATCCGGCGCCTCGAGTCCAAGATGGTCCGGACCCTGTACGCCGGGGCCCCCTCGATGTCCAAAGGGGGCGGAGGGGTCTCTCCTATCTCATCTTCTTGGAGTGGGCCAGCTACCACCGGCCTGAGAAGAGACACATGGAACGAGGGGTTAATATTTTTGTACTCTATAGGCAGTTGTAACCTGTAACACACCTTGTTCAATCTTCTCAGGACTTTGAAGGGCCCCACAAACCGCCGACCCAGCTTCCGGCAGGGCAGGCGGAGGGGCAGGTTTCGAGTCGAGAGCCAGACTCAATCTCCCGGTGCGTACACCGGTCCCTCACTGCGGTGGCGATCGGCGCTCGCCTTTTGTTGACGGATGGCACGCTGCAGATGGACATGGGCAGCGTCCCACGTCTCCTCCGAGCGCCCGAATCCACTTGTCCACCGCAGGGGCCTCGATCTGGCTCTCGTGCCATGGTGCCAGGACCGGCTGATAACCTAAAACACACTGGAAAGGTGTTAAATTGGTGGAGGAGTGGCGGAGAGAGTTCTGGGCCATCTCTGCCCAGGGGATGAACCTAGACCACTCCTCCGGCCGGTCCCGGCAATAGGACCTCAAAAACCTACCCACATCCTGGTTGACACGTTCCACCTGCCCATTGCTCTCTGGGTGGTACCCCGAGGTAAGGCTTACCGAGACCCCCAATCGTTCCATGAACGCCCCCAAACTCTGGAGGTGAACTGGGGACCTCGGTCAGACACAATATCCTCGGGGACCCCATAGTGCCGGAACACATGGGTAAATAGGGCCTCAGCGGTTTGTAGGGCAGTAGGGAGACCCGGCATTGGAAGGAGACGACAGGCCTTGGAAAACCGATCCACAACGACCAAAATGGTGGTATTCCCCTGGGAGGGGGGTAGGTCAGTTACAAAATCCACCGATAGGTGGGACCATGGTCGTTGTGGAACGGGCAGGGGATGTAACTTACCCCTGGGCAAATGTCTAGGCGCCTTACACTGGGCACACACCGAGCAAGAGGAGACATAAACCCTCACATCCTTAGCTAACGTTGGCCACCAGTATTTCATGCTAAGACAGTGCACGGTCCGGCCAATACCTGGATGTCCAGAGGAGGGTGATGTATGAGCCCAATAAATAAGACGATCACGAACCTCGAGCGGAACGTACGTCCGCCCCCACAGGACACTCGGGGGAGTTGGGTCGGTACGCAGTGCCCGCTTCGATTTCCGCATCGACCTCCCATACCACCGGAGCCACCAAACAAGACTCCGGCAGTATGGAAGTAGGCTCGTTGGACCTCTCCTCTGTGTCATACCGCCGGGACAGGGCGTCTGCCTTACCATTCTGGGACCCTGGGATGTATGTGATCTTAAAAACAAACCGGGTTACGAACATGTTCCACCTAGCCTGACGAGGGTTCAATCTCCTAGCTGCCCGGATGTACTCCAGGTTACGGTGATCAGTCAGAATGAGGAAATGGTGTTGAACCCCCTCAAGCCAATGCCTCCACACCTTTAGGGCCTGGACTACGGCTAACAGCTCCCTGTCCCCAACGTCATAGTTGCGCTCCGCCGAGCTGAGCTTCTTGGAGTAGAACGCACAGGGGCGGAGTTTAGGTGGCGTGCCGGACCGTTGTGACAGGACTGCCCCAATACCGGTCTCGGACGTGTCTACCTCTACTTGGAATGGTAAAGAGGGATCCGGATGCGCCAGCACCGGGGCCGAGGTGAACAGGTTCTTCAGTTTGACAAATGCCCTGTCCGCCTCAGCCGACCACTGCAAACGAACCGGACCCCCCTTTAGCAGGGACGTAATGGGAGCTGCAACTTGTCCAAAACCCCGAATAAACCTCCGGTAGTAATTAGCAAAACCCAAGAACTGCTGCACCTCTTTTACAGTGGTTGGAGTTTGCCAATTACGCACGGCCGATACACGGTCTACCTCTATCTCCACACCAGACGCGGACAACCGATAACCCAAAAAGGAGACGGACTCCTGGAAGAACAGGCATTTCTCTGCCTTGACATACAAGTCATGCTCCAACAGTCTTCTCAACACTCGGCGCACCAGGGCTACATGCTCGGCTCGTAGAAGAGTACACTAGGATGTCGTCGATGTACACTACTACACCCTGCCCCTGCATGTCCCGGAAAATCTCGTCAACAAAGGATTGGAAGACTGAAGGAGCATTCATTAACCCGTATGGCATGACGAGATACTCGTAATGACCCGAGGTGGTGCTAAATGCTGTTTTCCATTCATCCCCCTCCCTAATGCGCACCAGATTATACGCGCTCCTGAGATCCAACTTTGTGAAGAACTGCGCTCCGCGTAACGATTCCGTCATAGTCGCAATCAGTGGAAGTGGGTAACTGTACTTAACTGTGATCTGATTGAGACTACGGTAATCAATACATCGGGCGCAATCCCCCCGTCCCTTCTTCTTCACAAAGAAGAAACTTGAGGAAACCGGGGAAGTGGAGGACCGTATGTATCCCTGTGCCAAGGACTCGGCTATGTAAGTCTCCATAGCCGCTGTCTCCTCTTGAGACAGGGGATACACACGACTCCGTGGAAGAGCCGCTCCTGTTTGGAGATTTATCGCACAGTCCCCCTGTCTATGAGGAGGTAGCTGTGTTGCCCTCGATTTGCTGAACACAAGTGCTAAGTCCTCATACTCAGGGGGAATGCGCAGTGCGGGCACTTGGTTCGGACTCTCTACCGAGGTCGCCCCTACGGAAACACCTAGACATCTCCCTACACACTGGGCAGACCACTCCATAAGAGCCCTCTGTTGCCACGCAATGGTAGGATCATGGGTGCTTAACCAGGGAAGCCCCAACACCACGTGGTACGCAGGAGAGTCAATCAGATAAAACTGAATGATCTCCTCATGACCCCCCTGCGTCGTCATCGTCAGTGGTGCTGTGACCTCCCTGATCAGGCCTGACCCCAACGGCCGGCTGTCTAAGGCGTGGACAGGAAATGGAGCTTCTACCGGCCGAAGGGGAATTCCTAACCTACAACAAAATGCCCGATCAATAAAGTTCCCAGCTGCGCCTGAATCTACTAGCGCCTTATGCTGGGAATGAGGTGCCACCTGTGGAAATCTCACAGGAATACTCATGTGACCAACAGAAAGCTCTGGGTAAGTGGGGCGCCTACTCACCTGAAATGACTCCCCCAGTGCGTGACCTGTTCTCCCCTCTCCCAGGAGACCCTCCCCAGCACCTGGCCGCGGTGTGTCCTCCACGACCACAGTTGGTGCAGGGGATGGCCCCCCTCGGGTTCTCTCTCCTCCTCTCTCTAGCGCCAGCACCCCCGAGCTCCATGGGAATCGGCTCGAGGTGCTGGAGGGTGGAATGGACGACCCCCACTGGACGCCCGCGGGTAGCCAGCAGGGTGTCTAGACGGATGGAAATGTCCACCAACTGGTCGAACGACAGGTTGGTGTCCCTGCAGGCCAGCTCACGCCGAACGTCCTCTCGTAGGCTACACCGGTAGTGGTCGATGAGGGCCCTCTCATTCCACCCCGCATCTGCCGCTAGCGTCCGGAACTCCAGTGCGAACTCCTGTGCGCTCCTCTTCCCCTGTCGGAGGTGGAACAGACGTTCTCCCGCCGCTTTCCCCTCAGGTGGATGATTGAAGACAGCCCTGAAGCGGCGGGAGAACTCCGCGTAGGTGATGGTAGCGGCGTCTATTCCCCTCCATTCGGCGTTGGCCCACTCCAACGCCTTGCCAGATAGACAGGAGATGAGGGCGGAGACGCTCTCGTATCCCGAGGGCGCCGGGTGGATGGTGGCCAGGTAGAGTTCCACCTGCAGGAGGAATCCCTGACACCCGGCTGCAGAACCGTCATATGCCCTCGGGAGCGAGAGCCGAATGCCACTGGGTTCCGGTGCTGAGAGAGGAGGACTGGCCGTTGGTGATGGGATGGTGTAAGAGTGCGTGGGCACCTCTCGAGTCACCAACCGGCGCAGAGTGTTGGACACCTCGTCCATGGCGGCCCCAAGTTGCCGGATCATGGTGTCTTGGTAGCTGATCCGGTCTTCCAGAGATTCGGGTGCCGCCGCTGTTCCTGCTGACTCCATAGTTTGTGGATGTGGTGGAGGAGTCAGGCGCAGGACACAGAGGATACGTCCAAAAAGACTTTAATAGTCCAAAGAGCAACAAACAAAACACGACCTCGAAAACAGACGGAGGCGAGGCAATTACGCAAACACGCGTAAACAATAATCCCAAACATAGACAGAGTGCAGACACGCAGCTCTGCACGACAGGCAGAAAATAACAACACACAATCAGACTAAGGCAAAACAAGGAACTTATAAGACAAGTAATCAACACACAAATGGACACAGGTGTAAAAGACAGACAAAAGCAATCACACTACGAAACATAGAGCGGTGGCAGCTAGTACTCCGGGGACGGCGAACGCCGAAGCCTGCCCGAACCAGGAGGAGGAGCAGTCTCGGCAGAATCCGTGACACTCTCCTTCTCTCTCCTCTTTCTCTCTCCTCGCTTTTCCTCTCCTCACCTCCCTCCTTCACTTGGACATCCCCTCTCCTTCACCTAAACAGTAGAAGGTCACTCCCCTCCCTGCCCCCTTCCTTCCTCCCCCTCTCCTCTCCTCCCTCCCCTTAGGCTTTATGATCCATATAATTAACACAGGGAGTAAATACTGTAAGGAGAGGAGAGAGGGAGGAGATAGAGGGGAGAGAAAGAGAGGAGGAAGAGAGTGACATATACACTACATGACCAAAAGTATGTGGACACCTGCTCGTCGAACATCTCATTCCAAAATCATGGGCATTAATATGGAGTTGGTGTCCCCTTTGCTGCTATAACAGCCTCCACTCTTCTGGGAAGGCTTTCCACTAAATGTTGGAACATTGCTGCGGGAATTTCCTTTCAGCCACAAGAGCATTAGTGAGGTCGGGCACTGATGTTGGACGATTAGGCCTGGCTCGCAGTCGGCGTTCCAATTCAATGGGGTTGAGGTCAGGGATTTGTGTAGGCCAGTCAAGCTCTTCCACATCGATCTCAACAAACCATTTCTGTATGGACCTTGCTTTGTGCACTGGGGCATTGTCATGCTGAAACAGGAAAGGGCCTTCCCCAACCTGTTGCCACAAAGTTGGAAGCACAGAATCGTCTAGAATGTCATTGTATGCTCTAGCGTAAAGATTTCCCTTCAATGGAACTAAGGGGCCTCTCCTGAACCATGAAAAACAGGCCCATTGTTCCACCTCCACCAAACTTTACAGTTGGCACTATGCATTCGGGCAGGTAGCGTTCTCCTGGCATCCGCCAAAGACAGATTAGTCCGTCGGACTGACAGATGGTGATGCGTGATTCATCACTCCAGAGAATGCTTTTCCACTGCTCCAGAGTCCAATGGCAGCAAGCTTTACACCACTCCAGCCGACCTTGACATTGACCATGGTGATCTTAGGCTTGTGTGCGGCTGCTCGGCCATGGAAACCCATTTCATGAAGCTGCCGACGAACAGTTATTGTGCTGACGTTGGTTCCAGAGGCAGTTTGGAACTTGGTAGTGAGTGTTGCAACCGAGGACAGACGATTTTTACGCGCTACGTGCTTCAGCACTCGGCGGTCCCATTCTGTGAGCTTGTGTGGCCTACCAGTTTGCGGCTGAGCCGCTGTTGCGTCGTAGACGTTTGCACTTCACAATAACAGCACTTACAGTTGACCAGGGCAGCTCTAGCAGGGCAGAAATTTGATGAACTGACATGTTGGAAAGGTGGCATCCTATGACGGTGCCACGTTGAAAGTCACTGAGCTCTTCATGGTTATCTATGGAGATTGCATGGCTGTGTGCATGATTTTATACACCTGTCAGCAACGGGTGTGGCTGAAATAGCAGAATCCATTAATTTGAAGGGGTGTCCACATACTTTTGTATATATTGTGTAGACAAGAGAAGGTGAGCGCCATAACTCTTCTTAAGCTTATCACCGGCTCACTGAAGCGAGGAGAAATCTGTTACTTTCCCATGCAAGACTCCCCCTGCCTGGAGTAGTTTGAGCTGTAGCCTCCTTAGAGCCTCCCAAATACTGTACTACAGCCAAACCTGGAGAGCTACTGTTTTTGCAGGATTTTGTTCGAGCCCAGCACTAAATCACCTGACTCAGCTAACCAACGAATCAAGACTCCCCCTACCCCAATGTAGTAGAACAGTACAATAGTTTGGGCTTGAGCCTCCCAAATACTACAGCAGTTGACACTATGCCTGGTCCTGGAGAGGATGTGCAGGTTTTTGTTACAGCCCAGCATTACAACAGCTTACTCAGCAGACCAACTACACATAACTCACTTAGCCTATCCATCCTCACAGTAACTGCAACAGTCACATTTCATTACATTTGACCACAATTGCACATTTATTACCCTTTTAAGAAAACTAATGAAAAATGCTTACAGACAAGACGGAGTGACCCACTATTTGGTTGAGAGTTTTCCCATTCGACAGATGGTACATTTACAGAAATAACATTTTATGAACAGGAATATCCCCCAGTGTGTATGTAATATCAACACGAACCATTGCCTAAACCCCATGAGGTCGCCGTAGTGTAATGTTAGCTACCTGGTGTGAGTGTACATAGTGAGTATCCCCATAATGTTACATTGGTCTCCTGGTGTTACTGTTGTGTGTGTGTGTGTGTGTGTGTGGAGGTGTGTGTGCTTGCATTCATACGCGTGCCGTGCATGCATATGTGTGTTCGTGTGTGTGTTCCTGTGTGTGTCTCTCAGTGTCTGTGTGTTAACATATTGTCTCCCTCCCCCAGGACATAGCATCTCAGAAGTTCTCCATGCCGTCTCCGGTGCGTACGGTCATCGCTGCAGACTTTGACAACGACAGCGAACTAGAGGTGTTCTTCAATAACATTGCTTACAGAGGGTCGTCATCCAACAGACTGTTCAGGTACACACACGCACACACACATACACATGCACGGAGACACACACACACATACACACTCACACACATGCATTATATCAGTTGAATCAGCAGTTCCAAAAAGCAATTAAACTAATTTAATTTCGATTAAAATTTGAGCCTCAAATCTGAGCTAACATTAGTTCATGTCAGATCTCTAATTCCTCTCAGTTATCCTGGACTAAAGCATTTCTGTAGACAGGAAGTAGTCATAATTAGTGAATATTCCCAGACGTGTGACTATTGGTGGAGTGTGTTTGTGTGTTCGTGTATGTTTGTGTGCTCATGTGTGTGTCCCCTTTGTAGTTATGCAGGATATCTGAGCTTTGATATGGTGATCGAACCAACATCCAAAAGCCAGAGGCTCTACTTGTACCATATTAAAACCTGAGTTGAAGTTTCAGTCATGAAACAGAATCCACCAAATTAACGGTTAAGTATTGTCTGGTAATGAAACACCCAGCTTGAACTATTGTCCTCATTGAAGCGAATTGATTGAATCAATCAAAGTTGTGCTGGGTTTGAGCGCGCTGAAAAGCTCTCCATTATGTTCTAAGTTGACAATCTCAATATGTGACCCAATCTCAATATGGAACATTTTGATAGGTGAGGCGCTGTCCAAACTATGAGATGTTACGAGGGAAATGACAGTGATTACTACCGGATGTGTAAATGATTGAACTTGTCCATGCCAGGATAATCAGGACAAAATAGCTGTTGTGCCTCATAACATCCAACATTACAAATGTGTAGTGGATATGAAACTCGTCCAAAGTAGGTTGGCTGGAGTACATCAGTGACATCACTGAGATCTAAAAGGCAACTGCCGTTCACTGAGAGTGACAGGCTAGTCCAGGGTTCCCCAACTGGCGCCCCGCGCACCAAATTTGGCCCGCGTGTGGTTTTATTTGGCCCCCCCAAGTTCTTTGAGCAAAATTAATAAGTTATACAGTACCAGTCAAAAGTTTAGACACACCTACTCATTCCAGGGTTTTTCTTTATTTTTACTATTTTCTATATTGTTGAATAATAGTGAAGACATCAAAACTATGAAATAACACATATGAAATCATGCAGTAACCAAAGAAGTGTTAAACAAATCAAAATATATATATATATTCACCCTTTGCCTTGATGACAGCTTTGCACACTCTTGGCATTCTCTCAACCAGCTTCATGAGATAATCACCTGGTATGCATTACAATTAACAGGTGTGCCTTCTTAAAAGTTAATGTGTGGAATTTATTTCCTTCTTTATGCGTTTGAGCCAATCAGTTGTGTTGTGACAAGGTAGGGGTGGTATACAGAAGATAGCCTTATTGGGTAAAAGACCAAGTCCATACTTTGGCAAGAACAGCTCAAATAAGCAAAGAGAAACGACAGTTCATCATTACTTTAAGACATGAAGGTCAGTCAATCCAGAAAATGTCAAGAACTTTGAAAGTTTCTTCAAGTGCAGTCGCAAAAACCATCAAGCGCTATGATGAAACTGGCTCTCATGAGGACCGCCACAGGAAAGGAAGACCCAGAGTTACCTCTGCTGCAGAGGATAAGTTCATTAGAGTTAATTGCACCTCAGATTGCAGCCCAAATAAATGCTTCACGGAGTTCAAGTAACAGACACATCTCAACATCAACTGTTCAGAGGAGACTGCGTGAATCAGGCCTTCATGGTCGAATTTCTGCAAAGAAACCACTACTAAGAAAAAGAGACTTGCTTAAGCCAAGAAACACGAGCAATGGACATTAGACCGGTGGAAATCTGTCCTTTGGTCTGATGAGTCCAAATTTGAGATTTTTGTTTCCAACCGCCATGTCTTTGTGAGACGCAGAGTAGGTGAACGGATGATCTCTGCATGTGTGGCTCCCACCATGAAGCATGGATGAGGAAGTGTGATGGTGTGGGGGTGCTTTGCTTGTGACACTGTCAGTGATTTATTTAGAATTCAAGGCACACTTAACCAGCATGGCTACCACAGCATTCTGCAGCGATACGCCATCCCATCTGGTTTGCGCTTAGTGGGACTATCATTTGTTTTTCAACAGGACAATGACCCAAAACACACCTCCAGGCTGTGTAAGGGCTATTTGACCCAAGAGTGTGCAAAGCTGTCATCAAGGCAAAGGGTGGCTACTTTGAAGAATCTAAAATATAGTTTGATTTGTTTAACACTTTTTTGGTTACTACAAGCATGGTCTCTGTGACCGCTGAGAACATGGGCTCTGACCGTTGGGCCGCAGAGAGGACAGGGAGGAATATGAACACCCAGAGGAACATCATCACCTGTAGACAGAATCACAACCTTAATTCCAAAGTTTTCTGGAAATCCTGGTTGGATAATTCTGAATTTTTTGCATATTCCCTTCCGATTCCGGAAGTCTTTGAAGATACAGTACCAGTCAAAAGTTTGGACACACCTACTCATTCAAGGGTTTTTCTTTATTTTTACTATTTTCCTACATTGTAGAATAATAGTGAAGACATCAAAACTATGAAATAACACATATGGAATCATGTAGTAAGCAAAAAGTGTTAAACTCATCAGACCAAAGGACAGATTTCCACTGGTCTAACGTCCATTGATCGTGTTTCTTGGCCCAAGCAAGTCTCTTCTTCTTATTGGTGTCCTTTAGTAGTGATTTCTTTGCAGCAATTCGACCAAATACCAAATAAAGCTATCTTCTGTATACCAACCCTACCTTGTCACAACACAACTGATTGGCTCAAACGCATTAAGTTCCTCAAATTAACTTTTAACAAGGCACAGCTGTTAATTGAAATGCATTCCAGGTGACTACCTCATGAAGCTGGTTGAGAGAATGCCAAGAGTGTGCAAAGCTGTCATCAAGGTAAAGGATGTCTACTTTGAAGAATCTCAAATATATAATATATTTTCATTTTGGTTCCTACATGATTCCATATGTGTTATTTCATAGTTTTGATGTCTTCACTATTATTCTACAATGTAAAAAATAGTCAAAATAAAGAAAAACCCTTGAATGGGTGTATCCAAACTTTTGACTGCACTGTATATATTTTTTTATGTCATTGTTGGACATAAAAGACTGTAAAAACACCAGGAAATCAGCTCCAAGTGATTTTAATTTTGGAAATCTGTTCCTAAGTATTCCCACGCATAACAGAGAGATACGTGATCGTATACAAATGCAAGCAAAGTTTGAAATGATTGATATGGTCAAATATTATCTGTTTGGGCTTCTTGCGGTCAATTTGCAGTCTACAAATTAGTATGATTTGTTTTATTGTTGGACATAAAAGACTGTAAAAACACCAGGAAATCAGCTCCAAGTGATTTTAATTTTAGAAATCTGTTCCCAAGTATTCCCATGCATAATAGACACGTGAAAGTATACAAATGTAGCAAGGTTTGAAATATTCTATCTGTTTGGTCACTTTGCAATCTACAAATTATTTGTCATTATGTTCCGGCCCCCCGACCATCCACTCATGAAAAAAATTGGCCCGCGGCTGGATCAAGTTGATGATCCCTGGTCTAGTCTCTTGCTTTGTTGGGTAAGATGGTTGGCTTTGAGGGGCGTGTGTTACTCTGCAGAAGGTTGTGAGTTCGAGCCCCAATTGGGGAACAACAGAATGCATCCTGAGTCATGATAGCCGGGTCTGGGTTATTATGGGGTGTGTAACAGATATCTGGTTGCTATGGCAGGGTAACTAGGAGAGAACATGGGGACCCCCAGATTGAGGAGCTGAATGTGGGGGAGGCAGCCGAGCCAGAAGGACGAGGAACAGGTGAGGGGTCGGGGGTCAGGGGAGGATACAGGTGTGTGTGTATGGGGGGTAGAAATACCTATTAGGCCTACGCTGTGCTGAACTGTTTAACATCAACCTATTCTACGCTGTAAATGTGGAGCATACATCTATTACATATAGTGTAATTCCTACTTCTTCCATAGGATGGCGATAGATGTCTGTGGTTTGAGATTTTAAACTTATCAGCCTCTTTTCTCAGTGTGTGCTGTCTTATTGCTCTAATTGTGTTGTGTGTTCGTGTCCTCTCAGTGACCTGTGTGTGTTGTTCGTCCGATGTGTGTGTTCTAAGTGTTTGTATGTGTGTATGTGTTGTCGTCTGTCAGGGGCGGCAGTAACAGACTTTGATGGAGACGGTCGTCTGGACCTGCTGGTGTCACATGGAGAGAGTGCTGCACAGCCTCTCTCTATCTACAAAGTCAACCAGGTACCGCTGTGTGTGTGTTCTGACCGCGTGTTCTCGTCGTGTGTTCTCTCGCCATATTGTCTAATTCAAGATGTTGTATTAGTGTCTCCTTTAATCTGAACCCCCCTCTTTCTCTCAGGGCTCCACTAACTCGTGGCTGCGTGTTATCCCCCGTACCCAGTATGGGGCGTACGCCAGGGGGGCTAAGGTAGTGGTCTACACCAAGAGAAGTGGTCCACACACACGCATCATCGACGGGGGCTCCGGCTACCTCTGTGAGATGGAGCCTGTAGCACACTTTGGGCTCGGTAGGTCTGACACAAACACACATGCATGTACATACAGATGTACGCTCATGCACACACACATGCACGCAGGAAACAAACACACACAGGGTGCACACGCACACGGACACACAGACGCACAAACGCACAGACACACACTCACTCAGATCCATGTGGAAATCATTGCCTTAATACCCCTTCTGATTGGAGGCCCGGGGGAGAGGTGGAGAGATGGAGAGATAGGGGAGGAGGTGAGGGAAAAGAGAGGAGGTGGAAGGGAGAGGGAGAGGCAAGTGCAGCAGCTGGAAGGTCTGGATAGAAATCCCTCTCCAGCCCCAAATCCCCAAAGTCCAGCCAAGACAGTTAACTTCTGCCAGTTCAGACTAGCACTAGTGTAGTGTGTGTGAGTGTGTGTATTGACATGATATGGAAACATTAAAGGAACATTATGGGGATTTTACGGGAACATTATGGTCATATTATGGAAACATTCTGACAATGTTATGGAACATTATGGGGATGTTTTGGTGATGTTACCTGTCTCTCTTACCTGTCTCTCCAGGTAAAGACATAGCTACTAATGTTGAGGTGTACTGGCCAGATGGGAAGTCAGTAGCCAGGCCTCTGGAACCAAGTGAGATAAACTCTGTCCTGGAGATCCACTATCCCAGAGAGGAGGAGGAGGGCACACCTGAAATAGAGATAGAGGTAATGACTGGCTTTTTATCTCCCTCTTCCTGTCCTTCTTGCGCTCTCTCTCTCTCTCTCTCTCTCTCTCTCTCTCTCTCTCTCTCTCTCTCTCTCTCTCTCTCTCTCTCTCTTTCTTCTTCTCTCTCTCTTTCTCTCTGTCTCTCTCTCTCTCTCTCTCTCTCTCTCTCTCTCTCTCTCTCTCTCTCTCTCTCTCTCTCTCTCTCTCTCTCTCTCAATTCAATTTCAGTTTCAATTCCAGGGGCTTTATTGGCATGGGAAACATATGTTTACATTGCCAAAGCAAGTGAAAATCGATAATAAACAGAAGTGAAATATACAATAAAAAATTAACAGTAAACATTACACTCACAAAAGTTCCAAAAGAATAAAGTCATTTCAAATGTCATATTATGTCTATATACAGTGTTGTAACGATGTGCAAATAGTTAAAGTACAAAAGGGAAAATAAATAAATATAAATATGGGTTGTATTTACAATGGTGTTTGTTCTTCACTGGTTGCCCTTTTCTTGTGGCAACAGGTCACAAATCTTGCTGCTATGATGGCACACTGGTATTTCACCCAATAGATATGGGAGTTTATCAAAATTGGATTTGTTTTTGAATTCTTTGTGGGTCTGTGTAATCTGAGGGAAATATGTGTCTCTAATATGGTCATACATTTGGCAGGAAGTTAGGAAGTGCAGCTCAGTTTCCACCTCATTTTGTGGGCAGTGTGCACATTGCCTGTTTTCTCTTGAGAGCCAGGTCTGCCTTCGGCGGCCTTTCTCAATAGCAAGGCTATGCTCACTGAGTCTGTACGTCAAAGATTTCCTTAATTTTGGGTCAGTCACAGTGGTCAGGTATTCTGCCACTGTGTACTCTCTGTTTAGGGCCAAATAGCATTCTAGTTTGCTCAGTTTATTTTTTGTAAATTCTTTCCAATGTGTCAAGTAATTATCTTTTTGTTTTCTCATGATTTGGTTGGGTCTAATTGTGTTGTTGTCCTGGGGCTCTGTGGGGTCTGTTTGTGTTTGTGAACAGAGCCCCAGGACCAGCTTGCTTAGGGGGCTCTTCTCCAGGTTAATTTCTCTGTAGGTGATGGCTTTGTTATGGGAGGTTTGGGAATCGCTTCCTTTTAGGTGATTGTAGATTTTAACTGCTCTTTTCTGGATTTTGATCATTAGCGTGTATCAGCCTAATTATGCTCTGCATGCATTATTCTGTGTTTTACGTTGTACACTGAGGATATTTTTGCAGAATTCTGCATGCAGAGTCTCAATTTGGTGTTTGTCTCATTTTGTGAATTTTGGTTGGTGAGCGGACCCCAGACCTCACAACCATAAAGGACAATTGGTTCTATAACTGATTCAAGTATTTTTAGCCAGATCCTAATTGGTATGTCGAATTTTATGTTCCTTTTGATGGCATAGAAGGCAGTTTTTGTCTCTCATATCGTTCACAGCTTTGTGGAAGTTACCTGTGGCGCTGATGTTTAGGCTAATGTATGTATAGTTTTTTGTGTGCTCTAGGGCAACGGTGTCTAGATGGAATTTGTATTCGTGGTACTGGCAACTGGACCTTTTTTGGAACACTATTATTCTTGTTTTACTGAGATTTACTGTCAGGGCCCAGGTCTGACAGAATCTGTGCAGAAGATCTAGGTGCTGCTGTAGGCCCTCCTTGGTTGGGGACAGAAGCACCAGATCATCAGCAAACAGTACACATTTTACTTCAGATTCTAGTATGGTGAGGTCGGGTGCTGCAGACTGTTATAGTGCCCTCGCCAATGCATTGATATATATGTTGAAGAGGGTGGGGCTTAAGCTGCATCCCTGTCTCACACCCCGGCCCTGTGGAAAGAAATGTGTGTGTTTTAACCGCACACTTGTTGTTTGTGTACATGGATTTTATAATGTCGTATGTTTTCCCCTCAACACCACTTTCCATCAACTTGTATAGCAGGCCCTCATGCCAAATAGAGTCGAAAGCTTTTTTGAAATCAACATAGCATGAGAATACTTTGCCTTTGTTTTGGTTTGTTTGTTTGTCAATTAGGGTGTGCAACGTGAATTTGTGGTCTGTCGTACGGTCATTTGGTAAAAAGTCAATTTGACATTTGCTAAGTACATTGTTTTCGCTGAGGAAATGTACGAGTCTGCTGTTAATGATAATACAGAGGATTTTCCCAAGGTTGCTGTTGACGCATATCCCACGGTAGTTATTGGGGTCAAATTTGTCTCCACCTTTGTGGATTGGGGTTATTAGTAATTGGTTCAAAATATTGGGGAATATGCCAGAGCTGAGGATGATGTTAAAGAGTTTAAGGATAGCCAATTGGAATTTGTGGTCTGTATATTTTATCATTTCATGTAAGATACCATCAACCCCACATGCATTTTTGGGTTGGAGGGTTTGTATTTTGTCCTGTAGTTCATTCAATGTAATTGTAGAATCCAGTGGGTTCTGGTAGTCTTTAATAGTTGATTCTAAGATTTTTATTTGATCATGTATATATTTTTGCTGTTTGTTCTTTGTTATAGGCCAAAAAGATTGGAGTAGTAGTTTATCCATACATCTCCGTTTTGGATAGATAACTCTTCATGTTGTTGTTTGTTTTCCAATTCTCCCAGAAGTAGTTAGATTCAATAATTACATTGATCTGATTTCTGACGTGCTGTTCCTTCTTTTTCCGTAGTGTATTTCTTTATTGTTTTAGTGATTCATCATAGTGAAGGCGTAGGCTCAGGTTTTCTGGGTCTCTATGTTTTTGGTTGGATAGGTTTCTCAATTTCTTTCTTAGGTTTTTGCATTCTTCATCAAACCATTTGTAATTGTTGTTAATTTTCTTAGGTTGTCTGCTTGAATGTTTTTGATTTGATAGGGAAGGGTCAGATATACTGTTTAGGTTTTCTACTGCCAAGTTTACACCTTCACTATTTATTTGAACTTTATTTAACTAGGCAAGTCAGTTAAGAACAAATTCTTATTTACATTGACGGCCTACACCGGCCAAACCCAGACGACGCTGGGCCAATTGTGTGCCGCCCTATGGGACTCCCAATCACGGCCGGTTGTGATACAGCCTGGAATCGAACCAGGGGGTCTGTAGTGACGCCTCAAGCACTGAGCTGCAGTTCCTTAGACCGCTGCACCACTCGGGAGCCCACTATTACAGTGAAACATTCTGTCCAGGAAATTGACTAGAAGGAATTGAATTTGTTGTTGCCTAATAGTTTTTTGGTAGATTTCCACATTACTTTCCTTCCATCTAGATTATTTCTTAATATTATTCAGTTCCTTTGGCTTTGATGCGTCATGATTCAGCATAGCTCTGTTCAAGTAGAGTGTGATTTTGCTGTGATCTGATTGGGGTGTCAGTGGACTGACTGTGAACGCTCTAAGAGACTCTGGGTTGAGGTCAGTGATAAAGTAGTCTACAGTACTACTGCCAAGACATGAGCTATATGTGTACCTACCGTAGGAGTCCCCTCGAAGCCCACCATTGACTATGTACATACCCAGCGTGTGACAGAGCTGCAGGAATTGTGACCCGTTTTTGTTGGTTATGTTGTCGTAGTTGTGTCTAGGGGGGCATATGGGGGAGGGAATGCTGTCACCTCCAGGTAGGTGTTTGTCCCTCTGTGTGCTGAGGGTGTCATGTTCTTGTCCAGTTCTGGCATTTAGGTCGCCACGGACTAGTACATGTCCCTGGGCCTGGAAATGTTTGATCTCCCCCTCTAGGATGGAGAAGCTGTCATCGTTAAAGTATGGGGATTCTATTGGGGGGATATAGGTAGCACACATGAGGACATCTTTCTCCGTTGAGATAATTTCCTCATTAATTTCTAGCCAGATGTAAAATGTTCCTGTTTTTACTAATTTAATAGAGTGGGTTCTGCTCTATACCAAATTAGCATACCCCCTGAGTCTCTTCCCTGTTTCACACCTGGTAGTTTGGTGGATGGGACTATCAGCTCTCTCTCTCTCTCTCTCTCTCTCTCTCTCTCTCTCTCTCTCTCTCTCTCTCTCTCTCTCTCTCTCTCTAATAAACAATAAAAATGAACAGTAAACATTACACTCACAAAAGTTCCAAAGGAATAGAGACATTTCAAATGTCATATTATGTCTATATACAGTGTTGTAACAATGTGCAAATAGTTAAAGCACAAAAAGGAAAATAAATAAACATAAATATGGGTTGTATTTACAATGTTGTTTATTCATCACTGGTTGCCCTTTTCATGTGGCAACAGGTCACAAATCCTTCTGCTCTCTCTGTCTCTCTCTCTGGTTTTTAATAATTGTTGGCCAGTGACTGTATTCTGTACTTAAAATCAAATCAAATCAAATGTTATTGTCACATACACATATTTAGCAGATGTTATTGCGGGTGAGCAAAATGCTTGTGTTTCTAGCTCCAACAGTGCAGTAATATCTAACAATTCACAACAATACACACAATACACACACATCTAAAAGTAAAATAATTGAATTAAGAAATATATAAATATTAGGACGAGCAAAGCCTGATCATAAGATCTTGTGTTATAAGATGCTATAGCTTCTCTTTTTCAGCAAGACAGTATTGAAGATGTATTCCTTTCTTACAGTGTGGCCAAGGGTTTGCTATGAATGAGAATGGTCGCTGCACAGGTAGGTTGATCCCCACTATACGTCTTTAACAATCCCTCTCCTGTTTGCCATTGCGCTATCCTGCCTCTCTCTCCCTGCGATAAACGTCTTCTCCCGCTACATTCCTTCTCCATCCCTCTCCTCCCACTCTTCTCCCTTCCCCCTTTACCCATTCCATTCTTTCCTCCCTCCCTCCCTCACTCCAGATAAGGATGAGTGTACCCAGTTCCCCTCTGTGTGCCCCACTGACCGTCCTGTGTGCACTAACACCTATGGCAGCCACAAGTGTCGTGCCAATAAGAGGTGCAACCAGGGCTTTGAACCCAACGATGATGGATCGGCTTGCGTGGGTGAGTGGGCTTACCCTGGTCCTAGATATGTTTGTGCTGTCTTGCCATCTCTTGTAATCGTCATGCCATGTTTGACCATAGAAAGTGGCTAAACAGCACTAACAGATCTGGGACCAGGCTAGAATGGGCTACGATATACAGTAGATGTAGCTGCTCAAGCGAAATAGGTTTTTCAAGGCTACAGTCCTTCCAACGAGTAATCGTAACATTCTCCAAACTACTTTTCTCCTCTCTGCATCCCTGTACCTGAATGACTTACTGTTTGCTCTAGCTTTGCTCTGTGAGTTAATCTATGGCTGTTATTAATATTTTCTCCCTCTGTCTTCTCTGTGCCTCTCTGCAGCTCAGGTAGCTTACTTTGGGGGGACGCGCTCCTCGGGGGTCCGAAGATGGGCCGGCTTCTCTCTCTGGCCTCTTTCTGTCTCTCTGCTGCCTCTCCTCTCCTCCCGCCTGCAAACCGGACCACTGTAGCTACTACACACTTCCTCTCCACTTCACTCTGGAACCTTCCCTCCTTCGCTCTCCTCCCTCTCTCCCTCTCTCCCTCTCTCTGTCTATCACTCACTCCTAGAGATAAGGAAGGGGGAGTGTACAGTGACTCTCGAAAACAAACTGATCATGGAAGTCTCTTCTCTATCTTTATTCATCTGGAAAATGAACTGATCATAGAAGCATCTACCATCTCTTCACTCGTCCTGAAACAAACTGATCACAGAACTCACTCCCTCTCTTCACTCGTCCTGAAACAAACTGATCATAGAACTCACTCCCTCTCTTCACTCGTCCTGAAACAAACTGATCATAGAACTCACTCCCTCTCTTCACTCTCAAAACGAGCTCTCCATGAACATTTCTTCTTCTCTTCACTCCTCTCATACATAACAAATCATGGACCTTCTCTTTCTCCTTTCTTCACTCGTTCATGGACTTTTCATGGGCTTCTGTTTCTCAACACTTACAGTGAGGGAAAAAAGTATTTGATCCCCTGCTGATTTTGTACGTTTGCCCACTGACAAAGAAATGATCAGTCTATCATTTTAATGGTAGGTTTATTTAAACAGTGAGAGACAGAATAACAACAAAGAAATCCAGAAAAACGCATGTCAAAAATGTTATTAATTGATTTGCATTTTAATGAGGGAAATAAGTATTTGACCCCCTCTCAGTCAGAAAGATTTCTGGCTCCCAGGTGTCTTTTATACAGGTAACGAGCTGAGATTAGGAGCACACTTTTAAAGGGAGTGCTCCTAATCTCAGCTTGTTACCCGTATAAAAGACACCTGTCTACAGAAGCAATCAATCAATCAGATTCCAAACTCTCCACCATGGCCAAGACCAAAGAGCTCTCCAAGGATGTCAGGGACAAGATTGTAGACCTACACAAGGCTGGAATGGGCTACAAGACCATCGCCAAGCAGCTTGATGAGAAGGTGACAACAGTTGGTGCGATTATTCGCAAATGGAAGAAACTGTCAATCTCCCTTGGCCTGGGGCTCCATGCAAGATCTCACCTCGTGGAGTTGCAATGATCATGAGAACGGTGAGGAATCAGCCCAGAACTACACAGGAGGATCTTGTCAATGATCTCAAGGCAGCTGGGACCATAGTCACCAAGAAAACAATTGGTAACACATTACGCCATGAAGGACTGAAATCCTGCAGCGCCCGCAAGGTCCCCCTGCTCAAGAAAGCACATATACAGGGCCGTCAGAAGTTTGCCAATGAACATCTGAATGATTCAGAGGAGAACTGGGTGAAAGTGTTGTGGTCAGATGAGACCAAAATCGAGCTCTTTGGCATCAACTCAACTCGCCGTGTTTGGAGGAGGGGGAATGCTGCCTATGACCCCAAGAACACCATCTCCACCGTCAAACATGGAGGTGGAAACATTATGCTTTGGGGGTGTTTTTCTGCTAAGGAAACCTCCTTCCCTCAGCCAGGGCATTGAAAATGGGTCGTGTGGATGGGTATTCCAGCATGACAATGACCCAAAACACACGGCCAAGGCAACAAAGGAGTCACTCAAGAAGAAGCACATTAAGGTCCTGGAGTGGCCTAGCCAGTCTCCAGACCTTAATCCCATAGAAAATCTGTGGAGGGAGCTGAAGGTTCGAGTTGCCAAACGTCAGCCTCAAAACCTTAATGACAGAGAAGATCTGCAAAGAGGAGTGGGACAAAATCCCTCCTGAGATGTGTGCAAACCTGGTGGCAAACTACAAGAAACGTCTGACCTCTCTGATTGCCAACAAGGGTTTTGCCACCAAGTACTAAGTCATGTTTTGCAGAGGGGTCAAATACTTATTTCACTCATTAAAATGCAAATCAATTTATAACATTTTTGTTGTTATTCTGTCTCTCACTGTTCAAATAAACCTACCATTAAAATTATAGACTGATCATGTCTTTGTCAGTGGGAAAACGTACAAAATCAGCAGGGGATCAAATACTTTTTTCCCTCACTGTAGCTCCCAGCCCCCTCTGAACTGTAGAATAACACACACACACACAGGGAGCATGCTGCTGGGAGTTAAGGTGTTAACAATGAACTGCAGTGTCATTCACACCTCCTCATCAGCTGGACTAGACCTGGACTTCAGTGTGGCTGCGTCTATATATTACACACTATTCCCTCTAGAATGCACTGGTACATATCTGGGTCATGTTCAAAAGGGCACACCATAGCAAAACGTTTCCATATACAGTGGGGAAAAAAAGTATTTAGTCAGCCACCAATTGTGCAAGTTCTCCCACTTAAAAATATGAGAGAGGCCTGTAATTTTCATCATAGGTACACGTCAACTATGACAGACAAATTGAGAAAAAAAAATCCAGAAAATCACATTGTAGGATTTTTAATGAATTTATTTGCAAATTATGGTGGAAAATAAGTATTTGGTCACCTACAAACAAGCAAGATTTCTGGCTCTCACAGACCTGTAACTTCTTCTTTAAGAGGCTCCTCTGTCCTCCACTCGTTACCTTTATTAATGGCACCTGTTTGAACTTGTTATCAGTATAAAAGACACCTGTCCACAACCTCAAACAGTCACACTCCAAACTCCACTATGGCCAAGACCAAAGAGCTGTCAAAGGACACCAGAAACAAAATTGTAGACCTGCACCAGGCTGGGAAGACTGAATCTGCAATAGGTAAGCAGCTTGGTTTGAAGAAATCAACTGTGGGAGCAATTATTAGGAAATGGAAGACATACAAGACCACTGATAATCTCCCTCGATCTGGGGCTCCACGCAAGATCTCACCCCGTGGGGTCAAAATGATCACAAGAACGGTGAGCAAAAATCCCAGAACCACACGGGGGGACCTAGTGAATGACCTGCAGAGAGCTGGGACCAAAGTAACAAAGCCTACCATCAGTAACACACTACGCCGCCAGGGACTCAAATCCTGCAGTGCTAGACGTGTCCCCCTGCTTAAGCCAGTACATGACCAGGCCCGTCTGAAGTTTGCTAGAGTGCATCCAGAAGAGGATTGGAAGAATGTCATATGGTCAGATGAAACCAAAATAGAACTTTTTGGTAAAAACTCAACTCGTTGTGTTTGGAGGACAAAGAATGCTGAGTTGCATCCAAAGAACACCATACCTACTGTGAAGCATGGGGGTGGAAACATCATGCTTTGGGGCTGTTTTTCTGCAAAGGGACCAGGACGACTGATCCGTGTAAAGGAAAGAATGAATGGGGCCATGTATCGTGAGATTTTGAGTGAAAACCTCCTTCCATCAGCAAGGGCATTGAAGATGAAACGTGGCTGGGTCTTTCAGCATGACAATGATCCCAAACACACCGCCCGGGCAACGAAGGAGTGGCTTCGTAAGAAGCATTTCAAGGTCCTGGAGTGGCCTAGCCAGTCTCCAGATCTCAACCCCATAGAAAATCTTTGGAGGGAGTTGAAAGTCCGTGTTGCCCAGCGACAGCCCCAAAACATCACTGCTCTAAAGGAGATCTGCATGGAGGAATGGGCCAAAATACCAGCAACCGTGTGTGAAAACCTTGTGAAGACTTACAGAAAATGTTTGACCTGTGTCATTGCCAACAAAGGGTATATAACAAAGTATTGAGAAACTTTTGTTATTGACCAAATACTTATTTTCCACCATCATTTGCAAATAAATTCATTAAAAATCCTACAATGTGATTTTCTGGATTTTTTTTTCTCAATTTGTCTGTCATAGTTGACGTGTACCTATGATGAAAATTACAGGCCTCTCTCATCTTTTTAAGTGGGAGAACTTGCACAATTGGTGGCTGACTAAATACTTTTTTTCCCCACTGTATTAATACCTCCCCATTTCACTCTGTTCCAAAACATTTATTTTGTGCCTACTCAACATAATATATGCCATTTAGCAGACGCTTTTATCCAAAGCGACTTGCATTCATGCATACATTTTACATATGGGTGGTCCCAGGAATCAAACCCACTATCCTGGCGTTACAAGCACCATGCTATACCAACTGAGCTACAGAGGACCCTGCTTTGGGTTTCCCCTGATGGAAGAAAGGTAATGTCTGCTTTATTTGATACACAAAGGACATGATCTTCATCATGTTTTTGCCATTAGAATTGGATGATTCTTGATAGACGCTTATCAGGAAAACATATTGCATAACCAATACATATCTCAACCCATATCACACAGTCATACCCAAGCCTTCAAAGCCAAACAGTGTTCTTCAATCCTACTTCTGGGGTTCCGCACAGCTTTTCTTCCATCCCAGCACTTACACACCTGATTCAAACTCAGTTGATCAGATGAATCTGGAATGTTAACGTTGCGCTGGAACAAAATCATGCGCAACACATAGATCCCCAGGACCAGCATTGAAGAACACTGATGTAAAATGATGCTCACGGTACCTCAATCCAGGCTTACCACCAAATGTTGCATTGCCTCCTTACTGTAAATAAATAAATGATGATGATGATGTATAAATGATGATGTTCAACCTGTTTTCAAGTTAATTGCATTGCTTATCGTGGCTCCAATATAAAATAAAAGTGTCATTATTATATAAAAGAGTCATGTGCAATGTGATAAAGAAATGTGAAATCCATCTCACTATAGGATGAATCCTAACTTGAGATTCCTGCACATACTGTAACTCACACTTTCAAATGAATCACAGATGTCAATCAGACATTTGTATATTTAGTACTGATGAAACTCAAGTTAGGTTCCAACCCTCTGTTCCCGATGTTAGATGTAATGTATAGCCATGAGAGACGATACACAAGCTGTACAACAAGGAAACACCCACATTGTGTGACTAAGGCCGGGACTCAATCTGATCGCGGGTTATAGACATTGCGGCTTTTAAAGGCAATTTCCAACAGAGCTGACATTTGCAGCGTTCACCGTGAATGGGATCTCTGCGAACGCGGGAACATTGCCTTTAGACAGTGGTTGAAAAATAACCCAATTGTCATACTGCCAAACTGGAGGTCACAAGTCATGAAGGCAGTCAAATTCCACGTAACTGTTTAGTCACGGTAATTAGGCTTCTCCAAGCTCTGATGCTGCTGATTGTCATTAGTAGCCTACCAAACTTGCTAACTGCCTGTTACTAAGCACTCTATTGTCCCTCTATCACTCTGACATCAATGCAAATGTAATCAAAAATCTAATCAAACACTTCAAGACATAGGCTAGTGCTTTTGCTGTTTTGTAGGCCTACTCATCTTGTTGGCTGACGAAAAGTAAATGTAGACAGCTCTTCCAATATTTTCAATATGCACCACAGAATTGGATAATGACGCGCGCAGTTGCGTCCCCGATGTGTCTGTCTTCACTTGTAGCCTGTGAGAAAGACACGATCATGTGATGGAGAGCCATGTGAGTGAGAGGTGCTTCGGAGCTCACAGCACTCAGGGAGAATGGAATTTTTATTATTATATTCAGCCTAACGGCACAACGGCCACTGGCCGCAAAAGGCATGGATTTATTTAGGGGGCATTACGGCCACACAAAGGGGATGCCGCCGGGAAATTCGAGGCATTATCAAGTGCTTGTCAAATTGTGAGTGAGAGACTGATGAAGTGTGTACCGCCTGCACAAAAAACAAAGCAGAGCTCATGCCTTTCATGCAACTTTTTTCAAATCATCATTAGAGTTGCATCATGCAGCCTTACAATGTATTAAACATCTAAACATATAGGCCAACGTTTGTAGAACAACTAAAGTTGCATTAATAACTGTAAATTAAGCATATAGGAGTACTTATTTCTTTGTTAACCGCTCACTACAGAATGCCGCATGTGCGCACTCCCTCAAATAGTTTGGAGAAAATATCCTTTCTATTTTATTCAGCTTTGTTCAATTGTATTCTTCATACTATAAAATAATGCCATGGAATTCTAAGCAAATCTTGTCTGCTAAATGAACTAGTGTAGCCCACAGCCATTGCCAGATGAGGACCTACATTTTTTTGTCATTTAGCAGACGTTCTTATCCAGAGCGACTTACAGTTAGTGAATGCATACATTCTTTCATACTGGTCCCCCGTGGGAATCGAACCCACAACCCTGGCGTTGCAAGCGCCATGCTCTACCAACTGAGCTACACGGGACTAAGGACAACATAAGGACAACTCCGAGTATGCTATTCTGTTCTTCTGAAATAGACTAAATTTTCTTCATACCATGTTTCTTTAGACCTGTCTAAAATATATAATGGATTTATTGTGAAGGTGTAGGCTATATTTCATGGATTTATTAGACTTTTTTAAATGTAGATGTTCCAAAGGTCTGCATCAGTGGCTTGTAGGCTATGTGTGGAAGACAGGAGATGCTAAATGTGTTTATGTTAATTAATGGTTAATTACAGTGAGACCAGAAGTTATTTGCTTGACAATCACCGGCTGATGAAATTTCTTGACCGCCACAACCGTAGTCATACTTGAGTAAAAGTAAAGATGCCTTAATAGAAAATGACTCAAGTAAAAGTGAAAGTCACGCAGTAAAATACTAAAAGTCTAAAAGTATTTGGTTTTGAATATACTTAAGCATCAAAAGTACATGTCATTTCAAAAATATACTTAAGTATCAAAAGTACAAGTATAAATCATTTCAAATTCCATATATTAAGCAAACCAGGTGGCACAATTTTTTAAATATTTTTTTTATTTATGGATAGCCATGTGCACACTCCAACACTCAGACATAATTTGCATACAAAGCATTTGTGTTTAGTGATTCTGCCAGATCAGAGGCAGTAGAGATGACCAGGGATGTTCTCTTGATAAGTGCGTGAATTGGACCATTTTCCTGTCCTGCTAAGCATTCAAAATGAGTACTTTTGGGTGTTAGTGACAATGTATGGAGTAAAAAGTACATTATTTTCTTTAGGAATGTAGTGGAGTAAAAGTTGTCAAAAACATAAATAGAAAAGTGCAGATACCCCAAAAAACTACTTAAGTAGTGCTTTAAAGTATTTTTACTTAAGTACTTCGCACCACTGCCTTTAGAAGCAACAAATCCTATAATAACCTGCAATAGGATTGAATCTCGGCCTAAATGACAGCTACATTACCAAACAGGGAACACAGAGCTGAGCCACGAGGTGAGAGTAGTCCCCTTAGCTGTGGTTGATCAATATTCACTATGGAGAAAGAAAATGTCCTTGAATCTCCCTCAAATCAATTAACTGTCAAGAAATGTAGCGACAAACAAAAAACTCAACACTGATCTCATATTCTTTCATATTATGTTTATGTAGTTCGAGGTTAATATCACAACTAGGAAGGAATTCTTCACATAGATTTAGCAGAAGTGCTCTCCAGAGAAATGTGTGTGTGTGTGTGTGTGTGTGTGTGTGTGTGTGTGTGTGAGTGTGTGTGTGTGTGTGTGTGTGTGTGTGTGTGTGTGTGTGTGTGTGTGTGTGTGTGTGCGTGCGTGCGTGCGTGCGTGCGTGTGTGCGTGGGTTCATGCGTGTGAGCGCTAATGGTGGTCTCTCCCTATTGCCAGACTGAGGCAAGTGTTTCTGTTGTTCCAAATTCCGGAATCCCAATGTCTAGCATCTCACACATTCTGATATTGATAAAACACACCAAGCTAAAGCCATGGTAACCTCATTATAGTAACATCTCCATGGTAATGAAATTATCATAACAAGAAATGCCACCGGTAAATCAACAATAGCCTAAACGTTAATTGTATATTTCTTCTTAGTGAGACAATGTAATGGGATAAGACAGAGGTCTGGAATTCCAATAAACAAAGGGAATCGGTGAGGGATATGTAAAGATGTTCAAGGCCGGAATCTGCCTGGATATCTGCTGGACCCATAATGATCCTGTCACAATTCCCACGTTCTGTGTTCCGATGGGAATGTTCTGTTAGGGAATATTCCATCTGAGAACCCTGAGGTGGTGCCAGTTCTATGGAATGATGGTATAAACAGATCATAATCTATGGAATGAGAGGATTATTTTATCTTTTACATAAGAAACTTAGCCAAAGCAGTAGCATACACAGTTAGACAATGACCATCATAAAATATCCAATCACCATTTCGGCTAGATCAGGGATGGGCACCTATCTGGGAAACCAGGTGTACGGCCTCCCTGACTAATCAGTGACAATGTACCAATGAAGTGCTAGGGAGAGGAGAAAACCAGGAAGCCCCTAGACCTGAGTGGCCTATACCTGGTCTATGATGCAAGAAGGTACTATCTGACTCAATTAGACTGTAAACTCAACTTCCAGACTCACATAAAGAATCTCCAATCCAAAGTTAAATCTAGAATCGGCTTCCTATTTCGCAACAAAGCCTCCTTCACTCATGCTGCCAAACATGCCCTAGTAAAACTGACTATCCTACCGATCCTTGACTTCGGCGATGTCATTTATAAAATAGCCTCCAACACTCTACTCAGCAAATTGGATGTAGTCTATCACAGTGCCATCCGTTTTGTCTCCAAAGCCCCATACACTACCCACCACTGTGACCTGTACGCTCTTGTTGGCTGGTCCTCACTACATGTTCGTCGTCAAACCCACTGGCTCCAGGCCATCTATAAATCACTGCTAGGCAAATCCCCGCCTTATCTTAGCTCATTGGTCACCATAGCAGCACCCACCCGTAGTCTGCGCTCCAGCAGGTATATCTCACTGGTCATTCCCAAAGCCAACACCTCCTTTGGCCGCCATTCCTTCCAGTTCTCTGCTGCCAATGACTGGAACGAATTGCAAAATCTCTGAAGCTGGAGACTCTTATCTCCCTCAATAACTTTAAGCATCAGTTGTCAGAGCACCTTACCGATCACTGCACCTGTACACAGCCCATCTGAAATTAGCCCACCCAACTACCTCATCCCTATATTGTTATTTAATTTGCTCTTTTGCACCCCAGTATCTCTATTTGCACATAATCTCTTGCACATCTAGCATTCCAGTGTTAATACTATTGTAATTATTCTGCACTATAGCCTATTTATTGCCTTACCTCCATAACTTGCTACATTTGCACACACTGTATATATATTTTCTGTTGTATTTCTGACTTTATGTTTTTTTTTTCCCCATATGTAACTCTGTGTTGTTTTTGTTGCACTACTTTGCTTTGTCTTGGCCAGGTCGCAGTTGTAAATGAGAACCTGTTCTCAACTGGCTTACCTGGTTAAATAAAGGTGAAATAAAAAATAAAATAAAAAACCAACTTGGTTAGTGCATGAACCAATAAACAGTTCAGTGGAAAAAAATAGGGTGATTCACACATACCTTGTCATGAAACAGAGATGATGTGATAGAATGGAAACTTGCCATTGTCAACACAGATTAGGGGTCACAAATTCACTTAATATGGTTCATTCTAGGTGAAGTCATCTGTCCACGTGGCTGCTAGGGGGAACTTCCTAGACTAGAAGCAGCGGCCCTTTGGACACTGTACCTCTTCTTTACCTTTATCTTTTGGTCAAGCTTTATTCCGCATCTCGGTATGGAGGGACCTAGAGAGAAGGATGGCAAATGCTGACCTGCAGACAGCGCCAGTGAGAGTAAGCATCACAGTCTACATACCTTTGGAGTACTTTCACCTTTACCTTTACCTTCTGGTCAACCTTGGTTCAGCCTCTCAGTAACAAGGAGAGATGGATGGGAAATGCTGAAATAAAGCGAAGAGGAACACTGCTGCTACCTCACTGTGACCTGTAGACAGAGCCAGTGAGCATTTGGCACAGTCGCCGAGGTGATGTCACGTCCATGGTGATGTCACGTCCATGTCCCTCTGTTCAACTGAACCAACAGCTGTGTTTCTACTGACAGTGTGTGTGTGTGTGTGTGTGTGTGTGTGTGTGTGTGTGTGTGTGTGTGTGTGTGTGTGTGTGTGTGTGTGTGTGTGTGTATGCGTGTGTGTGCGCATCCATGCTTTGGGGACTGAGAAATGTAGAGGGAGAGAAAAAGAAAGTAAGAGGCAGAAAGAAAGGGGCAACAGAAAACAGGTAGTTGAAGAAAGAGAGGGAGAGAACGAGAATGAGTAAGCAATGTAAAAACAGAGTGAGATTAGATCTGTGGCGAAGAGATCCAAACAGACCAGTGGTCTGTGTTGTTGGACTGATGCTACAGATCAGTGTGTGTGTGTGTGTGTGTGTGTGTTTGCAGTCGTTCGTGCATATGTGTGTGTGATGGTTGTGCAACAAGCTCTCACAGTCTAACTGCAGAATGTATTTGTGTTTGACGACTCCTGCTCAGTATCAATCCGTTTCTCCAAACGTCAAATTTCAAAGTTGCTCCAAATGTCAAATTTAGAAGGTTAAGGGTTAAGGTTTTGGATGGCGTTAAAACATAAATAAAATAAAAACGAATGTCCACCACTGGGATCGAACACGCAACTTGCTGATCCAGGGTCCTGGGATTACACCCATCCACATCCCCCTTCCGCAATACTTGAGCAAACTTGATGGTAATACTGCTCACTGTTGCCTATAATGGCTGGTTTTGAAGGCATTTCCCGAAGTCCTCAAGACATGGATAGACGTCCAATTTTGAAGTCACTCTTGAGCGTGTGTGTTTATGTTTGAAAGCAACATTAGATTCCTAAGGCTGCGCTAGACTTTTGAAGAGCTTCGGGGGAGAGAAGGGGAGGAATGAAGGGGATTAGAGAGGAGAGAGACGGGTAAGAGCGCAAGCGTGTTTACTCTCCTCTCCGCTCGGGCCAAATGAACTGGAACACAGGGCTCACGCTATTGACTCCCCTGTTTATCCAGGTGCCACTCTCTCTCTCTCGCTCCCTCTCTCCACCCTTCTCCTCAGGTCACTATTACCATCACTGCCACCATTTCCTCCTCTTGTCTCTCTCCGCCCTTTTCCCCCTTTCCCTCACTCCTTCCCCTAACAGAGGTGTAATGGAGTCACTGACCCTCTCTCTGTCCTGCTCACTGCGGACGTGTTAAAAAATATGCTATGGTTACTGTAGGTGTTTGTGTGTGTGCATGTGTGTGTGTGTGTGTGTGTGTGTGTGTGTGTGTGTGTGTGTGTGTGTGTGTGTGGACAATAAAATGTCATCTCTGGTTATTAGGTGTGTGTGTGTGTATAGTATATGTGTGTATATGTGTGTGCACGAGTGCTTGTGTGTGTGTACAGTTTGTGCGTACAGGGCAGCAGGTAGCCTGGCGGTTAGGAGTATTTTTTAATTGCCAAGGCAGCAGCTACTCTTCCTGGGGTCCAGCAACATTAAGGCAGTTACAGTGGGGAAAAAAAGTATTTAGTCAGCCACCAATTGTGCAAGTTCTCCCACTTAAAAAGATGAGAGAGGCCTGTAATTTTCATCATAGGTACACGTCAACTATGACAGACAAAATGAGAAAAAAAATCCAGAAAATCACATTGTAGGATTTTTAATGAATTTATTTGCAAATTATGGTGGAAAATAAGTATTTGGTCAATAACAAAAGTTTCTCAATACTTTGTTATATACCCTTTGTTGGCAATGACACAGGTCATACGTTTTCTGTAAGTCTTCACAAGGTTTTCACACACTGTTGCTGGTATTTTGGCCCATTCCTCCATGCAGATCTCCTCTAGAGCAGTGATGTTTTGGGGCTGTCGCTGGGCAACACGGACTTTCAACTCCCTCCAAAGATTTTCTATGGGGTTGAGATCTGGAGACTGGCTAGGCTACTCCAGGACCTTGAAATGCTTCTTACGAAGCCACTCCTTCGTTGCCCGGGCGGTGTGTTTGGGATCATTGTCATGCTGAAAGACCCAGCCACGTTTCATCTTCAATGCCCTTGCTGATGGAAGGAGGTTTTCACTCAAAATCTCACGATACATGGCCCCATTCATTCTTTCCTTTACACGGATCAGTCATCCTGGTCCCTTTGCAGAAAAACAGCCCCAAAGCATGATGTTTCCACCCCCATGCTTCACAGTAGGTATGGTGTTCTTTGGATGCAACTCAGCATTCTTTGTCCTCCAAACACGACGAGTTGAGTTTTTACCAAAAAGTTCTATTTTGGTTTCATCTGACCATATGACATTCTCCCAATCCTCTTCTGGATCATCCAAATGCACTCTAGCAAACTTCAGACGGGCCTGGACATGTACTGGCTTAAGCAGGGGGACACGTCTGGCACTGCAGGATTTGAGTCCCTGGCGGCGTAGTGTGTTACTGACGGTAGGCTTTGTTACTTTGGTCCCAGCTCTCTGCAGGTCATTCACTAGGTCCCCCGTGTGGTTCTGGGATTAATGCTCACCGTTCTTGTGATCAATTTGACCCCACGGGTTGAGATCTTGCGTGGAGCCCCAGATCGAGGGAGATTATCAGTGGTCTTGTATGTCTTCCATTTCCTAATAATTGCTCCCACAGTTGATTTCTTCAAACCAAGCTGCTTACCTATTGCAGATTCAGTCTTCCCAACCTGGTGCAGGTCTACAATTTTGTTTCTGGTGTCCTTTGACAGCTCTTTGGTCTTGGCCATAGTGGAGTTTGGAGTGTGACTGTTTGAGGTTGTGGACAGGTGTCTTTTATACTGATAACAAGTTCAAACAGGTGCCATTAATACGGGTAACGAGTGGAGAACAGAGGAGCCTCTTAAAGAAGAAGTTACAGGTCTGTGAGAGCCAGAAATCTTGCTTGTTTGTAGGTGACCAAATACTTATTTTCCACCATAAATTGCAAATAAATTCATTAAAAATCCTACAATGTGATTTTCTGTAAAAAAGAATCTCAATTTGTCTGTCATAGTTGACGTGTACCTATGATGAAAATTACAGGCCTCTCTCATCTTTTTAAGTGGGAGAACCTGCACAATTGGTGGCTGACTAAATACTTTTTTCCCCCACTGTATATACAATTTAAAATATTACATGACATTATATTTCATAACACTTTACCCAATACATTTAGTGTGTTCCCTCAGGCCACTACTCCACTATCACATATTTACAATACAACATCCATGTGTACATGTGTGTAGAGTGAGTGTCTATATGTATGTGTGTATGAGCCTGTGTGTGTGTGTCTTCACAGTCCCTGCTTTTCCACAAGGTGTAATTGTACCTTTTTTTAAAATCTGATTCTACTGCTTGCATCAGTTACCTGATGTGGAATAGAGTTCCATGTAGTCATGGCTCTATGTAGTACTGTGCGCCTCCCATAGTCCGTTCTGGACTTGGGGACTGTGAAGTATGCATGGGTGTCCGGTGCATTCAGCTCGTCAATCTCTCTTCCACTCTGTGCCAGGAGAGACTGGCATGCATGTCATCAATGTTAGCTCTCCGTGTACTTTTAAGGGCCAGCCGTGCTGCCCTGCTCTGAGCCAACTGCAATTTTCCCAAGTCCCTCTTTGTGGCACCTGACCACACTACTGAACAGTAGTCTAGGTGCGACAAAACTAGTGCCTTGTTGATAGTGTTGTTAAGAAGGCAGAGCAGCGCTTAATTATGGACATACTTCTCCCCATCTTAGCTACTGTTGTATCAATATGCTTTGACCATGACAGTCTACAATCCAGGGTTACTCCAAGCAGTTTAGTCACCTCAACTTGCTCAATTTCCACATTATTCATTACGAGATGTAGTTGAGGTTTAGGGTTTAGTGAATGATTTGACCCAAATACAATGCTTTTAGTTTTGGAAATATTCAGGACTAACTTATTCCTTGCCACCCATTCCGAAACTAACTGCAACTCTTTGTTAAGTGTTGTAGTTATTTCTGTTGCTGTAGTAGCTGACGTGTATAGTGTTGAGTCATCCGCATACATAGACACACTGGCTTTACTCAAAGCCAGTGGCATGTCGTTAGTAAAGATGGAAAAAAGCAAGGGGCCTAGACAGCTGCCCTGGGGAATTCCTGATTCTACCTGGATTATGTTTGAGAGGCTTCCATTAAATAACACCCTCTGTGTTCTGTTAGACAAGTAACTCTTTATCCACATTATAGCAGGGGATGTAAAGCCATAACACATACGTTTTTCCAGCAGCAGACTATGACCGATAATGTCAAAAGCCGCACTGAAGTCTAACAAAACAGCCCCCACAATCTTTTTATCATCAATTCCTCTCAGCCAATCATCAGTCATTTGTGTAAGTGCTGTGCTTGTTGAATGTCCTTTTCTATAAGCATGCTGAAAGTTTGTTGTCAATTTGTTTACAGTAAAATAGCATTGTATCTGGTCAAAAACAATTTTTTCCAATAGTTTACTAAGGGTTGGTAAAAGGCTAATTGGTCGGCTGTTTGAGCCAGTAAAATGGGCTTTACTATTCTTAGGTAGTGGAATGGCTTTTGCTTCCCTCCAAGCCTGGGGGCACACTGTCACGCCATGACTCAGGGGGCTCGTATTTGTTGAGTCAGGGTGTGTATTTTCTGTGTTGTGTTTTGCTATGTTGATTTTCTATGTTTAGATCTAGTATGTGTAGATCTATGTTGGCCGGAGTGGTTCCCAATCAGAGGCAGCTGTAGCTCGTTGTCTCTGATTGGGGACCATACTTAGGCAGCCTATTGGCACTAGTGGGTTGTGGGATCTTGTTCCGTGTGAGGTATGTTGTTTGTCTACCTTGGACTTCACATTTCGTTTCGTTTGTTGTTTTGTTGTGGTGTTTATTCAATATAAATAAACATGAATGCATATCACGCTGCGCTTTGGTCCTTCTCGTTCGTCAACGATCGTGACACACACACATTCTAGTAGGCTTAAATTTAAAATATGGCAAATAGGAGTGGCAATATCGTCCGCTATTATCCTCAGCTATTTTCCATCCAAGTTGTCAGACCCCGGTGGCTTGTCATTGTTAATAGACAACAATAATTTGTTCACCTCTTCCACACTCACTTTATGGAATTCAAAATTACAATGCTTGTCTTTCATAATTTGGTCAAGATGTACTTGGATGTGTAGTGTCAGCAATTGTTGCTGGCATGTCATGCCTAAGTTTGCTAATCTTGCCAATGAAAAAATTATTAAATTAGTTGGCAATATCAGTTGGTTTTGTGATGAATGAGCCATCTGATTCAATGAATGATGGAGCTGCGTTTGCGCTTTCTCCCAAAATTTCATTTAAGGTGCTCCAAAGCTTTTTACTATCATTCTTTATGTCATTTATCCTTGTTTCATAGTGTTGTTTCTTCTTTTTATTCAGTTTAGTCACATGATTTCTCAATTTGCAATACGTTTGCCAATCGGTTGTGCAGCCAGACTTATTTGCTATTCCTTTTGCCTCATCCCTCTCAACCATACAATTTTTAAATTCCTCATCAATCTACGGGGATTTAACTGTTTTTACAGTCATTTTCTTAATTGGTGCATGCTTATTGGTAACTGGAATAAGCAATTTCATAAATGTATCAAGTGCAGTGTCTGTTTGCTCCTCATTACACACCACGGACCAACATATACAGTGGGGAGAACAAGTATTTGATACACTGCCAATTTTGCAGGTTTTCCTACTTACAAAGCATGTAGAGGTCTGTAATTTTTATCATAGGTACACTTCAACTGTGAGAGACAGAATCTAAAACAAAAATCCAGACAATCATATTGTATGATTTTTAAGTAATTAATTTGCATTTTATTGCATGACATAAGTATTAATGTATTAATTAATTAATTATTAACATTAATATTTGGTACAGAATCCTTTGTTTGCAATTACAGAGATCATACGTTTCCTGTAGGTCTTGACCAGGTTTGCACACACTGCAGCAGGAATTTTGGCCCACTCCTCCATACAGACCTTCTACAGATCCTTCAGGTTTCGGGGCTGTCGCTGGGCAATACGGACTTTCAGCTCCCTCCAAATATTTTCTATTGGGTTCAGGTCTGGAGACTGGCTAGGCCACTCCAGGACCTTGAGATGCTTCTTACGGAGCCACTCCTTAGTTTCCCTGGCTGTGTGTTTCGGGTCGTTGTCATGCTGGAAGACCCAGCCACGACCCATCTTCAATGCTCTTACTGAGGGAAGGAGGTTGTTGGCCAAGATCTCGCGATACATGGCCCCATCCATCCTCCCCTCAATACGGTGCAGTCTTCCTGTCCCCTTTGCAGAAAAGCATCCCCAAAGAATGATGTTTCCACCTCCATGCTTCATGGTTGGGATGGTGTTCTTGGGGTTTTACTCATCCTTCTTCTTCCTCCAAACATGGCGAGTGGAGTTTAGACCAAAAAGCTCTATTTTTGTCTCATCAGACCACATGACCTTCTCCCATTCCTCCTCTGGATCATCCAGATGGTCATTGGCAAACTTCAGACGGGCCTGGACATGCGCTGGCTTGAGCAGGGGGACCTTGCGTGCGCTGCAGGATTTTAATCCATGACGGCGTAGTGTGTTACTAATGGTTTTCTTTGAGACTGTGGTCCCAGCTATCTTCAGGTCATTGACCAGGTCCTGCCGTGTAGTTCTGGGCTGATCCCTCACCTTCCTCATGATCATTGATGCCCCACGAGGTGAGATCTTGCATGGAGCCCCAGACCGAGGGTGATTGACCATCATCTTGAACTTCTTCCATTTTCTAATAATTGCGCCAACAGTTGTTGCCTTCTCACCAAGCTGCTTACCTATTGTCCTGTAGCCCATCCCAGCCTTGTGCAGGTCTACAATTTTATCCCTGATGTCCTTACACAGCTCTCTGGTCTTGGCCATTGTGGAGAGGTTGGAGTCTGTTTGATGTTGTGTGTGGACAGGTGTCTTTTATACAGGTAACAAGTTCAAACAGGTGCAGTTAATACAGGTAATGAGTGGAGAACAGGAGGGCTTCTTAAAGAAAAACTAACATGACTGTGAGAGCCGGAATTCTTACTGGTTGGTAGGTGATCAAATACTTATGTCATGCAATAAAATGCAAATGAATTACTTAAAAATCATACAATGTGATTTTCTGGATTTTTGTTTTAGATTCCGTCTCTCACAGTTGAAGTGTACCTATGATAAAAATTACAGACCTCTACATGCTTTGTAAGTAGGAAAACCTGCAAAATCGGCAGTGTATCAAATACTTGTTCTCCCCACTGTATTCTTTACATCAACAACATAGGAATCACTACAAAACGTCTTGTATGACCGCTTATACACAATATTAGGCCCAGCCTTTGGAACTTTGGTTTTCCTAGATATGGCTACTATATTGTGATCACTACATCCAATGGATTTGGATATTGCTTTCAAACAAATCTCTACAGCATTAGTAAAGATATGATCAACACGTGTTGATGATTTAATTCCTGTACTGTTTGCAACCACCCTGGTAGGTTGACTGATAACCTGAACCAGGTTGCAGGCACTGGTTACAGTTTGAAGCTTTCTCTTGAGTGGGCAGCCTGATGAAAGCCAGTCAATATTTAAATCACCCAGAAAGTATACCTCTCTATTGATATCACATACATTATCAAGCATTTCATGTTATCCAGATACTGACTGTTAGCACTTGGTGGTCTATAGCAGCTTCCCACCAGAATTGGCTTTAGGTAAGGCAGATGAACCTGTAGCCATATTACTTCAACAGTATTTAACATGAGATCCTCTCTAATCTTCACAGGAATGTGGTTCTGAATATAAACAGCAACACCTCCACCATTCTTAGGCACATGATTACTGCACACAATAGCTGTAGGATCAGCGGTGGCATTCAGGGCAGTTAGAGGGACATAAATTAGGTTACTTATATTGTGACTACCGACACCCCTGATGTAATGTACATTTACTGAAGCATTATGACAACTTTGCGTCACAATGGTGGGGATTAGCTGAGCTGGGCTTGGGAGTGTCGGGCCAGTAACCGAAAGGTTGCTGGAACAAATCCCCAAGCCGACAAGGTAAAAATCTATTATTATGCCCTTGAGCAAGGCAATTAACCCTAATTGCTCCAGGGTCACCGTCGATAATGGTTGATCCCCTGGCTGTGACCCCACTCTCCAAGGGTGTCTCAGAGGGAGTGGGGTATGCAAAAAAGTAATAATTTTTACACCTGTACAGGTTGCCCACTTGTCCATTGACCCCATAATTATTATTCAGATAGTATTCATACCCCTTGACTTATTCCACATTTTGCTGTGTTACAGCCTGAATTCAAAATTGACTACATTTATTTATTTTCTAATTTTTGCAAATGTATTGAAAATGAAATGCGTAAATATCTCATTTACATAAGTATTCAAACCGCTGAGTCAATACTTTGTATAAGCACGTTTGGCAGCGATTACAGCTGTGCTTTGCACTCCTGGATTGTACAATATTTGCACATTATTATTTTAAAAATTCTTTAAACTCTGTCAAGTTGGTTGTTGATCATTGCTAGACAGCCATTGGAAATATGAATTGGTTTTTGACTGGTTTATATCTTATCTGTCGGAAAGATATCATTTCGTCTTTGTGGATGTTTTGTCCTCTGAAAAATCAATGGGACGTTTCAGAGTCCTCAAGGTTCCTTTTTAGGACCACTATTGTTTTCACTATATATTCTACCTGTTGGGGATGTCATTCAGAAACACAATGTCAACTTTCACTGCTATGCAGACATCACACAGCTGTACATTTTGATGAAACATGGTGAATCCCCCAAATTGCCGACCCTGGAAGCCTGTGTTTCAGACATAAGGAAATGGATGACAGCAAGTAAAACTGTGAAGGACCTTGGCGTTATTGTGGACCCTAATCTCTCTTTTAATGAACATATCAAAAATATTTTTAAACCATATTTTTTCCATCTTTGGAACATTGCAAAAATGATGCAGAAAAGCTCATCCATGATAATCCGGCTACCCGGATGAAGCACTAAATAAACTTCAGCTAGTGCTAAATACGGCTGCTAGAATCTTGACTAGAACCCGAAAATTCGATCATATTACTCCAGTGCTAGCCTCTGGCTTCCTGTTTAGGCTAGGGCTAGTATCAAGGTTTTACTGCTAACCTACAAACCATTACATGGACTTGATCCTACCTATCTCTATGATTTGGTCCTGCCTTACATACCTACACGTACGCTACGGTCATAAGACGCAATCCTGCTTATTGTTACTAGAATTTCTAAGCAAACAGCTGGAGGCAGGGCTTTCTCCTATAGGGCTCAATTTTTATGGAATGGTCTGCCGATCCATGTGAGAGGCGCCGACTCGATCTCGACCTTTAAGTCTTTACTGAAGACTCATCTATTCAGTAGGTCCTCTGATTGAGTGTAGTCTAGCCCACGGGTGCGAAGGGGAATGGCGAGGCTCTGGAATGACAAACCACCTTTTTTGTCTCTGCCTGGCCGGCTCCCTTCTCTCCACTGAGATTCTCTGCCTCTGACCATATTACGTATCGACTTGAGTGGGTTGAGTCACTGATGGGATCTTCCTGTCTGGTTTTGCGCCCCCGTGTGCTCATGCGGTGAGGGAGATCTTCGTGGGCTATACTCCGCCTTGTCTCAGGGTAGTAAGTTTGGGGTCTATTGATATCCCTCTGGTGGTGTGGGGGCTGTACTTTGGCAAAGTGGGTGGGGTTATATCCTGCCTGGTTGGCCATGTCCGGGGGTATCATCGGTCGGGGCCACAGTGTCCTCCGAACTCCCTGTCTCAGTTTCCAGTATCTATGCTGCAATAGTCTATGTGCCGGGTAGCTAGGGTCAGTCTGTCCTATCTGGTGTAATTCTCCTGTATTATCTGGTGTCCTGTGTGATCTTAAGTTTGCTCCCTCTAATTTTCCCATCTCTCACACTCTCTCTCTCCCCTCCCGGAGGACCTGAGCCCTAGGACCATGCTTCAGGAATACCTGGCCTGATAACTCCTGGCTGTCCTTGTCCCCAGTCCACCTCATCATGCTGCTGATCCAGTTTCTGCTGGTCTGCCTGCGGCTATGGAACCCTGACCTATTCACTGGACGTGCTACCTTGTCCCGGACCTGCTGTTTCGACCCTCTCTCTCCCTCTCCCTCTCTCTCTTTATTTCTGTCTCTCTCTCTCTCTCTCTCTCTCTTGCACCTGCTGTCTCGACCTCTGAATGCTCGGAAGCCAACTGACATTTACTCCTGAGGTGCTGACCTGTTGCACCCTCTATAACCACTGTGATTATTATTTGATCCTGCTGGTCATCTATGAAAGTTTTAACATCTTGAAGAACGATCTGGCCTTAATGGCCATGTACTCTTATAATGTCCATCATGCAGAGCCTGAAGAGGACTGGCCACCCCTCCTACTTCCTTTTTAGGTTTCTTCCTAGGGTCCTGTCTTTCTAGGGAGTTTTTCCTAGCCATCGTGCTTCTACAGCTGCATTGCTTTCTCTTTGAGGTTTTAGGCTGGGTTTCTGTACAAGCACTTTTTGACATCTGCTGATGTAAATGTGTCTTTATAAATACATTTTATTGAAATGTTAATGATTTTAAAGTCACCATTGGCCTCATGGTGAAATCCCCGAGCAGTTTCCTTCCTCTCCGGCAACTGAGTTAGGAAGGACGCCTGTATCTTTGTAGTGACTAGGTGTATTGATACACCATCCAAAGTGTAATTAATAACTTCACCATGCTCAAAGGGATATTCAATGTCTGCTTTTTCTTTAACCCATCTACCAATAGGTGCCCTCCTTCTCCCTGGTCTTTGTGGATGAATCTGTGTTTGAAATCCACTGCTCAACTGAGGGACCTTACAGATAATTGTATGTGTGTGGTACAGAGATGAGGTAGTCATTAAAAAATAATGGTAAACACTATTACTGCACACAGAGTCCATGCAACTTATTATGTGACATGTTAAGCAAATGTATACTCCTGAACTTATTTAGGCTTGCCATAAGAAAGGTGTTGAATACTACTTGACTCAAGACATTCCAGCTTTTCATTTTTTATTAATTGTAAACATTTCTAAAAACATAATTCAACTTTGATATTATGGGATATTCTGTGTAGGTCAGAGACACAAAATCTAAATGTAATCAATTTTAAATTCAGGCTGTAACCCAACAAAATGTGGAAAAAGTTAAACGTGTGTGAATACTTTCTGAAGGCACTGTATGTCAGATTTCAGTATATGTGTGTGTATGCCTGTGTGTTTCACTTGTGTGTGTGTGTGTGTTTCTTTTCATGTGTGTGTGACCAGTAAAAGGTTATATTATGGTTACTGTAGGTGTTACTCTATGATCTGATCCATTGACCGTGAAGACATTACTTAACTTTGCCGACCCTCCGCTCTCTCACGAATATGAATGAATAAGGTTCATTCAACTTGCAGGCCATCTGGGCAACTCTGACAACAGACTGACACAAGTTGGAAACTTATGGGATGCATCCCAAATATTAATATAATGCACTACTTTTAACCTGAGCCCTATGGGCCGGGGCCTATGGGTTCTGGTCAAAAGTAGTGCACTGTAAAGGGAAGGGTGCCGTTTGGGACGCAGCCATGAACTTGGTATAGAATGACCGTCTCTGCCACTCAACCACACAGCTCAACATGTCATCATCAACAGTAGGTGTTGTAATGGAAATAACTGGACATGACCAGTTAAATCTTCTTGTTATGTATTTAGTTATTTGTTGCCCAGCTACAAGGGGGTTAAGGCAGTGTGGTTGTTGGGGTCATAGTTGAGACTATTAAGGAATCCTAGATCAGCACTCCTACTCTGAGAAGTTTATGAATATAGGCCCTGGTATACAGTACAGTACTTATTTTCAGTGTTAACAAATTCTAAATCAATGTCTAACTGTAGCCTAAGATTGATTTTTCTTAGTTTTTTGGTACTCAAAGCTTTGTGTTGAAAACAATCTAAATAAATAGTGGTAGATCTTTCCAGTGGTATATCTTTCGAGCCTTAAATGGTCTCTCAATAAGAACTAGGGCAACTTTCCCAAAAATCCTATTTTCCACATGGCACAACGCCTCTCTCCTATGTAAACTAAATAACTAGTATGAACAGTATACTGTATGTAAACTGATGCACAGTTGGGTCCGAAATTATTGACACACTTGATAAAGATGAGCACATAATGACTGTATTAAATAAATCACTCAAAAACGTAGCTTTATTGTATGCAACAAAAAAAATGGGTATTTTATTTTTTTGTAGTATAAAATAATATAATTTCCCAAATTTTTTTTGCATACAATTTAGCTCAGTATTTCAATTATTTATTTAAAAAAATAATTTGGGCTCATCTTGATCAAGGGTGCCAATAATTTCGGACCCCACTGTATATCCATGATATCCTTGACTGAGCTGGGAGGATGGGTTGATGTGGAGGAGAGCTTTGAAGACTTGTCTCTATTCTACATCCAATAACAAACACATAGGGCCACACACAGAGAGGGTGAGAGAGATACTGAGAGTGGGAGAGAGAGAGACAGAGAGAGACACAGAGAGAGAGTGAGAGAGAGAGAGAGAGAGAGAGAGAGAGAGAGAGAGAGAGAGAGAGAGAGAGAGAGAACGAGAGAGAGAGAGAAACACACGCACAGAGAGTTGGCCTTCCCGTAAGCCCATTACCTGTCTGCAGCAGTGTGTGTCCCAGCTTGCATTAACAAACCAGCTCCTCTGATGTTCACTAGACCCACTGACAGATCACTATCTGATTTGGCACAGTGGGTTACTTACCACAACTTGTACATTTGAAAGACAAAAAAGGGGTTGGAACCAATATTATTTTTCAATTGTTTCGTTCTGAACAGAACCAGAACCAGAACCTTTTTCATTCCACTGTTCTGACCAGCAAAATAAAGTTCTGAACCGGTTCGAACCCCAAAAAGTTACAGGTTATATCTTCCCTTTCTGTTCCTTTTTAAACCTCTGAAATTTACATTTAGCTCGACATTAAATTACAAGTGTAGCGACTGAAATTATGCGGCTGAGGAGAGCGCTGGGCATAAAGTGCTGGGCATCTTGTTGTTATGACATGCATTATCTGAATTAGGCCCACAGAATTATACCTATGGAGGACTGGCTTCTATGAAGGAACTTTGAATGTCTTTGAACTTCAGAGAGTTGGCTTAACTAACGTTGGACCAGAGCTAGCTCTTGATCATGACTCTCAGTTCCATTCCATTACACATAATGGCGTCTAGAGTTTTCAAAAGTTAGACCAGAGCTAACTATCAAGCTAGCTAGCTAACAAGCTTGTGTGTGCAGAGCGACACAATATTTAAAATAAAAACACGTCTTACCTTTTTGTACTTATTAAATACAATATGAAACGTGATAACTATAGTATCCTTAACTAATGTTGAAAAAGTGAATCCATTGTTCTCAAATTAAAAATCTCTCTCTCTAATTTCTGAATCACGCCTGCAACATCAGTAGCTACAGTAGACTATGCATGCTTCGGAGGGAGGGGGATGGGCACATAGCCTACACACATAACGGCAAAGATTTTCAGCTGGCAGGCAGGCAGACACTGAAATACGTTTCTGAGTGACAGTGAGGGCTTTGCATAGGCACTTTGTTGATTTTTTTTGTGGGACTGGGAAAAAATGCCAGGAATGTAAAATAACATTATTAACCGCTTTCCATGGTTTTAAAAATAACGGTTGTGTTCCGGAACAGTATAGATCACTTTCGTTCTCACTTCTGGTTCTGTTCCTCGAAAAAATGCGTTATTTTCCCATTTTTGGTTCTGTTCCCTGAACCAGTTCCAACCCCTGAGACAAACTGACTTATTTTGATGTCAACTGTTGTTTATACTACTAAATATGCCCATTCATCACAGGATCCATACAGTGTGTGTACCAAATAGCACCTTACCCCCTACATATATTTATAAAAACATGACTATATGGTGTCATTTGAGATGCACAGTATATCTCTGTCATATTCTTATTCCAAGTGTTTAAACTAGCTCTACTTGGTTAGAGTTAGAGAATCTGCTAATTCCCATGCTCCGATGCCAATACATTTTGTTGTTATTCAGCATTCCTAAGTCCACTGGGTTAGCGTTAGCTTCTAACCCAGACACAACAACAGTCCTGTCAATCTCAGTAAGGTTAGACAAACTACAGCCAAAGACAACAGACATTGGGCAGCACATAAGGCTGTGGAAGGGGAAAAGGGATTTAGGAGAAACGTTCCAAGACCAGGCTCAAGGACAATAAATAAAATGTGGTCAAAACATTCACTGACTGAGAAGTCTGGTAGTTTCCATCGTTCTCTCCCTTTTTTCTCTGCTTCTCTCTCTCACAAATAACACCTTTTTCACTCAACCTCTTTCTCTCTCCTCCCTTCCTCTCTCTCTCCCTTCTTCAAAGTCCCTCTCAGCAATGTGGTTGCCTGCTCCTGCACATGGAATGTTATGAGTGATAAATATTCAAAACAAATGTTGAGAATCAGAAAGAATATCCCTAATGTTCTGACCTCCCAACAGATCAGACCTGTTCTGTGAGGTCTGCATGGGGGCCAAACTCGCTCTCTCTGCGTGTGTTGTGTGAGAGGGTGTGTGTGTATGCGTGCGTGAGTGTGTCATGATGGTTCAGTGGTTGTTACTATAGGGTATTGTCCTGTCAATGGCAGGTTCTCTGGGTTTGTATAGAGCAGATGCCAGCTGGCATGATGGAACACTACTGTACCGTGACATGGTTAGGATTGGAGTGTGTGTGTGTGTGTGCGCGTGTGCATGTGTGTTTGTTACTTAGTTACCTTTTCTTGCTCGGAGGAAGAACGGCAGCCTTGTACAGCCTCTGAGCTGCTAGAAATACCTTTTGCACAGTTACTTATGTTCTATATTCTTATAATTGTGACATCTTCTGAGTTATCACGTCTAAGTGTGCCTTAAAACACCTCTGTCTTAGCCTATACAGTGGGGGAAAAAAGTATTTAGTCAGCCAACAATTGTGCAAGTTCTCCCACTTAAAAAGATGAGAGAAGATGAGACAAATTGAGCATTTTCTTTCCAGAAAATCACATTGTAGGATTTTTTATGAATTTATTTGCAAATTATGGTGGAAAATAAGTATTTGGTCACCTACAAACAAGCAAGATTTCTGGCTCTCACAGACCTGTAACTTCTTCTTTAAGAGGCTCCTCTGTCCTCCACTCGTTACCTGTATTAATGGCACCTGTTTGAACTTGTTATCAGTATAAAAGACACCTGTCCACAACCTCAAACAGTCACACTCCAAACTCCACTATGGCCAAGACCAAAGAGCTGTCAAAGGACACCAGAAACAAAATTGTAGACCTGCACCAGGCTGGGAAGACTGAATCTGCAATAGGTAAGCAGCTTGGTTTGAAGAAATCAACTGTGGGAGCAATTATTAGGAAATGGAAGACATACAAGACCACTGATAATCTCCCTCGATCTGGGGCTCCACGCAAGATCTCAACCCGTGGGGTCAAATTGATCACAAGAACGGTGAGCATAAATCCCAGAACCACACGGGGGGACCTAGTGAATGACCTGCAGAGAGCTGGGACCAAAGTAACAAAGCCTACCATCAGTAACACACTACGCCGCCAGGGACTCAAATCCTGCAGTGCCAGACGTGTCCCCCTGCTTAAGCCAGTACATGTCCAGGCCCGTCTGAAGTTTGCTAGAGTGCATTTGGATGATCCAGAAGAGGATTGGGAGAATGTCATATGGTCAGATGAAACCAAAATAGAACTTTTTGGTAAAAACTCAACTCAGTCGTGTTTGGAGGACAAAGAATGCTGAGTTGCATCCAAAGAACACCATACCTACTGTGAAGCATGGGGGTGGAAACATCATGCTTTGGGGCTGTTTTTCTGCAAAGGTACCAGGACGACTGATCCGTGTAAAGGAAAGAATGAATGGGGCCATGTATCGTGAGATTTTGAGTGAAAACCTCCTTCCATCAGCAAGGGCATTGAAGATGAAAGGTGGCTGGGTCTTTCAGCATGACAATGATCCCAAACACACCACCCGGGCAACGAAGGAGTGGCTTCGTAAGAAGCATTTCAAGGTCCTGGAGTGGCCTAGCCAGTCTCCAGATCTCAACCCCATAGAAAATATTTGGAGGGGAGTTGAAAGTCCGTGTTGCCCAGCGACAGCCCCAAAACATCACTGCTCTAGAGGAGATCTGCATGGAGGAATGGGCCAAAATACCAGCAACAGTGTGTGAAAACCTTGTGAAGACTTACAGAAAACGTTTGACCTGTGTCATTGCCAACAAAGGGTATATAACAAAGTATTGAGAAACTTTTGTTATTGACCAAATACTTATTTTCCACCATAATTTGCAAATAAATTCATTAAAAATCCTACAATGTGATTTTCTGGAGAAAAAAAATCTCAATTTGTCTGTCATAGTTGACGTGTACCTATGATGAAAATTACAGGCCTCTCTCATCTTTTTAAGTGGGAGAACTTGCACAATTGGTGGTTGACTAAATACTTTTTTTCCCCACTGTACATTTTGTTATGAGTACAGTATTACATAGATAGCCTGTTCCCATACCTGTTCGTGCTGTCTTGTCAACTCCTATAATATGGTAATTTTTTTGGCTTTTGAGTTGAGAAGACCGCACAAACAGGTCTGGGACCAGTGGGACCAGGCTATACTAAAGATAGTAGTACATGATGGCAGATAGGAGACTGTTGCACTGATACTGAGCTCAGGAGTCAAGCTGCTCACAGGGAGGAGATATCCCTCCTTAGCTGGAATAACAACACACAGGTTTATGAGTCAGTAAAGCAGAAAACAGCATGTCAGAGAGCACAAACACACACGTACACACACGTACACACACACACATACACATACATACACACACGTACACACTCGTACACACACACACACGCACACACACACACACAAACACACATAAACACACACTGAAGTGATGTGGTGTGTGTCTCAGTATTACTTTAGACAGAAGTTTAGGTGAGCTTGGCCAAATACTAATAAAGTACACTGTTCAGGGATACAAAAAATATACACTGCTCAAAAAAATAAAGGGAACACTAAAATAACACATCCTAGATCTGAATGAATGAAATAATCTTATTAAATACTTGTTTCTTTACATAGTTGAATGTGCTGACAACAAAATAACACAAAAATTATCAATGGAAATCAAATGTATCAACCCATGGAGGTCTGGATTTGGAGTCACCCTCAAAATTAAAGTGGAAAACCACACTACAGGCTGATCCAACTTTGATGTAATGTCCTTAAAACAAGTCAAAATGAGGCTCAGTAGTGTGTGTGGCCTCCATGTGCCTGTATGACCTCCCTACAACGCCTGGGCATGCTCCTGATGAGGTGGCGGATGGTCTCCTGAGGGATCTCCTCCCAGACCTGGACTAAAGCATCCACCAACTCCTGGACAGTCTGTGGTGCAACGTGGCGTTGGTGGATGGAGCGAGACATGATGTCCCAGATGTGCTCAATTGGATTCAGGTCTGGGGAACGGGCGGGCCAGTCCATAGCATCAATGCCTTCCTCTTGCAGGAACTGCTGACACACTCCAGCCACATGAGGTCTAGCATTGTCTTGCATTAGGAGGAACCCAGGGCCAACCGCACCAGCATATGGTCTCACAAGGGGTCTGAGGATCTCATCTCGGTACCTAATGGCAGTCAGGCTACCTCTGGCGAGCACATGGAGGGCTGTGCGGCCCCCCAAAGAAATGCCACCCCACACCATGACTGACCCACCGCCAAACCGGTCATGCTGGAGGATGTTGCAGGCAGCAGAACGTTCTCCACGGCGTCTCCAGACTCTGTCACGTCTGTCACATGCTCAGTGTGAACCTGCTTTCATCTGTGAAGAGCACAGGGCGCCAGTGGCGAATTTGCCAATCTTGGTGTTCTCTGGCAAATGCCAAACATCCTGCACGGTGTTGGGCTGTAAGCACAACCCCCACCTGTGGACGTCGGGTCCTCATACCACCCTCATGGAGTCTGTTTCTGACCATTTGAGCAGACACATGCACATTTGTGGCCTGCTGGAGGTCATTTTGCAGGGCTCTGGCAGTGCTCCTCCTGCTCCTCCTTGCACAAAGGCGGAGGTAGCAGTCCTGCTGTTGGGTTGTTGCCCTCCTACGGCCTCCTCCACGTCTCCTGATGTACTGACCTGTCTCCTGGTAACGCCTCCATGCTCTGGACACTACGCTGACAGACACAGCAAACCTTCTTGCCACAGCTCGCATTGATGTGCCATCCTGGATGAGCTGCACTACCTGAGCCACTTGTGTGGGTTGTAGACTCCGTCTCATGCTACCACTAGAGTGAAAGCACCACCAGCATTCAAAAGTGACCAAAACATCAGCCAGGAAGCATAGGAACTGAGAAGTGGTCTGTGGTCACCACCTGCAAAACCAGTCCTTTATTGGGGGTGTCTTGCTAATTGCCTATAATTTCCACCTGTTGTCTATTCCATTTGCACAACAGCATGTGAAATGTATTGTCAATCAGTGTTGCTTCCTAAGTGGACAGTTTGATTTCACAGAAGTGTGATTGACTTGGAGTTACATTGTGTTGTTTAAGTGTTCCCTTTATTTTTTTGAGCAGTGTATATATACAAATGTAAAAATTTCCATTAGTTAAGAACTGTATGAAAAAATTGGTTGTGGTCAGTTATTTAAAAAACTAGGTGACTAGAGCCAAGCAGTTAATTAGAAAGAGAGGAAGACAGAGTAAGACAGAGAGAAAGAGGAAGAGAGGAAGATGGAGAGAGACCTTTTAGTCAGGGAACAAACCCCCTCTGTGAAGGAGCATGGGCTTAGGATACTATAAGCACAACAGCAAAACTGACCTTTTAAAGAGGGATGGAGAGAACAGGAGGAAGAGAGAGAGAGGGAGGGAGCAATAGAAGGGTTTGAGAGGGGGCCAAGAAAGAGAAGGAGAAAGAAAGATAGTGGCCTGTGAACATAAAAGCTGACCTTTTTTCACAGGTGTAGTGCTGTTAGCTTACTCTTCTATCTTCTTTGAACTCATTCAATGTTTCTTTAAGCCAATGTATCTTTCATATCGTTATCTCTCAATATTAGCTGGCCTTGACAGATCTGAGCTGCACATACACATCGACACCCCTCTGACGGCTTAGACTATCACCTGAGTGATGCTGTTATTACACAATAAGATGAAAGTGAGTCAAAATTAAGTTTGAAGTGTGTGTGTGTGTGTGTGTGTGTGAGAGGGAGAGAGAGAGAGAGAGAGAGAGAGAGAGAGAGAGAGTACATATGTGTGTGTACAGCCAAAGCACTCACCTTCCATCCCTGGCTCAGAAACATGCCATGTCCTAAACAAGGACAATACAGTGATCTAAAGTATTGGGACAGTGACACATTTTTTGTTTGATTTGGCTCTGTGCTCCAGCACTTTGGTTTGAAATGGTGCAATGACTATGAGGTTAAAGTGCAGACTGTCAGCTTTAATTTGGGTGTATTTTCATTCATATACAGTGAACCGTTTAGAAATTAAAGCACTTTTTGTACATAGTCCCCCCATTTTAGGGGACCTAAAGTATTGGGACAAATTCACTTATACTGTATGTGTATTAAAGTAGTAAAAAGTGTAGTATTTGGTCCCATATTCATAGCACACAATGACTACATGAAGATTATGACTCAAACAAATTTTGGGATGCATTTGCTGTTTGTTTTGGTTATGTTTCAGATTATTTTGTGCCCAATATAAATGAATGGTAAATAATGTATTGTGTCATTTTGGAGTCAGAATAGAATATGTTTCCAAACACTTCTACATTAATGTGGATGCTACCATGATCGTTTAAGGACGGGTCAGACCAAGGCGCAGCGTGATATGCATACATGTTTATTTACAACGAATAAACACACGACAAAACAACAAACCAAACCATTCATTTCTATTGGGCACATACATTTCTATTCACAGCAAATACATCCAACAAATGTGTAGAGTCACAATCTTGATGTAGTCATTTTTGCTATGAATATGGGACCAAATACTTAACTTTTGACTACTTTAATACACATAAAGTATAAGTGAATTTGTCCCAATACTGTTGGTCCCCTAGGACAGCGTTTCCCAAACTCGGTCCTGGGGACTCCAAGGGGTGTGCGTTTTGGGTTTTGCCCTAGTATTACACAGCTGATTCAAATAATCAAAGCTCATTATTTGAATCAGCTGTGTAGTGCTAGGGCAAAAACCCAAAACGTGCACCCCTTGGGGTCCAGAGGACCTAGTTTGGGAAACACTGCCCTAGGGGGACTATGTACAAAAAGTGCTGTAATTTCTAAATGGTTCACCATATATGGATAATAAATACCCCAAATTTAAAGCTGACAGTCTTTACTTTAACCTCATAGTCAGTTGTATCATTTAAAATCCAAAGTGCTGGAGTACATAGCTAAAACAAAATAAAATGTGTCACTGTCCCAATAGTTTTGAAGCAGGGGACATGTCACATCTCGTCACGTCTGTGGGATGACTACTGTCGTGATTTGGCCTCAGATTGGAGCTGCTTTGACCGTGACCTTCCTAGTAATGGCATGTGTGTGTGTCAAATCAAATGAAATGTTATTTGTCACATGCATCGTAAACCACAGGTGTAGACTTTCAGTGAAATGCTTACTTATACGAGCCCTTCCCAACAATGCAGAGAGAAAAATTAAAAAAATTAAAGAAAAATAATAACGGGAGGAATAAATACACAATGCGTAACGATAACTTGGCTATATACACGGGATACCAGTATCAAGTCGTTGTGCAGGGGTACAAGGTAATTGAGGTAGATAAACTCAGCAAAAACCCTGTCTTTCAAAGATAATTAGTAAAAATCCAAATAACTTCACAGATCTTCATTGTAAAGGGTTTAAACACTGTTTCCCATGCTTGTTCAATGAACCATAAACAATTAATGAACATGCACCTGTGGAACGGACGTTAAGACACTAACAGCTTACAGACGGTAGGCAATTAAGGTCACAGTTATGAAAACTTAGGACATTAAAGAGGCCTTTCAACTGACTCTGAAAAACACCAAAAGAAAGATGCCCAGGGTCCCTGCTCATCTGCGTGAACGTGCCTTAGGCATGCTGCAAGGAGGCATGAGGACTGCAGATGTGGCCAGGGCAATAAATTGCAATGTCTGTACTGTGAGACGCCTAAGACAGCGCTACAGGGAGACAGGACGGACAGCTGATCATCCTCGCAGTGGCAGACCACGTGTAACAACACCTGCACAGGATCAGTACATCCGAACATCACACCTGCGGGACAGGTACAGGATGGCAACAACAACTGCCCGAGTTACACCAGGAACGCACAGCGTAGGCTAGAGAGGCTCGACTGAGGGCTTGTAGGCCTGTTGTAAGGCAGGTCCTCACCAGACATCACCGGCAACAACGTCGCCTATGGGCACAAACCCACCGTCGCTGGACCAGACAGGAGTGGCAAAAAGTGCTCTTCACTGACGAGTCGCGGTTTTGTCTCACTAGGGGTGATGGTCGGATTTGCGTTTATCGTCGAAGGAATGAGCGTTACACCGAGACCTGTACTCTGGAGCGGGATCGATTTGGGGGTGGAGGGTCCGTCATGGTCTGGGGCGGTGTGTCACAGCATCATCGGACTGAGCTTGTTGTCATTGCAGGTAATCTCAACGGTGTGCGTTACAGGGAAGACATCCTCCTCTGTCATGTGGTACCCTTCCTGCAGGCTCATCCTGACATGACCCTCCAGCATGATAATGCCACCAGCCATACTGCTCGTTCTGTGCGTGATTTCCTGCAAGACAGGAATGTCAGTGTTCTTCCATGGCCAGCGAAGAGCCCGGATCTCAATCCCATTGAGCACATCTGGGACCTGTTGGATCAGAGGGTGAGGGCTAGGGCCATTCCCCCCAGAAATGTCAGGGAACTTGCAGGTGCCTTGGTGGAAGAGTGGGGTAACATCTCACAGCAAGAACTGGCAAATCTGGTGCAGTCCATGAGGAGGAGATGCACTGCAGTACTTAATGCAGCTGGTGGCCACACCAGATACTGACTGTTACTTTTGACCCCCCCTTTGTTCAGGGAGACATTATTCAATTTCTGTTAGTCACATGTCTGTGGAACTTGTTCAGTTTATGTCTCAGTTGTTGAATCTTGTTATGTTCATACAAATATTTACACATGTTAAGTTTGCTGAAAATAAACGCAGTTGACAGTGAGAGGACGTTTCTTTTTTTGCTGAGTTTATTTACATATACTGTAGATAGGGGTAAAGTGACTAGGCAACAGGATAGGTAATAAACAGTAGCAGCAGCGTTATGTGATGAGTCAAAAGAGTTAGTGCAAAAAGGGTCAATGCAGATAGTCCAGGTAGATATTTGGTTAACTATTTAGCAGTCTTATGGGTTGGGAGTAGAAGCTGTTCAGGGCCCTGTTGGTTCCAGACGTGGTGCATGGGTACCGCTTGCCGAGCTCCCTGCCATCCAGATGGATTCTTTGACAATTTTTAGGGCCTTCCTCTGACACCGTCTGGTATAGAGGTCCTGGATGGCAGGGAGCTCAGCCCCAATGAAGTGCTGGGCCGTACGCAGTACCCTCTGCAGAGCCTTGCGGTCAGATGCCAAGCAGTTGGCATACCAAACGGTGATGCAGCCAGTCAAGATGCTCTCAATGGTGCAGCTGTAGAACTTTGAGGGCCCATGCCAAATCTTTTCAGCCTCCTCAGGGGAAAGAGGCATTGTCATGCCTTCCTCACGACTGTGTTGGTTTGTGTGGACCATGTTAATTCCTTAGTGATGTTAACACCGATGAACTTGAAGCTCTCGACCCACTCCACTACAGCCCCCTCGATGTGGATTGGGGCATGCTCATGCCGTTTCCTGTAGTCCACGATCAGCTCCTGTCTTGCTGACGTTGAGGGAGAGGTTGTTGTCCTGGCACCACACTGCCAGGTCACTGACCTCCTCCCTATAGGCTGTCTCATCGTCGTCGGTGATCAGGCCTACCACCATCGTCAGCGAACTTAATGATGGTGTTGGAGTCGTGCACGGCCACTTAGTCGTGGGAGAACAGGGAAGGGCCCCCGTGTTGAGGGTCAGCATGGCGGATGTGTTGTTGCCTACCCTCACTACCTGGGGGCGACCTGTCAGGAAGTCCAGGATCCAGTTGCAGAGGGAGGTGTTCAGTCACAGGGTCCTGAGCTTACTGATGAGCTTGGAGGGCACTATGGTGTTGAACGCTGAGCTGTAGTCAATGAACAGCATTCTCACATAGGTGTTCCCTTTGTCCAGGTGGGTGAGGGCAGTGTGTAGTGCAATAGAGATTGCGTCATATGTGGATCTGTTGGGGCGGTATGCGAATTGGAGAGGGTCCAGGGTGTCTGGGATGATGGTGTTGATGTGAGCCATGACCAGCCTTTCAAAGCATTTCATGGATACAAATGTGAGTGCTACGGGGCGACAGTCCTTTAGACAGGTTACCTTGACGTTCTTGGGCACAGGAACTATGGTGGTCTGGTTGAAACATGCAGGTATTACAGACTGGGTCAGGGGAGAGGTTGAAAATGTCAGTGAAGACACCTGCCAGCTGGTATTTGTGTGTGTGTGTGTGTGTGTGTGTGTGTGTGTGTGTGTGTGTGTGTGTGTGTGTGTGTGTTTGTGTAACAAGGTAGTTCAGGGCTCTCCCACACAAGGTAATGATCCAGATATCCTGTCCCTGTCCCAAAGCCTGATCCACCACTATCTATCTTCCTGTCTGCACCATCTTACAAAGTCAACACTAAAAGATGAGCAGTTGAGTGCTGAGCAATTACCCTAGTTGAACTCTGGAAAGACAGTTGTAACACACATTCAAACACAGGAGCTGGAGCAAGAAGATAAAAATCGACAAATGAAAGCAAGTAGTTACTGTAGGTACAAGGTAACAGCAACCGGACAACGACCCTGTCAATGACCACCGTTGTTTTGTCATTCTATTTATACAAATAAAGTTTGGGAGTAGTAAAGGGAAAAGCATTTACTTTCATGGGACAAGGGAGAAATGGGAGAGATGGAGAGGGAGAGAAAGAGAGAGAGACAGAGAGGGGGATAAGGAGAAAAAGTGAGGTGAAGAAAAAGATACAGAAGGAGGTTTGAGAGAGAAAGAAAGAGAAAAAGGGAATGGAGAAAAAGAGTTTGAGCGGGAGAGAGATAAAGAGAAAAGGGAAAGAGAGGGAGAGAAACAGAGAGATGTTGAGAGGGAGAGAAAGAGAAAAAATAGAGAGGTTAAGAGGGACAGAAATAGAGGGAAATAAAAAAAGAGACATCTCAGCTCTTACCTCAGATGAACTGGTGTCCATAGTGTTTACTGGGACTGAGGGACAACATGGACTCTGTTGCTAAACAACTGAAGGCTGAGGCTATTCCCATGGACCAAGCATAGCTAGGACACACACATACATGCACACACACACACACACACACACAAACACCAGCACACACACACACACGTAAACACGCACACACGTAAACACGCACACACATACACACACACACACACAAACACACACACACAATATATATAAGCAACAGCCTGTCACAATAAATCAATCTTTCAAGTAATAACATTTTATTTATCTTCCAGTGACAGTTCAAACTTTTAAGGCTCACATCAATAATAATAATCTTGGTGAAAATTAAATACATAACTCTGACTGATAAATACTAAATAGGATTATGCAAATACATAAATAGGATTCTCTAAATACATAAACAGTATTAAGTTAAGTTCCAAGAACCTATTTTTCTCGTTGCAGCAGACGTGAGTCGTGTGAACTCTTTGGAGATCCCTGTTATATACCTTATACAAGGAAGAAACTCTTTCAGCAGTCAGACTCAACAGCCTTAACCTGGGTCGTATTCATTAGAGAATAATCGTTTGCAACGAAGAAAAAAAACAAGTGTTTCTAAGGTAGTCCCTCCCTGTTTGGTGCCTAAGGAACACAAGCCAGAGGACCTGACTGTTTCTTTATTTAACACCATGCTACACTGTTGCATTGCCAGCAACAGTAAGACAATGACAAGTTGACTGAAGCAGAAACAGAACTCAGCCTACTCAACATTACAAAACATCAGGGCGTGTTCATTGGGGCAAGCAACGGAAAACATTTGAAAATGTTTTGCAATGGAAAATGTGTGTTTCTTATTCGACACGTCAAGGTAGATCCTCCCTTTTTTTGTCTGCTTTCTCCTGTTTCGAGCCTAATGAACACGACCCTACTTTATAGGAAGACTGGATTATCACTCACTTTCACAGGTTTACATATCAGAACATACATGTGTATTCACAAGCATACCATTTGTCCACATACAGTACATACATATATGATATTTGAACATATACAATACATCTTAACTTGGTCATCACCACATGTTTTATGGGTTCCAGTTAGCAAGCTTACAGTGGCCTATGAGCGGACTGACATCTGCAAATTCAGCATTCCATCACATTTACAAAAGGCAAACGACATAACAACTGTTGGGGCTCTATTCAATCTGTATCGCTGAAGCGTTACAGATTGCACGATAGAAATGTCAAGGTAATTTCCCATTGAGACGTCATATACAGTGTTTACCGTGAATGCAGTCTCTGCTAACATGAGAACATTGGCTTTAAATTTCAATCACGCTTTAACGCTGAACGCGATATGGATTGAATAGAGAGAGCACGAGTACATCCTCTTCTCTCAATATATACAGTTTTAAGTGTTTTCGTCTCTCTCAGTATGCTACATTCCCATTGCTGGCTCAATAAAGATGCTACACAAAACTATAACATGCTGTCAGTCAATACAGTATGTATGCATATCTTCTCTTTTATATATTTGGCACCTTCCACTCCTCCTCCCCTGAGTATCCTTCTCATCATCATCAAATATTTACACAAAAACAAGACTTGGTCACTCGACTGGATGACGGCACTTTTACAGAGTAGATACTAAATGGCCATGGTAGAAACAAAAATGGCAGCATCATTCAAATTGATGGGCAAATGTTTTTGATTAGTGGTAAAGCACCATATATTTCTGTATTTTTCTAGCATGGCCAGATAGTGACAACAGAGTCTACACATACAAAAGTTCAAAGGTTATTTAGATGTCCACTGATTGGTTCATATACATGTCCATAGAGCCCACCGGTTGGCTCGTTGGCAGTGTTAGTCTTTGTATTGGTCAGTCAGCCCCAGGTCGGGTAACCAGTTCACAGGGATGAAACATGAAGGCATTAAAATCATAGGAGGCTGGTCAGAGAGCAGATTTAGGAGGTATCGAAGCACAGGAGGCTGCACAACAAGCATGGCCAAACTGATATGTGTGGAGATTTAGAGGGTGTGCGCTGGCTGGTTGCTGGGTGGGTGAACTGATCTAAGTGCAGATTGAGAAGAAGCATGTCTGATTGTTGGGTGGATTTGGCTAGAGGTTGTTCTTAGGCACATATTTAGAATCAGATTACTCTTCCTCGATCCTAACCGTGACCAACATTAGTAAATCACAAAACTGACCTTAGATCTGTGTCTTAGGGTAACTTGGTGGTAGCACTCCCTCAGACCCCACACTAGAGGGTGATATAACTGTGCGTCAAATAAAAAGGGAAAATGAAAAACAATAGTGAAATGGGTGGATGACGATGTGAGACAGAAACTGAGACCACCTGCATGTCCATAGAGATTTCTTTAGGAGACATGTGATTATGATTTGTAATACTATTCCTGTCATCTCTGTGTTTAGCTCTTGTACAGCAGTGTTCCAGAGATTCAAAATTGCAATGTGTGTGAGTATGTGTGTGTTTGAGAGAGAGAGATAAAGAGAGAGTGAGAGAGAGAGAGAGAGAGAGAGAGAGAGAGAGAGAGAGAGAGAGAGAGAGAGAGAGAGAGAGAGAGAGAGCAACTACATTATGTGCAGGGTCAATGGACTCAGCCACTTGTTTTGAAGTCCCATTGTGTGGTTTGATAACACAGAAGTTACACCCATGGCAATATTGCTTTATGTTCTTTTATCCATCTCTATGGTTGACTGTGATAGCCAAGGGTCCATAGAGGAAAACCCAGTCAGACCCAGCTGGCATAGAGAAATGTAATCAATCTCCACTTTACTCCTATTCAACTGATCTCTCTCTCCCATAGAGAGGCAGTCAGTTATGTCCACTGTGAGAAAGGCTAAATTATCCCTCTCTCTTTGTGTGTATGTGTGTGTGTGTTTGTGTATCTTTGAGAGAGAAAGTGTGTGTGCGCATGTATGAGTGAATGTGAGAGTGCGTGCGTGGTGAGAATCCTCCCACACACACACACTAGGGGCGGTCATTATTGCCACCCATTTGTCCATATACAGAGAGACTGGAGAACCAGAGAGTAATCGTTATCCAGCTGTAGTGTTAAAACTACACTGAGTCAATCCTCTGTGAACCACATCTGTCTAAGTAAACTTTATATAGGCCTCGTTTGGAGCGACGAACAATCTGCAAATTAGCCAGGCAGTTTAGCAGTGCTACAGGCCAGGGCAGGGACTAGCACGGCTTTATTAAAGGGATGGTGGTTTGTGATCCCAATGAGCTGAGACCACAGAGAACACTGCTTGGCTGTGTGTGTAGGAGAAAGGGAGGGGGAGAAGGAGAGAGAGAGAGAGAGAGAGAGAGAGAGTACGTGCCTGTGTGTGTGTGTGCGTGTGTGTGTGTGTGTATGTGACCTGAGACCACCTGGTCCGACTGGATATGTGGCTGCCAGGACATTGTGTGCAGGAACGCAAGGCCAGTCGCCACAGGTGTGTGTGTGTGTGTGTGTGTATGTGTATGTCTGCATATGTTTGCGCATTTGCCTGTGTGTATGAGCCTGTGTGTTTGCACATGCGGCTGCGTGTATGTATGTAACCTCCAGCTGCGATGTGGATCATCAGCACCCAATGCTCTGAATGAGCATGGATAAATAATCCAGTGTTTCAGTTTGAAGTCCCGGACAGATACATGTCAAATGACCCAGGAGAACTACCAGTTGTACACACACACACACACATTGAAAGCTGAAGCAATAGGTACAAATAGAACAGGGCAGGACATGTCATCATTCACAATGCACTGACCTCGTTCTCGCACTGCCTGAAATTAAGTGTATTTTCCAGAGCATTACCAGTAAGTGTGCCATTGTCAGCATTCAACGTGATAGTTATACTACTGCTGTAGTTATAATGCTGCTTCAAAATAGTCCATTCTAGTGATAACAGTTGGTTTTTGCTGCTCATGATTGAATGTGGGCTTATAGAAGCCAATGCAACTGAGGATGACAGTGATGTATTGGCTATGGCATAACGGTTATAATTAAACTCATGGAAACACAGGGAATGGTGACAAAGTAGAATGATAATGGGTAAATGAGTAGGTCAAATCAAATCAAATGTATTTGTCACATGCGCCGAATACAACAGGTGTAGACCTTACCGTGAGATGGTTGGGAAAGTGTATAGAAATATGAGTGTAAGCATACTGTCAGATACTCAAATATGTGTGTTTAGAGTGTTTAACACACCAAGTTGTGTGTGTGCCTGCTTGAACACTATATCATTGCATGTGTCAGCTCCTGGCCTCATGGTACTTCAGTTGCCTGTTGAGAGTAGCCTACACATCCTGGCCTTTCTCTCTCCCCTTCCTGGCTCAGAACTATAGATAGTATATACAATCAATATCTACTTCCTGTAGATACTATACTCATAACTAGAGATAGTATATTGATTACATATACATCTATATTCAGAAGCGTGTGCTCTCATGTTTCAGCATGCGGATGTTGGTGAGGGATCCGCTGCCTCTGTGGTGGTGGTGTTGGTACCCATATCCCTGGTGCTGTTCCTCCAGTCACCGCTGGCTGATTCCAGATGACACATTGCTGCTGGGGCTAGAGCCACTCGAACCGCGGTCTTCAAACACACTCACCTCAATCTGGAGCATGCAGGGGTTAAGGAGTGTAGAACTGGGAGGAAAGGTGGTAATATATGTACACACAGATAGGGGATAAGGGGTATACTCTAGGCCAGGGGTAGATTCAGCCTTGGGACTATTTTTTTCGGATCGAATGGTCGGGAGGCCCGGAAAATAATAATAATAATTTGTACACCGTGTAGCTCAGTTGGTAGAGCATGGCGTTTGCAACGCCAGGGTTGTGGGTTCGATTCCCACGGGGGGCCAGTATAAAAAAATATGACTAAAATGTGAATGTACACTGTATATTGCCCAAAACTAAGCCAAAAAAGAGATTGATTGTATTTTTTAAAAACTATAATTTCATACCTTGATTACATTGAGACATGATCACATATGTCTCTTTTTTCTTGTGGGAATTTATTGGGAACAGATTTCCTAAATTATATATATTTTTGCTGTATTCTTTTTTTATACGTTTTTTTATTTTTTATACCCGTAGACTGCCACTAAAAATTAAAATAACAGTAAGAAATAGATACAGAGTTTAAGTAATAATAAATTCAGTACAAACAGGAAAAGAAAACAACAAAAAAGTGGGCCTCCACCCCCAAACTCCCATCCCATTCCCCCAATCCCACCCAGCCAACATGTCTCCACCCCCAAACTCCCATCCCATTCCCCCAACCCCACCCAGCCAACATGTCTCCACCCCCAAACTCCCATCCTATTCCCCCAAACCCAGCAGACTGTCAACCAATTGTGTTCACGTTGTCATGCTGCGTCATGCAGTTGCAAAGCTAATCGTCACGCAATCCCTTCTCAAAGTCACTGTATGTCGAGAAACTTGCTTATTTTCCTCGAAAGTACGTAATGTCATGATTCTAAAGCTATACGATACTACAGATAACATGTTAATTATCTCACATCTCGGAAAATATTTGTAATGTTGTACTTCTTGTTGACCCTGAAGAAGGCACAGTGATGCCGAAACGTTGGTGGTTTCTTACCCAATAAATTACTGGGAGTTTATACATAGAGTGTGCGACTCTCTTTATTTGTTTTTGTAGCTTACAGTTTATTCACCGTTATCAGCACCTCTACACTAAATAATGTTCTCTGGGTGTGCACCAACTCATGCTTTTTATTGTACTTCTTGTTGACGAAATTAGTGCTAATGTTGGGTTTTTGAGCTAGCGCCCAATAGACTCCCATTCACTCCTTGAAGGAGAGCGCTCCTTGTCCCAAAATCGCCCAGAATGTACCGCGTGGCCCATTGATGTACCATGGGCAATGTTTCCCATCTCCTCAAAACTATATCTGCGATTGAGAATGTTAAGACTCCACTCTGTGAGGCACATCCATCTGCAGGTTGAACATGGTGAGATTGTAGACTACTAAATTGATAGTGCAGTTTGTTTAGGCAATTTTAGAGCTAACTAGCTACGTTACATGCTGATATTGTCTTTGGTATTATTGTGGGTAGCTATGTTTGCTAGCTATCTACCTAGCTAGCCAGCCAGCCCACAGAGAGAGCAATGAATTGTGGATTTTGTAGTCGACTTGAGCTGCAACAGATTTCCACAACGATTTTCCATGTTGCTATCAACCTTATTATAACGCCAAAATGAAACATTTGTTCACAAAAAATAATGTTCTTAGTGTTATTTAACACTGTAAATTAAAGGAATGAGTCGTTTTGGGTGGATTTTTTTTGTAACGATCCCGGCAGTCTGAGTCGGGTCCTGTCTGTGGACTAGTTTTTCTGCTCGTGATCTCCAGTTTCCCGAGGGTTCTGGAACGCTCCGGGGAGCTCTCTTGATTTCCGCACCTGCATCCCATCAGCAATCTGCACACCTGGTCCTGATCATCACCCTTCTTAGGCTCTGGCCTAACATCCATTCCCTGCCGGATCGTTAGCCATGAACATCCCTCGTCCGGAACCTTCATCCACCCTCTGCCTGGTGGTCGGCGGCTGCCGAGCCATGATCGGATCAACCACTGCACCCCCAACAACTAATCAACGCCGCCCGCTCTGTTCCCTGGATTATTCAGCACCACTCTTGAACTTGTAAATAAACACTCACCTTCGTTTCACTTACCTTGTCCTGGTCTGCTTCTGGGTTCTGGCTTTGTAACTCGTGACAGAACGATCCGGCCAGTAATGAACCCAGCGGACCTGGACTCTGTTCGCCATGCCATTACCCATCAGGAGAAGATGTTGGGCCATCATAGCACGGAGCTACAGGAGATCGCGTTGGCAGTTCGGAACCTTTCTACCGGTCTGACGGAGGTCCAGAACCAGCGAAGTTTCCGGTGGAGGATCCACTACCGGTTTCACCCATCTCGCCTGCCGCGTCTGGAGCGGTGTCCTTCCGTGAGCCCAAGGTTCCGACGCCGGATAAATATGAGGGGGAGCTGGGAAGATGCCGTTCTTTCCTTATGCAGTGTGGGTTAGTGTTCGATCTACAGCCCTACTCTTATGCCACAGACAAGGCTAGGATAGCCTTTGTGATTGAGTTGCTGCGTGGTCGAGCGCTGGAGTGGGCTTCAGCCGTTTGGGAACGACAAGACCCCTGCATGGCTTCATACCCGGGGTTCACGGCCGAGCTGAGGAAGCTTTTCGACCATTCCGTCCGAGGGAGGGACGCAGCTAGGCGCCTGTTTTCGCTTCACCAAGGAACTCGCAGCGTGGCCGACTTCGTGATCGAGTTCAAGACGTTGGCTGTGGAGAGTGGGTGGAATGAGGAGTCTCTGCAAGCGGCCTTCTACCAGGGTCTGTCGGAGCAGCTCAAGGATGAGTTGATCTCCTATCCGGAGCCTAGTGACCTGGACAGCTTGGTAGCCTTGTCTATTCGGGTGGATAATCGAGTCCGAGAGCGAAGGAGGGAGAAGCAATGGGGTCCGTCCAATCGATCAGCTTCTCAGGTTCCAGTCGGGTCGGGGATTGGACCAGAATACGCCGATCATCGTCCACCACACAGGATTAGTGGAGAGGTCCTGTCTCCCGATTCGAACCAATGCAAGTAGGGCGGCACGGGTTAACCAAGGAGGAACGCCAACTCAGACGCAGGACTAACTGTTGCCTCTACTGTGGTGGTTCGGGACATTACCTCGCCACCTGTTCCCGGCGGTCGTCAAACTGCGCGGCTCGCTAAAGTTGGGAGGACTTTTAGCGAGCCAGTTTCGACCTCTCAATACCTCTGTCAGACCCCGTTTCCCGGCTACCCTTGTGAACAGGAATCAGAGCTTAGCGATTAACGCTTTTATCGATTCAGGTGCCGATGGAAGCTTTCTTGATGCCGAGTTGGTGGAGCAGCTGGGGCTTTCCAAGGAGCAATTGCCGGAAGCCATTGAAGCGACCACTCTGAACGGCAGTAGGCTGGCACGTATCACGATGAGGACTGAACCGGTTAAGATGCTGTTGTCGGGGGAATCATTCGGAGATGATTTCATTCTTCATTCTGCCGTCTTCCCATGTTCCTCTGGTCCTTGGATACCCCTGGCTGAAGGAACACAATCCCACGTTCGATTGGGTGACGGGCAAGGTAACGAGTTGGAGCCTTGATTGTCATGCTAACTGTCTCAAGACTGCCTGTCCCCATTCGGTTCCCAGTCAGGTGATTGAGGCTAAACCCCCAGATTTGTCCCTGGTTCCCGAGACATATCACGATTTGGGGGAAGTGTTCAGTAAGCAGAAGGCTCTGTCACTCCCTCCCCCACCCGACCATATGATTGTGCCATCAACCTGTTCCCTGGAGCTGTCTACCCCAAGGGAAGGTTATACAGTATCTCCCGCCCTGAACGTGAGGCTTTGGAGACCTACATCAAGGAGTCCCTAGCTGCTGGTCTCGTTCGGCCCTCGTCATCACCCCTGGGGGGCAGGATTCTTCTTTGTGGGTAAGAAGGATGGCTCTCTTCGACCGTGTATTGATTATCGGGGGTTGAATGACATCACGGTCAAGAACAAGTATCCCCTGCCCTTGATGAGTTCTGCCTTCGACTCCTTACAGGGTGCTACGGTGTTCACCAAGCTAGACCTCACGCAATGCGTATCACATGGTCCGGATCAGAGAGGGAGACGAGTGGTTGACGGGTTTCAATACACCGATGGGTCACTTCGAGTATCAGGTGATGCCGTTTGGACTGACCAATGCTCCAGCGGTATTCCAGAGTATGGTGAACGACGTCCTGAGAGATATGATCGGTCTCTTTGTGTTTGTTTATCTGGATGACATTCTGATCTTCTCGAAGGAACCTTCCCGACCACGTCCAGCATGTCCGGCAGGTTCTGCAGCGATTGTTGGAGAATCGCCTGTTCGTGAAGGCCGAGAAGTGCGAGTTTCACGCCCACACGACATCCTTTCTCGGGTACATCATCTCCAGGGGAGAGATTAGGATGGACCAGGAGAAGGTTAGAGCGGTTCTGGAATGGGCCCAGCCCGGTACGAGATTGCAGCTCCAGAGATTTTTGGGGTTTGCGAATTTCTACCGCAGATTCATCCGGGATTACAGCCGTGTGGCCGCTCCGTTAACTGCCTTGACTTCCAGTATCAGGAGCTTCAAGTGGAATCCGGAGGCGGATCGAGCGTTTCTGGATTTGAAGAGGCGATTCACCAACGCACCGATTCTTTCTCAACCGGACACGGCCCGTCAGTTCGCGTTGAAGTGGACGCGTCCTGATGTGGGAGTTGGCGCCATCCTGTCGCAGCGATGCTCCACGGACAGTAAACTCCATCCCTGCGCCTACTACTCGTCGCCTTTCGCCTGCGGAGAGGAATTACGATGTGGGTAACCGGGAGCTTCTCGCGGTGAAACTTGCCTTGGAGGAGTGGCGCCACTGGTTGGAGGGGGCGGAGCAACCGTTTATTGTCTGGACTGACCACAAGAATCTTGCTTACGTGCAATCGGCTAGACGTCTCAACTCCCGTCAGGCCAGGTGGTCGTTGTTTTTCGGACGATTCAATTTTTCCCTGACGTTCCGACCTGGATCTAAGAACGGCAAGGCGGACGCCTTGTCTCGGATGTTCTCCAAGACGGAGGAGAGTGGGTCCAAGACCGAGACAATTCTCCCCCGGAACTGCGTCGTGGGAGCTGTTAGGTGGAAGATTGAGGAGGAGGTGATGGCGGCCCTTCGGACGCAGCCCGGTCCCGGTAACGGTCCACCCGGTCGGTTGTTTGTGCCTGAGTCGGTTCGTCCTGCGGTCCTCAAATGGTCCCACGCCAGCAAGATGGCTTGTCACCCTGGCGTGGCTCGGACGATGGCGCTTCTTCGCAGACGTTTTTGGTGGCCTGCCATGGCCGAGGATACTCGGGGTTATGTTGCTGCCTGTCCAGTGTGTGCGCAGAATAAGAGTACCAATCGGCCCAGCTCTGGACTACTTCACCCCCTTCCTATTCCCCGGCGACCATGGTCGCATCTGGCCCTGGACTTTGTCACTGGGTTGCCCGCTTCTGAGGGGAACACGGTCGTTCTGACTATCGTGGACAGATTCAGCAAGTTCGCCCACTTTGTGCCAATTGCCAAGCTTCCCTCTGCCTCGGAGACGTCCGAGATCCTGGTTAGGGAGGTTTTCAGGGTCCACGGTTTGCCCAGTGATATCGTTTCCGACCGTGGCCCTCAGTTTACCTCTGCTGTCTGGAAGTCCTTCTGTTTGGCCATTGGAGCTACAGTCAGTCTCACATCTGGTTTTCACCCCCAATCTAATGGGCAGGCGGAGAGAGCCAACCAGAAGATGGAATCCACGCTACGCTGCCTGGCCTCTTCCAACCCCACCTCCTGGGTCTCTCAGTTGCCTTGGGTTGAGTATGCCCACAATACTCTCCCCTACATCTGCCACTGGGATGTCTCCCTTCCAGTGCCTGTATGGCTACCAACCTCCCTTGTTCCCTTCTCAGGAGAAGGAGCTCTCAGTGCCTTCTGTTCAGGCCCATATTCGTCGTTGCCACCGGACCTGGCATCGGGCCAGAAAGGCACTCCTTAGAGTTTCGGACCGGTATCAGCTCCAGGCGAATCGTCGCCGGATCCCCGCTCCCACCTATACCATCGGAGATAGGGTCTGGTTGGCCACACGGGATCTTCCTTTACGGACTGAGTCTAGGAAGTTGTTACCGAAGTTCATTGGTCCGTTTGTGGTGGAGAAGGTGATCAATCCGGTGGCAGTTCGACTCAAACTCCCGAGGACGCTCAGAGTCCATCCCACCTTTCATGTCTCCTGCCTCAAGCCTGTTTTCCTCAGTCCTCTGTTGCCTCCTCCGCCTCCTCCTCCTCCTCCTCGGATGATCGGAGGTGGTCCTGCCTACACGGTGCGACGCATCATGGATTCCAGACGGCGGGGCCGGGGTTTCCAGTATCTCGTGGACTGGGAGGGGTATGGTCCTGAAGAGAGGAGTTGGATTCCGCGGCGACAGATCCTAGATGCTGACCTCATCCGTGACTTCTACCGCCTCCATCCTGGCGCTCCGGGAGTCCGCCCGGTGGCGTTGTCGGAGGGGGTACTGTAACGATCCCGGCAGTCTGAGTCGGGTCCTGTCTGTGGACTAGTTTTTCTGCTCGTGATCTCCAGTTTCCCGAGGGTTCTGGAACGCTCCGGGGAGCTCTCTTGATTTCCGCACCTGCATCCCATCAGCAATCTGCACACCTGGTCCTGATCATCACCCTTCTTAGGCTCTGGCCTAACATCCATTCCCTGCCGGATCGTTAGCCATGAACATCCCTCGTCCGGAACCTTCATCCACCCTCTGCCTGGTGGTCGGCGGCTGCCGAGCCATGATCGGATCAACCACTGCACCCCCAACAACTAATCAACGCCGCCCGCTCTGTTCCCTGGATTATTCAGCACCACTCTTGAACTTGTAAATAAACACTCACCTTCGTTTCACTTACCTTGTCCTGGTCTGCTTCTGGGTTCTGGCTTTGTAACTCGTGACATTTTTCTTGAACTTATTCCACATTTGGTTGTGTTACAGCCTGAATTCAAAATGTATTCAATTGATTGTTTTCTCTCACCCATCTACACACAATACCCCATAATAACAAAGTAAAAACATGTTTTTAGAAATTTTAGCAAATGTATTGAAAATGAAATACAGAAATATCTAATTTACATAAGTATTCACACCCCTGAAACAATACATGTTAGAATCACCTTTGGCAGCGATTACAGCTGTGTGTCTTTCTGGGTAAGTCTCTAAGAGCTTTGCAAACCTGGATTGTACAATATTTGCACATAATTATTTTTTTAATTCTTCAAGCTCTGTCAAGTTGGCTGTTGATCATTGGTAGACAGCCATTTTCAAGTCTTGCCATAGATTTTCAAGCCGATTTAAGTGTCGTCTTCGTAAGCAACTCCAGTGTATATTAGGTCTGGTGTTTTAGGTTATTGTCCTGTTGAAAGGTGAATGTCTCCCAGTGTCTTTTGGAAAGCAGACTGAACCAGGTTTTCCTCTAGGATTTTGCCTGTGCTTAGGTCTATTCTGTTTATTTTTATCCCAAAACAACTCTCTAGTCCTTGCCAATGACAAGCATACCCATAACATGATGTATTGTGTTGGATTTGCCCCAAAGATAACACTTTGTATTCAGGACATAAAGTTAATTTCTTTGCCACATTTTTTGCAGTTTTACTTTAGTGCCTTATTGCAAACAGGATGCATGTTTTGGAATATTGTTATTATGTACAGGCTTCCTTCTTTTCACTCTGTCATTTAGATTAGTATTGTGGAGTAACTACAATGTTGTTGATCCATCCTCAGTTTTCTCCTATCACAGCCATTAAACTCTGTAACTGTTTTAAAGTCACCATTGGCCTCATGGTGAAATCCCTGAGCAGTTTCCTTCCTCTCCGGCAACTGAGTTAGGAAGGACGCCTGTATCTTTGTAGTGACTGGGTGTATTGATACACCATCCAAAGTGTAATTAATAACTTCACAATGCTCAAAGGGATATTCAATGTCTGCTTTTTTTTTTTACCCATCTACCAATAGGTGCCCATCTTTGCGAGGTATTGGAAAACCTCCCTTGTCTTTGTGGTTGAATCTTGTTTGAGTGTGTTGGGTACAGAGATGAGGTAGTCATTCAAAAATCATGTTAAACACTATTATTTTATTGTATTCTTTTTTAAAATTTTAGTTAGGGGATAGATCAGCTTTAATATTGCAGATAGATTGTAACTTCCATCTGTCACGATCGTCGTATGGAGTAGACCAAGGCGCAGCGTGTTGAGCGAACATACTTTATTTAATTAAAGTGCACACACGAATAACAAAACAACAAACGATACCGTGACGTCCTAAGTCTAAACACAACCAACTGGAACAAGATCCCACAAACACTAAGGGAAAACCGACAGTTTAAATATGGCTCCCAATCAGAGACAACCAGCCACAGCTGACACTCGTTGCCTCTGATTGGGAGTCACTCAGGCCAACAAAGAAATAAACAAACTAGAACTCCCAACAAAGAAATACATCACATAGAATGAACACACCCTGGCTCAACATATAGAGTCCCAGAGCCAGGGTGTGACACCATCAATGTAATTGTCTGCATCACTTCCAATCCACCATATGTTTTTTTCCCTCGCAAATATATATATGCATATACACTGCTCAAAAAAAGGGAACACTAAAATAACACATCCTAGATCTGAATGAATGAAATAATCTTATTAAATACTTTTTTCTTTACATAGTTGAATGTGCTGACAACAAAATCACACAAAAATTATCAATGGAAATCAAATTTATCAACCCATGGAGGTCTGGATTTGGAGTCACCCTCAAAATTAAAGTGGAAAACCACACTACAGGCTGATCCAACTTTGATGTAATGTCCTTAAAACAAGTCAAAATTAGGCTCAGTAGTGTGTGTGGCCTCCACGTGCCTGTATGACCTCCCTACAATGCCTGGGCATGCTCCTGATGAGGTGGCGGATGGTCTCCCTGAGGGATCTCCTCCCAGACCTGGACTAAAGCATCCGCCAACTCCTGGACAGTCTGTGGTGCAACGTGGCGTTGGTGGATGGAGCGAGACATGATGTCCCAGATGTGCTCAATTGGATTCAGGTCTGGGGAACGGACGGGCCAGTCCATAGCATCAATGCCTTCCTCTTGCAGGAACTGCTGACACACTCCAGCCACAAGAGGTCTAGCATTGTCTTGCATTAGGAGGAACCCAGGGCCAACCGCACCAGCATATGGTCTCACAAGGGGTCTGAGGATTTCATCTCGGTACCTAATGGCAGTCAGGCTACCTCTGGCGAGCACATGGAGGGCTGTGCGGCCCCCCAAAGAAATGCCACCCCACACCATGACTGATCCACCGCCAAACCGGTCATGCTGGAGGATGTTGCAGGCAGCAGAACGTTCTCCACGGCGTCTCCAGACTCTGTCACGTCTGTCACATGTGCTCAGTGTGAACCTGCTTTCATCTGTGAAGAGCACAGGGCGCCAGTGGTGAATTTGCCAATCTTGGTGTTCTCTGGCAAATGCCAAACGTCCTGCACGGTGTTGGGCTGTAAGCACAACCCCCACCTGTGGACGTCGGGCACTCATACCACCCTCATGGAGTCTGTTTCTGACCGTTTGAGCAGACACATGCACATTTGTGGCCTGCTGGAGGTCATTTTGCAGGGCTCTGGCAGTGCTCCTCCTGCTCCTCCTTGCACAAAGGCGGAGGTAGCAGTCCTGCTGCTGGGTTGTTGCCCTCCTAGGGCCTCCTCCACGTCTCCTGATGCACTGGCCTGTCTCCTGGTAGCGCCTCCATGCTCTGGACACTACGCTGACAGACACAGCAAACCTTCTTGCCACAGCTCGCATTGATGTGCCATCCTGGATGAGCTGCACTACCTGAGCCACTTATGTGGGTTGTAGACTCTGTCTCATGCTAACACTAGAGTGAAAGCACCGCCAGCATTCAAAAGTGACCAAAACATCAGCCAGGAAGCATAGGAACTGAGAAGTGGTCTGTGGTCACCACCTGCAAAACCAGTCCTTTATTCGGGGTGTCTTGCTAATTGCCTATAATTTCCACCTGTTGTCTATTCCATTTGCACAACAGCATGTCAAATTTATTGTCAATCAGTGTTGCTTCCTAAGTGGACAGTTTGATTTCACAGAAGTGTGATTGACTTTGAGTTACATTGTGTTGTTTAAGTGTTCCCTTTATTTTTTTGAGCAGTGTATATATACAGTGGGGGAAAAAAGTATTTAGTCAGCCACCAATTGTGCAAGTTCTCCCACTTAAAAAGATGAGAGAGGCCTGTAATTTTCATCATAGGTACACGTCAACTATGACAGACAAATTGAGAAAAAAAAATCCAGAAAATCACATTGTAGGATTTTTAATGAATTTATTTGCAAATTATGGTGGAAAATAAGTATTTGGTCACCTACAAACAAGCAAGATTTCTGGCTCTCACAGACCTGTAACTTCTTCTTTAAGAGGCTCCTCTGTCCTCCACTCGTTACCTGTATTAATGGCACCTGTTTGAACTTGTTATCAGTATAAAAGACACCTGTCCACAACCTCAAACAGTCACACTCCAAACTCCACTATGGCCAAGACCAAAGAGCTGTCAAAGGACACCAGAAACAAAATTGTAGACCTGCACCAGGCTGGGAAGACTGAATCTGCAATAGGTAAGCAGCTTGGTTTGAAGAAATCAACTGTGGGAGCAATTATTAGGAAATGGAAGACATACAAGACCACTGATAATCTCCCTCGATCTGGGGCTCCACGCAAGATCTCAACCCGTGGGGTCAAATTGATCACAAGAACGGTGAGCATAAATCCCAGAACCACACGGGGGACCTAGTGAATGACCTGCAGAGAGCTGGGACCAAAGTAACAAAGCCTACCATCAGTAACACACTACGCCGCCAGGGACTCAAATCCTGCAGTGCCAGACGTGTCCCCCTGCTTAAGCCAGTACATGTCCAGGCCCGTCTGAAGTTTGCTAGAGTGCATTTGGATGATCCAGAAGAGGATTGGGAGAATGTCATATGGTCAGATGAAACCAAAATATAACTTTTTGGTAAAAACTCAACTCGTCGTGTTTGGAGGACAAAGAATGCTGAGTTGCATCCAAAGAACACCATACCTACTGTGAAGCATGGGGGTGGAAACATCATGCTTTGGGGCTGTTTTTCTGCAAAGGTACCAGGACGACTGATCCGTGTAAAGGAAAGAATGAATGGGGCCATGTATCGTGAGATTTTGAGTGAAAACCTCCTTCCATCAGCAAGGGCATTGAAGATGAAACGTGGCTGGGTCTTTCAGCATGACAATGATCCCAAACACACCACCCGGGCAACGAAGGAGTGGCTTCGTAAGAAGCATTTCAAGGTCCTGGAGTGGCCTAGCCAGTCTCCAGATCTCAACCCCATAGAAAATATTTGGAGGGAGTTGAAAGTCCGTGTTGCCCAGCGACAGCCCCCAAAACATCACTGCTCTAGAGGAGATCTGCATGGAGGAATGGGCCAAAATACCAGCAACAGTGTGTGAAAACCTTGTGAAGACTTACAGAAAACATTTGACCTGTGTCATTGCCAACAAAGGGTATATAACAAAGTATTGAGAAACTTTTGTTATTGACCAAATACTTATTTTCCACCATAATTTGCAAATAAATTCATTAAAAATCTTACAATGTGATTTTCTGGAGAAAAAAAATCTCATTTTGTCTGTCATAGTTGACGTGTACCTATGATGAAAATTACAGGCCTCTCTCATCTTTTTAAGTGGGAGAACTTGCACAATTGGTGGCTGACTAAATACTTTTTCCCCCCACTGTACATATACATATATATACAGCTCTGGAAAAAATTAAGTATACCACTGCACATTTTTCTTAAATCAGCATCTCTACATGTATGCCAGCCATTCCATTCCAGTGTCTGTTGAATTCCAACACAGGCACACCTCATTCTACTGAATTAGGTACTGATTTGGTGATCACCTGAACCAAATCTTATTTAACGATGAAAAGTATAAAAACCACTGCTGTGGTCATCACTATCCTCTTGCAATAGGACCAGCTGGATGGCAAAAACAGTGCTAATAGTCCCTCAAAAGTAATATTAATAAAAAAAGAACTATTGACCATGCCAAAAGAGTTGAAAAGTTAAGTTTTGAGTGAGGAAAAAAAGGGTTCAATTCTGGCTTTACTGGCAGAGAGATACAGTGAGTGTCAGGTTGAATCCATTCCTTAAAATGTCAAAGACGGCGGTTCATAAGAACAAGGTCAAGCAGCAGACATTGGGGTCAACAAAGCTGCAGACCGGCAGAGGGCGAAAACGACTCTCTACTGACCGGGATGAATGAACATTCGAAAAACTCATTCGAATGTCACTCAACAACCGTAGGATGACATCAAGTGACCTACAAAAAGAATGGCAAACGGCAGCTGGGGTGAAGTGCACGGCGAGGACGGTTTAAAAATGAACATTAACTTATTTTCTTTGCATTATTCGAGGTCTGACAACACTGCATCTTTTTTGTTATTTTGACCAGTTGTCATTTTCTGCAAATAAATGCTCTAAATGACAATATTTTTATTTGGAATTTGGGAATGTTGTCAGTAGTTTATAGAATAAAACAAAAATGTTAATTTCACCCAAACACATACCTATAAATAGTAAAACCAGAGGAACTTATATTTTTGCAGTGGTCTCTTAATTTTTTCCAGAGCTGTATATATATATATATATATATATATATATATATATATATATATATTGTGATGTCACGAGAGGCTACACAGCTTTCAGCGGGATTGCTCAAGTAGTGCAAGGAGACCAGGTTCAATCAAAACAAGGATTTTATTAAAGGTCTTGGGAAACTAACGAAAGTATAACACAATTCTGTTCTCTTGTGGCTCTTTAAGGGTTAACAGTTCAGGGATGTCTCTTCCACATCCAAAATCATAACTCTCACTCGCTCAAATAACTTTTCCCCAGTCTTACTGTATTCCACGTTGCAGCTAGTGGCCAACCCAGCAAAACGTCCTTCCAAATGTCCCACACGTATTTCCACCGGTGCATATATCCAAAGGTGAGTATTTCCCCAAAGGTAAGTATCTCCAAATCCTTATATTCCTCCTGGAAGTGGACGTGCAGCACTCTTGTCCTCCAGAGAGCCCAGGTTGGAGACTGTGTCTCTTCCCTTCCCAAACCTTCAGCTCATCAGCTCCTCATTTGTTTCAGCTGCGTGGGAAGATTGGCCATAGAGGGGTGGAGTTCCCCGACCATACCAGCAGATGGAGCCATAGCTGTCTGGGTTTGCAGCCACCTCAGGGGGATGTAACGTCCCTCCAGGACACAGCCTCTCGTGACATCACACATCCCCCTCTCGGGACCGACGTCCTCGTCGGGTAAAGGCAGCGAAGAAGGCATCACGCCGGGAGAGGGCGTCCGCATTGCCGTGGTGCTTGCCAGCCCTGTGGACAACAGAAAAGTTAAACGGTTGCAAGCTCAAAAACCATCTGGTTACTCTACTGTTTGATTCCTTGTTCTTGGCCATCCACTGCAGAGGGGCGTGATCAGATACCACCATGAAACGTCGGCCCAGGAGATAGAACCGAAGGGACTCCAGGGCCCAGACTACAGCCAGACATTCTTTCTCCACCGTTGAATAGTTCTTCTCTCTTGGAAGTAACTTTCTGCTTAGGTAGAGAATGGGATGTTCTTCACCGTCATGTGCCTGGGTGAGGACAGCACCCAGACCCACCTCCGAAGCATCCGCTTGGACAATGAATTCCTTCTTGAAGTCTGGTGCCACCAGGATCGGACTGGAGCAGAGTGCTCGCTTCAGGTTGAGGAAAGCCGCCTCCGCCGCGGGGTTCCACTTCACCATTCGTGAGTGGCGTTTGGTCGTCAGCTCCGTCAACGGTGCAGCTATGGTAGCAAAATCTGCAATAAAGCGTCTATAGTAGCCAGCGAGGCCCAAAAATGACCTTACTTGCTTCTTGGTGATGGGCTGCGGCCAGTCCTGTATGGCCCGCAGTTTGGCTTCCTGTGGTTTGACCAACCCCCGCCCAATGGTGTACCCCAGGTAGTTTGTCTCACTGAAGGCCAGCTTGCACTTCTTCGGGTTTGCCGTGAGCCCTGCTTCCCTGAGCGAATCCAGCACCGCTTGTACCCGGGGTATGTGGCTGGCCCAATCCGGACTTTGTATAACCACATCATCCAAATAAGCCGCTGCGTACCTCTTGTGGGGCGCAAGGACTCGATCCATCAGGCGTTGGAACGTGGCAGGTGCCCCGTGGAGACCAAACGGAAGTCGGGTATACTGGTAGAGCCCCTCCGGGGGTGGCAAAGGCTGTCTTCTCCTTAGACGCCGGGGTCAGGGGCACCTGCCAGTAGCCTTTTGTGAGATCAAGAGTGGTTAGGAAACGAGCATGCCCCAAGGAGTCTATTAAATCATCGACACGAGGCATTGGGTATGCATCAAATTCAGACACTTCATTCAACTTTCGATAGTCATTACAAAATCGTACTGAACCGTCTGGCTTGGGAACTAGTACGATGGGACTTGCCCAGGCACTGTGGGACTCTTCGATTACTCCCAACTCCCGCATCTTCCTTACCTCCTTCTGTATAACCACTTTACGAGCCTCTGGCACGCGGTACGGGCGCTGGTTTACCGTTCGGCCAGGCATGGTGCGGATCTCATGTTGGACCACCTCTGTGTGACCGGGAAGGGAGGAGAAGACATCCTGGTTCTGCTCCACGAGTTCCAGGGCCATCTGTCGTTGATGTGGGGACAGATTTGGACCCAGCTGAACCTCTTCTCGCGCCCGGTTCCTTGGTCTCTGTGGGGGTAGACAGCTGAACAGCGCCTCTCTGGCGTGCCACTTCTTTAAAAGGTTAACATGATAAATCTGCTCAGTTTTTCTTTATCTGGTTGCCTCACCTTGTAGTTTACTTCTCCCATGCGTTCAATGACCTCATATGGTCCTTGCCAGGTTGCCAGGAATTTACACTCAACGGTTGGCACCAGGACCAGCACTCTGTCCCCCGGCTTAAACTCCCTGGGTTGAGCAGATCTGTTGTAGGAGGCTTGCTGTTGCCGCTGACTGGCCTCCAGGTGTTCCCGCATCATGGGATAGATGGCCTTCATTCTCTCCCTCATAGCCCCGACATGGTCGATCAGTGTCCGCTGTTGGCATGGCTGCTCCTCCCAGGCCTCCTTGGCGATGTCGAGCAGTCCTCTGGGTCTGTAGGAAAGCAAGAGCTCAAAGGGTGAAAAACCAGTAGAAGACTGAGGTACCTCTCTCACCGCAAATAATATGTAGGGTAACAGCTGATCCCAGTTGCGCCCATCTTCCCCCTACCGCTTTCCGCAGCATGGATTTTAGTGTTTTGTTAAAACGTTCGACTAGGCCATCTGTCTGGGGGTGGTAGACCGAGGTTCTCAGCTGTTTGATTTTCAGTAAAGCACAGAGTTCTTTCATCACCCTGGACATGAATGGAGTCCCTTGGTCCGTCAATATCTCTTTTGGGATTCCCAGACTAGTTGAGAGACGGAACAGCTCCTTGGCGATTTGTCTGGATGTAGCCTTCCTCAGCGGAATGGCCTCCGGGTACCGGGATGCATAGTCCAGAATGACCAGAATGTATTGATGTCCCCTGGAACTTTTCGGTAAGGGCCCGACTATGTCTAATCCAATCCTCTCAAAAGGAGTTTCGATAATGGGCAAGGGAATGAGCGGGTTTCTATATGTGGGCTTTGGCGCAACCTGCTGACACTCAGGGCAACTACGGCAGTAGTTCTCTATCTCTTTGTGTACTCCTGGCCAAAAGAAACGTTGCATGATTCTTTCCTTAGTCTTCTCTACCCCCAAGTGGGCCCCTAGCGGGTGTGTGTGTGCTAGGTTGAGTACTGTGGCCCGATAGGGCTGTGGCACGAGGAGCTGTTCATGCACTTCATCATTTTTCTTGACTATCTGATATACTAACCCCCGGTTTACTGCGAAATGGGGGTAAGTAGGGTTTGTCTTATCACCTACCACTACACCTTCTAATACCTGCACATTTCTTAAGGCATTTGCAAGAGTAGGATCTTGTAATTGAGCCGTACCATACTGGCCTGTGAGAGGGGGAAGCTCTTGGGTGCCTGGGACGTCTTCTTCACTGGAGAACGGAGCACTTTCCTGGGCTGCGTTCTCTTCTCCCGTATCCGGACCAGTCTCGGTGTCGGTCTGGGCACCTGCCATCCCTATCAGAGCCCGGGCGGGAGTGAGTAACTCGGAGGATTGCACCGGAGCCTTCCCAGGATGAGTCTTGCCTCTCCGTTTCCGAGGTACTCGGGTTATCCTCTCCTGAGACTCTCTCCAGAGTGGGTAAAAGGCTGGGCAGTCTCGTCCAATTAGGACAGGGACGGGGAGGGGAATCAACCACCCCCGCCGTCGTGTGTATGGTTCCCCGTGTGCTGGTCATTGTAAGTTCAGTAATGGGGTATTCTCTGGTGTCCCCATGGACACAGGAAACTGGGAGGACTTTCCCCGGGGTCAGACACGTTGGGCCCACCAAATCCTTACGCACCAGGGTGGCCCGGCTACCAGAATCCAGTAAGGCCTCCACATCCTGGTGATTCACAGTTACCGGGCAGGTGGGGGGTCGATCTGGGCCGCCATCTACGACTCCCAAGAGCGAGGCAACACGGTGTGTGGGTGCTGAGCTGGAGGACTCCGCAGTGGGCATAGGTTCATCGGCTGGTTTCCCACACTGCCAGGAGATATGTCCCATCTCCCCACACCGGTAACACTGTCGAGTTTCCCCCTCCTGGTGTACTCTTCTTGGACCCGCCTGGTTTCTGGCTCCCCCTGGAGCCGGGATAAGTCCTGACGTGGCTGGGTTCGAGACCTTGGGGTCCTTTGGACGGGTTCTTCCCATTTGTGGTGGGGCCGCACTCCTGGGGTCTTTTCGGGAAGCATTCAGCATCTCCGCTGTGGCCTGGTACTTTTCCACAGCTTCCACGGTCAGATCAGCCGTGGTCAAGGCCTGTTGACTGATGAACCGTTTTGCCTCATAAGGCAGGGCGCGTAGGTAACGATCCACCACAACGGCCTCCACCACCGCCGCTGCTGTATTCCTCTGCGGATCCAGCCATTTCCTTGCGATTCGGACAAGTTCATGCATCTGCGCCCGAGGAGGTTGGTCTGGTTGGAAGGTCCAGCTGTGAAAGCGCTGGGCCATACCAAACTTTGTGAGTCCATATCTGCTGAGGATCTCAGACTTCAGGGCATCATAGTCAGTAACCTGGTCAGGGCCCAGGTCCCGGACAGCATTCAGTGATTCCCCGGTTAGAAAGGGGGGCTAACAGACCAACCCACTGTTGCTTGGGCCAGGCTTCCCTAGTGGCCGTGGCCTCAAATGCATGCAGGTATGCCTCAATGTCATCGGTAGCTCCCATCTTAGATATAAAGTCACTTGCCTTTATTGGGCGGGTATTTTGGACCACCCTCTGTCTCTGCAACTGCAATTCCTCTGCCTTCAGAAGGTTGGCTTTCTTTTGCTCCTCCAAGAGAGCCACGTTTGCTTGCATCTGGGCTTGCTGGCCAGCAACAAGGGCTTTCAATATGTCCTCCATTTCAGTCGGGCGGGAGCCTACGGCCAACTTGGAAAACTGGGTGATCAAACCTTCGGTATCCTCCTCTGACATGCACTATTAACGCTTGAGCGTGCCTGTATTCTCCACCATCTGTGATGTCACGAGAGGCTACACAGCTTTCAGCGGGATTGCTCAAGTAGTGCAAGGAGACCAGGTTCAATCAAAACAAGGATTTTATTAAAGGTCTTGGGAAACTAACGAAAGTATAACACAATTCTGTTCTCTTGTGGCTCTTTAAGGGTTAACAGTTCAGGGATGTCTCTTCCACATCCAAAATCATAACTCTCACTCGCTCAAATAACTTTTCCCCAGTCTTACTGTATTCCACGTTGCAGCTAGTGGCCAACCCAGCAAAACGTCCTTCCAAATGTCCCACACGTATTTCCACCGGTGCATATATCCAAAGGTGAGTATTTCCCCAAAGGTAAGTATCTCCAAATCCTTATATTCCTCCTGGAAGTGGACGTGCAGCACTCTTGTCCTCCAGAGAGCCCAGGTTGGAGACTGTGTCTCTTCCCTTCCCAAACCTTCAGCTCATCAGCTCCTCATTTGTTTCAGCTGCGTGGGAAGATTGGCCATAGAGGGGTGGAGTTCCCGACCATACCAGCAGATGGAGCCATAGCTGTCTGGGTTTGCAGCCACCTCAGGGGGATGTAACGTCCCTCCAGGACACAGCCTCTCGTGACATCACACAATATATATATATATATATACACATATACACATATATACATAAATACACATATATATACATATACACATACATACATACACATACACATCCTTTTTAGAAATATATTTCCCTATTATCTTCCAACCCCACCACCCCTTCCCTAATTGGAGTAAACTAGTGAACAACAATGCTTAGGCCTCTACTTCCAGCTTATACATAAAATATATATTTTATGGACACAGTCAATTTTACAATAATTATATTTTGTTTGTTTTTACTCCTGAACTTCCTCTACCCTCAACCTCTCTGATCATTTTCATGATGTCCATCTGGTTTGCTTCTATATGCCATACCATATCTTTCTAACTGTGCTCTTTCACAAAAGCTCTCAACCTACAGTGGGGGGAAAAAGTATTTAGTCAGCCACCAATTGTGCAAGTTCTCCCACTTAAAAAGATGAGAGAGGCCTGTAATTTTCATCATAGGTACACATCAACTATGACAGACAAATTGAGAAAAAAAACCCAGAAAATCACATTGTAGGATTTTTAATGAATTTATTTGCAAATTATGGTGGAAAATAAGTATTTGGTCAATAACAAAAGTTTCTCAATACTTTGTTATATACCCTTTGTTGGCAATGACACAGGTCAAATGTTTTCTGTAAGTCTTCACAAGGTTTTCACACACTGTTGCTGGTATTTTGGCCCATTCCTCCATGCAGATCTCCTCTAGAGCAGTGATGTTTTGGGGCTGTCGCTGGGCAACACAGACTTTCAACTTCCTCCAAAGATTTTCTATGGGGTTGAGATCTGGAGACTGGCTAGGCCACTCCAGGACCTTGAAATGCTTCTTACGAAGCCACTCCTTCGTTGCCCGGGCGGTGTGTTTGGGATCATTGTCATGCTGAAAGACCCAGCCACGTTTCATCTTCAATGCCCTTGCTGATGGAAGGAGGTTTTCACTCAAAATCTCACGATACATGGCCCCATTCATTCTTTCCTTTACACGGATCAGTCGTCCTGGTCCCTTTGCTGAAAAACAGCCCCAAAGCATGATGTTTCCACCCCCATGCTTCACAGTAGGTATGGTGTTCTTTGGATGCAACTCAGCATTCTTTGTCTTCCAAACACGACGAGTTGAGTTTTTACCAAAAAAGTTATATTTTGGTTTCATCTGACCATATGACATTCTCCCAATCCTCTTCTGGATCATCCAAATGCACTCTAGCAAACTTCAGACGGGCCTGGACATGTACTGGCTTAAGCAGGGGGACACGTCTTGCACTGCAGGATTTGAGTCCCTGGCGGCGTAGTGTGTTACTGATGGTAGGCTTTGTTACTTTGGTCCCAGCTCTCTGCAGGTCATTCACTAGGTCCCCCCGTGTGGTTCTGGGATTTTTGCTCACCGTTCTTGTGATCATTTTGACCCCACGGGGTGAGATCTTGCGTGGAGCCCCAGATCGAGGGAGATTATCAGTGGTCTTGTATGTCTTCCATTTCCTAATAATTGCTCCCACAGTTGATTTCTTCAAACCAAGCTGCTTACCTATTGCAGATTCAGTCTTCCCAGCCTGTTGCAGGTCTACAATTTTGTTTCTGGTGTCCTTTGACAGCTCTTTGGTCTTGGCCATAGTGGAGTTTGGAGTGTGACTGTTTGAGGTTGTGGACAGGTGTCTTTTATACTGATAACAAGTTCAAACAGGTGCCATTAATACAGGTAACGAGTGGAGGACAGAGGAGCCTCTTAAAGAAGAAGTTACAGGTCTGTGAGAGCCAGAAATCTTGCTTGTTTGTAGGTGACCAAATACTTATTTTCCACCATAATTTGCAAATAAATTCATTAAAAATCCTACAATGTGATTTTCTGGATTTTTTTCTCTCAATTTGTCTGTCATAGTTGACGTGTACCTATGATGAAAATTACAGGCCTCTCTCATCTTTTTAAGTGGGAGAACATGCACAATTGGTGGCTGACTAAATAATTTTTTTCCCCACTGTATATGGGACGGCTGTCAATCTTTTGGTCCTTAAATGAAACTGGTATACTTTTTTATTTATCACAGTTTTCTTTAACCAATTAAAGTTCTTTAATGCAAGGCCGACAGACATGTTCCTTACTTTTTCCCCTTCCACTTTCCTCTTCCATTTTTGTGGTAATGCTGCAATGATTTGGTTGTAATTTTGGGTAGAGCAGACATTTCCATTTGTTTTTGTTAGCTGCATGTGCGACATGACTGCACCAGTCCTACCGATGAGATCATTTACGAAGATTATACCTTTTTTAAAACATTTTGTCAAAAAAAAGAAGGTTTTTTATCAATTAGCTTATTTGAGTTTAACCACAATATTTGTTGCATTATTTGTTCTGTCATTTCTGGAGGATTTCATTGAAATTGCAACCAACTTTCTATGGCTTGTTTTAGAAATAGTGATATTTGGGAGGTGATTTCCTTTTCAAATAACTGCAAGTGAGAGGTTGTAATCTGAATAAAGGGAAAAAGGCCATTCTTGAACATTGGGTGAGACAATCTTACTAATTTGCTAGAGAACCAGTTCGGATTTAAGTATAACTTTTGTATGACTGAAGCTTTTAGTGATAGGTCTAATGCTTTAATATTTAATCATTTCTGTCCTCCAAATTCATAATAATTATATAAATAGGCCCGTTTAATTATGTCTGGCTTGCCTCATATAATTAAAAAAACTGTTCGCTAGGCGTAGGCAAGACCATAAGCAAATAGGTAAACTTGTCATGAACCCTGCGTCCTGAGTCTGTTCCTGCCTGTGTTGCCGTTTTTCTGCTCTGTATCTCCTGTTTCCCGAAGGTGCCTGAACGCACCCTGTCCGGTTGCCGGGCGACGTTGCTAGGCGGGTGATCTCTCGATTACCCGCACCTGCTTCTCATCAGCTTCGGCACACCTGGTCCTGATCATCACCCCTTCATAAGCTCTGACCTGACATCCATTCCCTGCCGGATCGTTAGCCATAAACAGTATGCTTTGCCAGCGTATCAGCCTCAGAGTACTAGCGTTAGTTTTGTTGTTTTTTTACACCTTGTTGACCTGCCTTGTACTTACCTCCGTTTGTTCTGTCTACAGTCATTCTCCCGGAACCTTCACCCAACCCCTGCCGTGCCATCAGTTCATCTGCCACTTCACCACCACCTACTCATCTCCGCCACCCGCTCCGTCTCCTGGACTATTCTGCATCTTTTATCTGTAAATAAACACTCTCATTCGTTCAACTCACCTTGTCCTGGTCTGCTTCTGGGTTCGGTCTTAGAGAACCGTGACAAAACTGGGATAATACTAAAGAGTTAATCAGGGTGATTTTACCACAAATTGACAGGTATTTACGGTTTCCATCGTTGCAACATCTTATCTATTTATGCTAACTTTCTATTAACATTTATTGGAGTGAGATCCTTTATCTCATTTGAGATATGTATTCCGAGTATATCCACATCACCATCAGACCATTTTATTGGTAAACTACATGGTAATGTACATTTTTTTATTTTTTTTGTGATCCAATACGTAATATAGTACATTTATCATAATTTGGTTGTAATCCAGAGAGGTTAGAAAATGTATCTAGATCTTCTATGAGGCTGTGGAGGGATTCAAGTTGTGGATTTAAAAGAAAACATGAATCATCAGCGTACAATGACACCTTTGTTTTTAAGCCCTGGATTTCTAATCCCTTGATATTATTGTTGGATCTAATTTTAATAGCTAACATCTCGATGGCCATAATAAATAGATATGCCGATAGTGGACAACCTTGTTTCACTCCTCTTGACAGTTTAAAACTTTCTGAGAAATAGCCATTATTTACTATTTTACACCTAGGGTTACTATACATGATTTTAACCCAATTTATAAGAGATTGTCCAAAATTGAAATGCTCCAGGCATCTATATATAAACCCCAGTCGTACTTTATCAAATGCCTTTTCAAAGTCTGCTATGAATAGCAGACCTGGTTTCCCAGATTTTTCATAGTGTTCTATTGTTTCCAGTACTTGCCTTATATTATCTTCCATGTACAAAACCTGTCTGATTAGAATGAATAATGTCCGACAATACCTTTTTAATTCTATGCGCTATACATTTTGCTAGAATTTTTACATCACAACACAGAAGTGTAAGGGGCCTCCAATTTTTTCAATGGACTGGATCTTTATATTTTCCACTTGTATCCTGTTTCAGTAATAATGAAATCAGACCTTCTTCTTGAGTGTCTGATAATCTACTATTTACATAGGAGTGGTTAAAACATGCTAATAACGGTCCTCTGAGTATATCAAAAAAGGTTTGGTATACCTCGACTGGAATGCCATCCAACCCTGGAGTTTTCCCAGACTTAAAGTCTTTAATTGCATCCAGAAGTTCATCCTCTGTAATTTCACCTTCACATGAGTCTTTCTGTATGGCTGTTAATTTTACATTATCAATAGAAAAAAAATCTCTACAATTAGCTTCAGTTAGAGGAGATGGAGGCGACTGTTAAACACTATTATTGCACACAGAGTGATTCCATGTAACTTATTGTGTGACTTGTTACGCAAACTTTTACTCCTGAACTTATTTAGGCTTCCCATAACAAAGGGGTTGAATACTTATTGACTCAAGACATTTCAGCTTTTCATTTTTAAATAATTTGTAAACATTTCTAAAAACATAATTCCACTTTGACATTATGGGATATTATGTGTAGGCCAGTGACACAAAATCTAAATGTAATTCATTTTAAATTCAGACTGTAACACAACAAAATGTGGAAAAAGTCAAGGGGTGTGAATACTTTCTGAAGGCACTGTAACTGCTGGGCACTCCCACATCATATGAAGGAATGTGCCTACCTGATGTAGGGGACACAGTCAACAGTTGGGAATTGGGGACAATTTAATTGTAAAACATTTCCTTGGTATTACACTGAACAAAAATATAAATGCAACATGCAAAGTGTTGGTCCCATGTTTCATGAGCTGAATTAAAAGATCCCCCAAAAAAAGTCATACGAACAAAAAGCTTATTTCTCTCAAATTTGGTGCACAAATTTGTTTACATCCCTGTTAGTGAGCATTTCTCCTTTGAAAAGATAATCCATCCACCTGTCCGGTGTGGTATATCAAGAAGCTGATTAAACAGCATGATCATTACACAGGTGCACCTTGTGCTGGGGACAATAATAGGCCACTCTAAAATGTGCAGTTTTGTCACACAACACAATGCCACAGATGTCTCAAGTTTTGAGGGAGTGTGCAATTGGCATGCTGACTGCAGGAATATCCACCAGAGCTGTTGCAAGAGAATTGAATGTTAATTTCTCTGCCATAAGCCGCCTCCAACATTGTTTTAGGGAATTTGGCAGTACATCCAACCGGTTTGCTGATGTCAGCATTGTGAACAGAGTGCCCCATGGTGGTAGTGGGGTTATGGTATGGGCAGGCATAAGCTACGGACAACGAACACAATTTAATATTATCGATGGCAATTTGAATGCACAGAAATACTGTGATGAGTTCCTGAGGCCCATTGTGAGGCCCCTTTTTTAAAAGGTATCTGTGACCAACAGATGCATAGCTGTAATACCAGTCATGTGAAATCCATAGATTAGGGCCGAATGAATACGAACTGTAACTCAGTAAAATCTTTGAAATTGTTGCACGTTGTATTTATATTTTTGTTCAGTATAACTACAGTCTGTGAACAAACTTCAAATGTATAAGGTTATGGTTCGGATTGCCAAGGTAATATTTTTTCTATATTCTGTTCCAGTTAAGGAGTTGTTCAGATTAAATTAGATCTGTGAACCATACTTTTTTAATGGCTAACTCAGAATATGAGCTTTCCAAAAGTTGTTTATATATTATAGAGATCAGTCCTTTCGGGAGCCCAGATCATTTATTTATAAATCCCATCATTGGAAAGGAAAAAGTAGTTGCCTGGTGTATGTATCTTTCAAATCTAGGAATGTTCTCAAACCATTACTGTCCATGATATCGGCAAGGGTACAGTTTCCACAGTTGGACCATTGGGGTGATGCAAAAGGCCGCCCTCCAGATCGCACGGCATTATTGTGAAATATTGGAGTATTACATTTCCATGATAATTGCAGAATAAATTCCAAATATTTTCTGACCGTAATGGTTTCATAGACTACTCGCAAAATAATCTATAGGCCTACAACAAGTTAGTATAGGCTACCATTCGTTTGATCTCTCATTTAATTGGACCCACGTCACAGTAGTAAATAGATTAGCTACAGTAGGTTTGGGAAAAAGTGAATGCAAAACATTGTTGCATTCAAATGATCTGTTTACAGGTCCACAACTATTTGCAATTATTTTTGTCTTTCAGAAACGGTCAGATACACCAAATGTCACTTCAAAATAAAACATTCTGCCAACCCCTCCAAAGATATTTTATCAAGTTCGCCATTGCTATTTCCTTTAGATACTGGCTTGGCCTAATTCCAATACTTCCAAAGTATACAGCAAATAAGGGCGTTATTGTCACCATAAAAGGTGAATTATGGGCGTTATTCAGGCGGAATTAAATGCCCGTCTTGACAGGTCTTGATTTATAAAGGGAGACGTGTATGTATGGCGTGCGCCAAGTTTATAAATCTCAATATTTTCTTCTCAGAAATGAGGCACGCAGATATTTAGTGTTACATTTACGCAACGGTTATAAATGGGGCACCAGAGGAGAGAGCAGGGCCAGGGGGAGAAAAAGAGGAAGAAAATTAGGTCTTCATAAAACTAAAACTATCTTTAGTGAGCTACAACCACACTAAAGTCGCCCTAACCCCTAACCCCTAACCCTCTAACTTTTACTCTACGAGGCTTAGCTTAGTCACTTTACTCACCAGCAGTCAACTTTATGGCAATCTATGTCTTGAAAGACACCTAACCCTAACCTCTATAAGACAATCACTCACTTCCAATCATAGAGTTTTGGTTCTGAGACAAGTAAGAAGACCTGCCGTAACAATAGACCAATTTATTGCTCAAAAAGGATACAACTCTCATGCCTCTCTCTACAGGATCTGTCAGTAGTAGACCTCTGGGAGCGTAGATCTTCTCATTCTGCTCCTGGATGTACCCTGAGATCTTCTTCAATACCTGACAGAGGGAGAGGAGAGAGAAATAGGCGGAGGGAGGAGAAGAGAGGAGAGGGAGATGAGGAGGGAGAGATGAAGAGGATGTTGCTTAGAATTAAAAATGTAAGAGGTGAAATGAGGACAAGGCTATAAATCCTTACCCCTTGCTTTTACGTTTGCACCCCCTTTACACCCGCCCGCCTCCTGTGCCCCCTAGAGTGGAAGAAATTATGGATGGAAGAAATGACTTCGCACTAATTCTTTCTGTCTATGTCTGCTTGTCTTCTGTCTACAGCTGCTTGTCTCTATCCAGTCTAAAGCCCTAACATACGCAAAACCCAGTATAATTATATTATGCTGTAAGTACACTACATTATTCTAACACACACTTCTAAAGGACTCATGTTGAGTGAGACCCAATGAATTAGATTAGCCAGAATTGATGACTCAGAGTTTTTCACCGTTTGAACTTTTCTAAAATTTTCTCTCTTTTCCATTGAAAAGCTTTGGTCCGTAATTTGGAGGCTTTGGTTGGTAATTGTTGAGATGCCATTTTTTCAGTGTAATTCAATTTTTGGATTAACTGGCTGCAGTGTTTGGATTAACTGTCTGGGCCCTACGTCCTGTCCAGAGGGTGTACTTGTACATCAAGCTGCCTCACGCTACAGAAACAGGAGGTAGGCTCCTGCCCTATGAGCCGTTCCGGCTCACACAAGCCAAGGTTTGTGCAAGGCTACTTACTGGGTTGTTGGAGACACTCTAAAGCGTTGGAGGGACAGTTTGTTTATATTATATTGGCACTGTGAGTTTGCTCGATTTCGCAAGTGATCATTGCATCAGAGTGAAGCTTTAACACTAGAACCACCTTAGGCCAACGGCCACTGACGTTTGATTTTGTTAATACAAAAAGCTACGTCCTGCTCCTTCCCTGACTTTTTCTAAATGTTTGTATTTTACACTGCTCATTTGTCAGAATCTTGAAATCACAAACAGAAAAGTATTTAGAGCCTTTTACCTGTTTTTTTCCACACCTATTCCTAACGTAACCCGCCAAGACAATGTGCTGTGGGACGTTGGTACCCAGCCAGGCGCTAATGCATCTCTCTCTCCTTAATGAATGAATGATAAATGGATGGAATGGGCAATAATTGTGCATCTTACTTCACAATTTGATAAGGAGGGTGAAGAGGTTGATTTAATTTAGAAAGACAATAGTGTAATGATGAGTTTGTGTTATGCCTATTTATCAGCAGCAAATAATTTGACTGCACGCCTTGGCGGTTGATACAATTCTGACAGTACTGTGCAGCCGTCTTCATCGACCTGGCCAAGGCTTTCGACTCTGTCAACCACCGCATTCTTATTGGCAGACTAAATAGCCTTGGTTTCTCAAATGACTGCCTCGCCTGGTTCACCAACTACTTCTCAGATAGAGTTCAATGTGTCAAATCGGAGGGCCTGTTGTCTGGACCTATGGCAGTCTCTATGGGGGTGCCACAGGGTTCAATTCTTGGGCCGACTCTTTTCTCAGTGTATATCAATGATGTCGCTCTTGCTGCTGGTGACTCTCAGATCCACCTCTATGCAGACGACACCATTTTGTATACATCTGGCCCTTCATTGGACACTGTGTTAACAAACCTCCAAACGAGCTTCAATGCCATACAACACTCCTTCAGTAGCCTCCAACTGCTCTTAAACACTAGTAAAACTAAATGCATGCTATTCAATCGAACGCTGCTGGCACCCGCCCACCCGACTAGAATCACTACTCTCGACGGGTCTGACCTAGAGTATGTGGACAACTACAAATACCTAGGTGTCTGGTTAGACTGTAAACTCTCCTTCCAGACTCATATTAAGAATCTCCAATCCAAAGTTAAATCTAGAATCGGCTTCCTATTTCGCAACAAAGCCTCCTTCACTCATGCTGCCAAACATGCCCTCGTAAAACTGACTATCCTACCGATCCTTGACTTCGGCGATGTCATTTACAAAATAGCCTCCAACACTCTACTCAGCAAATTGGATGTAGTCTATCACAGTGCCATCCGTTTTGTCTCCAAAGCCCCATACACTACCCACCACTGTGACCTGTACGCTCTTGTTGGCTGGTCCTCACTACATGTTCGTCGTCAAACCCACTGGCTCCAGGCCATCTATAAATCACTGCTAGGCAAATCCCCGCTTTATCTTAGCTCATTGGTCACCATAGCAGCACCCACCCGTAGTCTGCGCTCCAGCAGGTATATCTCACTGGTCATCCCCAAAGCCAACACCTCCTTTGGCCTCCATTCCTTCCAGTTCTGTGCTGCCAATGACTGGAACGAATTGCAAAAATCTCTGAAGCTGGAGACTCTTATCTCCCTCACTAACTTTAAGCATCAGTTGTCAGAGCACCTTACCGATCACTGCACCTGTACACAGCCCATCTGAAATTAGCCCACCCAACTACCTCATCCCTATATTGTTATTTATTTTGCTCTTTTGCACCCCAGTATCTCTATTTGCACATAATCTCTTGCACATCTAGCATTCCAGTGTTAATACTAATTGTAATTATTTTGCACTATAGCCTATTTATTGCCTTACCTCCATAACTTGCTACATTTGCACACACTGTATATATATTTTCTGACTTTATGTTTTTTTACCCCATATGTAACTCTGTGTTGTTGTTTTTATCGCACTGCTTTGCTTTATCTTGGCCAGGTCGCAGTTGTAAATGAGAACTTGTTCTCAACTGGCTTACCTGGTTAAATAAAGGTTAAATAAATAAAAAATCTCTTTTACGTTTTACTTAGTAAAAATAAGCTGTTAGTGTCTGTTTTATTTACTATAACGCTATTACTAATCAAATGTATTGTAAGGGAAACAAAAACATGCTATGTGTTGCAGTAGGCCTTTAGAATAATGCAAAACATACTGTATCCTTGACTCTATCCAACTTGATGAGCGGGAAACAAATGATGCCAGTGAGCCTGCACAGCCGGCCCATTGAAACTACACCTAAACTATACCGAAACTTATTTCACACATAATAAGAGTTAGCCTATAGACAATATTAAATTGACAATAATCGAATATGTGACACTATTTGTCACACCTGCTCCCGCTCCCCCTCCCTGGCGCTCGAGGGCGCCAGGCTGCCCATCATTACGCACACCTGTCACCATCGTTACACACATCAGCGCTTCATTGGACTAACCTGAACTTCTTCACTGCTTAATTACCTCCCCTATATCTGTCTGTTCCTCAGTTTGATCCCGGTGTCTGCATTTATGTTGTTTAATTTCCGTTGTCCAGACGCTGTCAGTGTTTTGTTCCTGTCTGTTTTTTCATTAAATACCTGCTTCTTGTCTCCCAGCGTCTGTCCTCACAGAATGCTGACACCATTATCAGAAGCATCAGGGAAGTTTTTTGTTTTTTTTGTTTGGGTTGGTGACGTCGGGTCTGGGTGCCGCTGCCGAAGGAACTGGGGATGCCTCAGCTCGCTCGTCAGGCTTCCATGCCTTAGCTGGCTCGAGAGGTTTTCTTGCCTCGGTTGGCTCGGCAGGCTCCCATCCCACGTCATGCCATAGCTGGCTCGTCTGGCTCCCATGCCTCAGCTGGCTCATCAGGCTCCCATGCCTCAGCTGTCTCGTCAGGCTCCCATGCCTCAGCTGTCTCGTCAGGCTCCCATGCCTCAGCGGGCTCGGCAGGCTCCCATGCCTCAGCGGGCTCGGCAGGCTCCCATGCCTCAGCGGGCTCGGCAGGCTCCCATGCCTCAGCGGGCTCGGCAGGCTCCCATGCCTCAGAGGGCTCGGCAGGCTCCCATCCCACGTCATGCCTCAGCCGGCTCGTAAGGCTTCCACGCCTCAGCCGGGTGGCGTCCCCAAACTGGCCACTTAGGAAGCAACACTGATTGACAATACATTTCACATGCTGTTGTGCAAATGGAATAGACAACAGGTGGAAATTATAGGCAATTAGCAAGACACCCCCAATAAAGGACTGGTTTTGCAGGTGGTGACCACAGACCACTTCTCAGTTCCTATGCTTCCTGGCTGATGTTTTGGTCACTTTTGAATGCTGGCGGTGCTTTCACTCTAGTGGTAGCATGAGACGGAGTCTACAACCCACACAAGTGGCTCAGGTAGTGCAGCTCATCCAGGATGGCACATCAATGCGAGCTGTGGCAAGAAGGTTTGCTGTGTCTGTCAGCGTAGTGTCCAGAGCATGGAGGCGCTACCAGGAGACAGGCCAGTACATCAGGAGATGTGGAGGAGGCCGTAGGAGGGCAACAACCCAGCAGCAGGACTGCTACCTCCGCCTTTGTGCAAGGAGGAGCAGGAGGAGCACTGCTAGAGCCCTGCAAAATGACCTCCAGCAGGCCACAAATGTGCATTTGTCTGCTCAAACGGTCAGAAACAGACTCCATGAGGGTGGTATGAGTGTCCGACGTCCACAGGTGGGGGTTGTGCTTACAGCCCAATCTCTTAGCATTTGCCAGAGAACACCAAGATTGGCAAATTCGCCACTGGCGCCCTGTGCTCTTCACAGATGAAAGCAGGTTCACACTGACAGACGTGACAGAGTCTGGAGACGCCGTGGAGAACGTTCTGCTGCCTGCAACATCCTCCAGCATGACCGGTTTGGCGGTGGGTCAGTCATGGTGTGGGGTGGCATTTCTTTGGGGGGCCGCACAGCCCTCCATGTGCTCGCCAGAGGTAGCCTGACTGCCATTAGGTACCGAGATGAGATCCTCAGACCCCTTGTGAGACTATATGCTGGTACGGTTGGCCCTGGGTTCCTCATAATGCAAGACAATGCTAGACCTCATGTGGCTGGAGTGTGTCAGCAGTTCCTGCAAGAGGAAGGCATTGATACTATGGACTGGCCCGCCCGTTCCCCAGATCTGAATCCAATTGAGCACATCTGGGACATCATGTCTCGCTCCATCCACCAACGCCACGTTGCACCACAGACTGTCCAGGAGTTGGCGGATGCTTTAGTCCAGGTCTGGGAGGAGATCCCTCAGGAGACCATCCGCCACCTCATCAGGAGCATGCCCAGGCGTTGTAGGGAGGTCATACAGGCACACTGAGTGGCACAGTGGTCTAAGGCACTGCATCGCAGTGCTAACTGTGCCACTAGAGATCCTGGTTCGAATCCAGGCTCTGTCGCCGCCGGCCGCGACCGGGAGACTCATGGGCGGCGCACAATTGGCCCAGCGTCGTCCAGGGTAGGGGAGGGAATGGCCGGCAGGGATGTAGCTCAGTTGATAGAGCATGGCGTTTGCAACGCCAGGGTTGTGGGTTCGATTCCCACTGGGGGCCAGTATAAAAAAAATATATATGTATTCACTAACTGTAAGTCGCTCTGGATAAGAGCGTCTGCTAAATGACTAAAATGTAAAATGTAAAATGTAAATACAGGCACGTGGAGGCCACACATGCTACTGAGCCTCATTTTGACTTGTTTTAAGGATATTACATCAAAGTTGGATCAGCCTGTAGTGTGGTTTTCCACTTTAATTTTGAAGGTGACTCCAAATACAGACTTCCATGGGTTGATAAATCTGATTTCCATTGATCATTTTTGTGTGATTTTGCTGTCAGCAGATTCAACTATGTAAAGAAAAAAGTATTTAATAAGATTATTTCATTCATTCAGATCTAGGATGTGTTATTTTAGTGTTCCCTTTATTTTTTTGAGCAGTGTAGTATCAGAAAGAGCATATTCTGCACTTTCTATTACACTTACCTTTGTTAAATAACTCTCATAATTCAAGAGGTGCAGCTCTATTTCCAAATTTCACTTTTTCCAAGATTATCCGCGCTGTCTACTAAGCAAAAACTAGTAACATAATAACATTAACATTTAAATATGCTATTTATTTATGCAATTCATCCTTTACAATTGTTTATGCACTGGTGCTTTTGTTTAGGAATACAGCAAATCATTTCACCTGGTTATATTATTATTATATTTTTTGTTTGTCAAAAGAAGCTGTAACTGGACTTTATTAATTACTATAACTCTATTAGTAATCAAATCTACAAATAAAGTTGATCAAATGGATTACACTGTAATGATTTTACTGTAAGGGAAACGAAAATAGGCTATAGGCCTACGTTTTTTCTAGGACTTTGTAGAATTATACAAAACACATCCTTGACTCTATCTAAACAAACAACTATTTTTGTTATTTAAAAGAAAATGATATATTGCCACAAATATTTCTTCATGCAATTAATCCTTTATAATATTTTATGCACTATTTATCAGGCGTTGGTGCTTATGTTTGCTGCACCTTGAGGGGTTGATATGCATCTGATGCATACTGTATGCTAAAAATGATGCCCGGTAACGTTCTCTAGTGGGTACTTATAAGCTGAAAGGCATTGCGGTTCTAGTGTTAACACGCACAGATCATGCATGCACGTACATGCTCATACACACACCCAAGCACACACACACAAACACAGTATTCCTGGCTGGGAATACTTTATTTTTATCATCAGTCATCTGTCATTTACTGAGATTTTATCAAATCTAGTATAAATATACAACTTTCCTCATGATCTCCATGTTGCACATACAGTATCTTATCTGACAAAGATATTATCTTACAAAGACATGAAAGGAGAGCAGAGAGCCCACTTCTGCTTTGCTCAAACCTGAATGGCAATTTCTTGATTCGCTTCCAGTACTTTTGCATTGTTTTGATCCCAAAAATGCTTTCAAAAACAAACAGAAACGTTCATAGAGAGAATGTTTATGAGAACATTAAAAAAACATGGAGATGAAAGTTATCAGAGAAGAGCAGGCTGGGACTTTTTGATCTCTTAACGTCTTGCTCCGTCTGACCTACTGACAGACACACACACACACAGCTGAGGGGAGGATTAATCAGTGCGTATGTGTGTGTGTGTGTCCGTAGGGGCATGAAGAGAAAGATTAATCCCTTTATCAGCTGTGTTTGTGCCTGTCAGTCGCTTAGACGGCGGAACACACACATGAACACACACACACACAGACACACATTTTCTTAAGATGTCTGCTACGGTTGTGCTGAATGCAAAAGCCATGTTATGGTTGGAAGGGCTGTCCATGCCCACCGGCAAACAGGTGCCAGCTGTATGCCATGACACACACACACACACACACAAACAAACACACACACACTAGCACAAAGCAGCGGACAGCTGAAGGCAACATTGTGTATCAGAGACAGGCTCAATCAGACCTTATCACAGGGCCTTTGGCTGAGCGTGTGTGTGTGGCTGTGTATGATTGTTTGTGTGGGCTGTGTGTGTGTGTGTGTGGTGCATACATGTGTGTCCAGCTGATAAGAGGCCACACACCAGTGAGCATGTATGAGTGAACAGATTCCCAGGAGTACCCACGATCTAGATCAACATCTCTGTCATCAAAGCACACTGATTACACATAGCGTGCCAGAAAAAGAAGAAAAAAAACTGACCAAGACAGTTGGTGATTGTTCGGAGTGAGCGTGCGCGGTAACAAAGTTCCCTCAGCCTGCACTCATAACTAATTCAGTTATTGAGCCAATTCAGTTTATTTCCCTGCATCAAATGGCCTGTTTCCAAACCGGTATCGGTAACCAGTCAAACCTTAGTACACATGTGCTATCTTAATTTGACCGGAGTCTTACAGCAGGAAAATAATCCTGCAGCAACAGGAAATGTGAATTATTATGTGGATTATAATTAATGGATATTTTTTGTAAGGGGTTGATACATTTTTAGTTAGGATAAATCAGGTCTGACATTTTAAAGTAGAAACTTTAGAAGCCTTTTTAAACCTTGAAAACTACAATTTTCATTTCCTGCTGCAACAGAGTGATCAAATTAAGATAGAACACCTGTAGGTGGAAGTCACAATAAAACCTGCTGACTTCAAGAGTCACGTGCACACTGCACACTAGCCATACAGACAGATGCAGCATGTCAGAACAGTTGTAATTCAACCATGTCACAGTTCACACCTCTGAAGAGGTGAGGCATTTCTGACACTACCACCCTGTGATCACTACCCCTTTCTCTTTGGCAGAATGTCTCAGTGTTTCATGTGAACTTCCCATGCCCATAAGACACCAGCCTTTAGACCAACTGTTCTTAGTGTCTCCTAACACTGACACTGCATTGGCACTCTCAATTCCAAATTGGTTCAAATAACCTTGCTTCTCACAAGTACGTGTGTATTCGTGTGTGTGTGGGGGGTATGTGTGTGTGTGTGTGGGTGTGAGCGTCTGTGTGTGACACCACCTCTTTGATCTACTCACCCTGGTCTCACAGTGTATATAAAACCCCATAGAGCCTGATCAAACTGAGAGACATGGTTAGATTGAGGTCAGCAGAAGCATGGCACATCAGCATTGTAACTGTCCACAGGAGCATGGACGGCTAGCGCTGCATAAGCAATACAGCCGTTGTGATTGATGTTAGGTTAGCGTAGCGTGTTAACGATAAGATGCTACGCTAAGACGCTAACGTAACATCAATAACAGCAGCTGGATAAGCTACGTTTCGCAAATGCTAACATCCACTCTGGCATTACGAGACATCAATCACTAAGCTGTCATTAGCACTGACCTGAGAACAGATCAAGATGTTCCTCTCCTTTTCTTTTCTCTCCTCTTCTACTTTTCTCTCTTTCTTTGCTCTCCCAGAAGAGAGGAAAAAAACAGTCTGATCACTAGAAATAGACTTCGATTGTGGACGTTTTGAAAAGGTCCTGCGAACGTCAATATATGCCTTCCTCTGCGCTCACAAAATAAAATAAAAGCAATGGCCCAGCGCTGGGCGCAAACTCATGATGCTCGGAGCCGGAATCTGCTGCTTAGACCACTACACCACCGCAGTTCACAATGCTCTAGCAAGCCGTGAGAATACTTGATGACGGTAATAGTGCGTCGTTTTCTATTATTTAGTTTTAAGACCCATACATCTCTACATTACTCCCCTTTTGTTTACAAGAACCTACTTCATAAATGTCCATCTTATCTAACTTTGCAGTTGAAGTATAGACACCTGAGTTGCCTAACCCGTTCACAGGATTGGTTAACTCTTTGTAACGTAGACACAGGGAGTCAGGATGCAGGTGCAGTTGAGGTGAGTTTAATAATAACGAACATGGAGCGATACAAAACAAGAGAAGCGTCTGACATAGAAACATAAACAAAAATACCTGATGACTGATAACAAAAGAGTGCTATATAAAGGGTAAGTTGTCAAGGGAGTAATGAAGTCCAGGTGTGACTGATGATGAGGCGCAGGTGTGCGTAATGATGGTTGCCAGGTGTGAGTAAAGATGGGTTGCCATGACCGGTGGTTAGTAGACCGGTGACGTTAAGCGCCGGAGCGGGAGTGGACGGACACTCTTGCGGTTCCTAGGATCTCCACCGAGCTAGGTAAATCTGCTTTTAGTTTTAATGCACTGTATTGCACCGTATTGCTGGAACACAATTAAAAATACATTTCATCTTTATGTTCTGGTGCAGTAATTTCAAGTATTGATTGGGGACTTACAGTATTTGTGGAGGAATGTCACTGTTTTTCTGGGTGATTTGTGATGTTTTATTTGCGCTTCCCATGACTGTGTTTTTGTATTTTAATGTGTATATACAGTATATATAGGTTGGATATAATGTGTATATTTATGTTTCATATACACTGCTCAAAAAAATTAAGGGAACACTAAAATAACACATCCTAGATCTGAATGAATGAAATAATCTTATTAAATACTTTTTTCTTTACATAGTTGAATGTGCTGACAACAAAATCACACAAAAATGATCAATGGAAATCAAATGTATCAACCCATGGAGGTCTGGATTTGGAGTCACCCTCAAAATTAAAGTGGAAAACCACACTACAGGCTGATCCAACTTTGATGTAATGTCCTTAAAACAAGTCAAAATGAGGCTCAGTAGTGTGTGTGTGGCCTCCACGTGCCTGTATGACCTCCCTACAACGCCTGGGCATGCTCCTGATGAGGTGGCGGATGGTCTCCTGAGGGATCTCCTCCCAGACCTGGACTAAAGCATCCGCCAACTCCTGGACAGTCTGTGGTGCAACGTGGCATTGGTGGATGGAGCGAGACATGATGTCCCAGATGTGCTCAATTGGATTCAGGTCTGGGGAACGGGCGGGCCAGTCCATAGCATCAATGCCTTCCTCTTGCAGAAACTGCTGACACACTCCAGCCACATGAGGTCTAGCATTGTCTTGCATTAGGAGGAACCCAGGGCCAACCGCACCAGCATATGGTCTCACAAGGGGTCTGAGGTTCTCATCTCGGTACCTAATGGCAGTCAGGCTACCTCTGGCGAGCACATGGAGGGCTGTGAGGCACCCAAAGAAATGCCACCCCACACCATGACTGACCCACCGCCAAACCGGTCATGCTGGAGGATGTTGCAGGCAGCAGAACGTTCTCCATGGCGTCTCCAGACTCTGTCACATCTGTCACATGTGCTCAGTGTGAACCTGCATTCATCTGTGAAGAGCACAGGGCGCCAGTGGCGGATTTGCCAATCTTGGTGTTCTCTGGCAAATGCCAAACGTCCTGCACGGTGTTGGACTGTAAGCACAACCCCCACCTGTGGACGTCGGGCCCTCATACCACCCTCATGGAGTCTGTTTCTGACCGTTTGAGCAGACACATGCACATTTGTGGCCTGCTGGAGGTCATTTTGCAGGGCTCTGGCAGTGTTCCTCCTGCTCCTCCTTGCACAAAGGTGGAGGTAGCAGTCCTGCTGCTGGGTTGTTGCCCTCCTACGGCCTCCTCCACGTCTCCTGATGTACTGGCCTGTCTCCTGGTAGCGCCTCCATGCTCTGGACACTACGCTGACAGACACAGCAAACCTTCTTGCCACAGCTCGCATTGATGTGCCATCCTGGATGAGCTGCACTACCTGAGCCACTTGTGTGGGTTGTAGACTCCGTCTCATGCTACCACTAGAGTGAAAGCACCGCCAGCATTCAAAAGTGACCAAAACATCAACCAGGAAGCATAGGAACTGAGAAGTGGTCTGTGGTCACCACCTGCAAAACCAGTCCTTTATTGGGGGTGTCTTGCTAATTGCCTATAATTTCCACCTGTTGTCTATTCCATTTGCACAACAGCATGTGAAATGTATTGTCAATCAGTGTCACGATCGTCGTATACAGAGGAGGACCAAGGCGCAGCGTTGCAGGCAAACATACTCTTTATTAGAGACACGATCAAAAGCAACAAAACGATAACGTGACAGTTCACGGTCTAACACAAACAGACTAGAAACAAGATCCCACAACATTTGTGGGCAAATAGCCTCTATAAATATGGCTCCCAATCAGAGACAACCAGCCACAGCTGACACTCGTTGCCTCTGATTGGGAACCACTCTGGCCAACACAGAAATACAACCTATAGAATATCCACACCCTGGCTCAACATATAGAGTCCCAGAGTCAGGGTGTGACAGTACCCCCCCCTAAAGGCGCGGACTGCGACCGTGCCTAACGTACACACACCAGGGGAGGGCTGGGTGGGCATTCCTCCTCGGAGGCGGTTCCGGCTCCGGGCTTGACGATGCGCACCCCTGGCTTGGTGCGTGGAGTAGGAACGGGCCGGACCGGGCTGACGATGCGCACCCCTGGCTTGGTGCGTGGAGTAGGAACGGGCCGGACCGGGCTGACGATGCGCACCCCTGGCTTGGTGCGAGGAGCAGGGACAGGCCGGACCGGGCTGGCGACGCACACCGTAGGCTTGGTGCGTGGAGCAGGGACAGGCCAGACCGGGCTGGCGACGCACACCGTAGGCTTGGTGCGTGGAGCAGGGACAGGCCGGACCGGGCTGGCGACGCACACCGTAGGCTTGGTGCGTGGAGCAGGGACAGGCTGGACCGGGCTGGCGACGCACACCGTAGGCTTGGTGCGTGGAGCAGGGACAGGCCGGACCGGGCTGGCGACGCACACCGTAGGCTTGGTGCGTGGAGCAGGGACAGGCCGGACCGGGCTGGCGACGCACACCGTAGGCTTGGTGCGTGGAGCAGGGACAGGCCGGACCGGGCTGTGGAGACGGATAGGAGACCTGGAGTGAAGAGCTGCCACAACCCGTCCTGGCTGAATGCCTACCTTCACACACTCTGTGTGAGGCATCAGCACAGGACGTACAGGGCTGTGTACCCGTACTGGCATAACAGCACGTGACACTGGCGCAGGATATCCGGGACCGAGGAGAGGCACTGGAGGCCACGAGCGCTGAGCCGGCACACTCCGTCCTGGCTGCATGCCCACCTTCGCACAACACGTGCGGGGTGCTCGCACAGGACGTGCCGGACTATGCCGGACCACTCGTGGCACAGTGCGCAGCTCCGCATACCGCGGAACCTGCCCAGTCTCATGCTGCCATGCCTGAGTACGGGGAGTTGGCTCTGCTCTCCATCCAGGCTCCGCCAACCTGCCTTCTGGCCCCCAAAACCCGGTGGCCTCCTCTCCTAATCTCCCAATTCGCCCTGTGGCAGCCTCCTGCTGCCCAGTCGCCCATGCCGTGTGCCCCCCCCTAAAAAATTATTGGGGGTGCCTCTCGCCTGTCCGACCACGGCCCGGTTGACGCCGCTTCTCCACTCCTGCCTGGGTCTCCCCTTCATCGCCTTCCGGTACCGGACGGCCTCCTCCTTCATAATCTGCCCCCAGCCGAGGAGGACATCCACCAGCGTTACCTCCTGCGTGTGTTCCTGGACACGCTGCTTGGTCCTGGTTTGGTGGGATCTTCTGTCACGATCGTCGTATACAGAGGAGGACCAAGGCGCAGCGTTGCAGGCAAACATACTCTTTATTAGAGACACGATCAAAAACAACAAAACGATAACGTGACAGTTCACGGTCTAACACAAACAGACTAGAAACAAGATCCCACAACATTTGTGGGCAAATAGCCTCTATAAATATGGCTCCCAATCAGAGACAACCAGCCACAGCTGACACTCGTTGCCTCTGATTGGGAACCACTCTGGCCAACACAGAAATACAACCTATAGAATATCCACACCCTGGCTCAACATATAGAGTCCCAGAGCCAGGGTGTGACAATCAGTGTTGCTTCCTAAGTGGACAGTTTGATTTCACAGAAGTGTGATTGACTTGGAGTTACATTGTGTTGTTTAAGTGTTCCCTTTATTTTTTTGAGCAGTGTATATATATATATATTTTTATATATTTGTAAAAGAGACCTGGCCTCAATATGTCTTCCCTGTTAATAAATGTTAAATCATTTTTTTAAAGCCTTCCCCAAACCATACCCCTAAGCTGTTAACCTTTGAGATGTTTTTGTTTTAACCCTGTAACCACGCGGAATTAACCCTGTATCCACGTGGAATTAATGCGTCACAAATAGACGTTCATCCATAATACGTCGAATTTCAAAGGGAAGTGGAGAGCGAAGTGTCTCTCTCTGTGTGTGTGTGTATTTGTATTTATTAGGGATCCCCATTAGCTGCTGCTATTCTTCCTGGGGTCATGCGTGCATTCTTGCGTATGTGTGTGTTTGGTACCTTCTCATAGCGTGTCTCCATACAGAGGAAGATGAAGTAGGCTGTAGCGCACGCCAGACATCCCTCCATGTAGGACTGGCCTCCGACCTTCTCTGCCTCTGCATAGTAGGTGTTCAACGTCTTTACTGTGTCCTCGAACAGCGTCCGCTCGATCTACACACACACACACATGCACATGCATTCACATACACGCACACAGGTACATATGCAAGCACACACAAACAGGCACGTAGGTGCGCACACACACACACACACACACACACACACACACACACACACACACAGTTAGCAAATCAGCACTATTAAAGAATGAATGCTCCATCTGTCAGGAGACTGCTACACAAACATACACACACACACACGCCATATGTATACCAGCACGAGGCTTTTTTGTGAAACTGTGAGCCATGATACACAAGCTGTTCTTCCACCACCACACAAACACACACACACACACACACACACACACACACACACACACAAGCACGCACAAACACACACACACACTACCCCCCACCAGTCACATTCTGTTCTTCCAAAATACCCTTTCGTCTACCGATTTAGAAACACATGCGTCACTTGTGGCATTCAAGGATGGACGAAAGAACCTTGAAAGGCTCCAATTCTAGAAATGTGAAAACAAAGTGAAGTGACAAAGCAATGCCACACAATATTAAGAATGTAAAAAATAACTCTTGTCTAAATGTTTCAAAGCAACATCTTACAGTGCCAAATATACCCATCCTGTCTGACATTTGTATTGTCACTGGTTTAAAGCAGTGCTATGATCAATTTGTTACACTGCATCTGTACTTGGATTTGGACATTTGGAGAGGAAATAGCATGGAAGTGTCATTTACTGACAGAACTGCATATAATCTCAGTCGCTCAAAGCTATCCGTTCCTGAAACGATACCTCTCTCCCTCCTCCCTTCTAAATCCCTCTTCTTCTCCCTCCCCCCTCTCCTTAGACTTCCCTCCCCATCTCTGTATGTAAAATGATCTACCCACCCTCCTCCCTACCTCCATTTTTGCTATCTCCCTCTCCGTCTACACCCCACCTTCCAAGCCCTCTCATCCACCTCTCCCTCCCTCCCTCTCTGTGTTATTGAGATGTATGAGCCTGAATCCATAAATAGTCCCTGTGCTGACATCTTTTATCTTCTCCCTTCCTCTCCTCCTTCTTCCTTCTCTCCCTCCCCTCTCTCTCTCTCTCTCTCTCTCTCTCTCTCTCTCTCTTCCCTCTCTCCCTACTGAGTTGTTAGTGACCGCATCAGGCCCATCACTCTTCCTGTGGCTCAACGCCCTGTGTGTGCGTGTGTGTGTTTGTGTGTGTGCGTGCGTGTGTGCATCATGTACCTGCCTGTGTGTGTGTGTGCATGCATGCCTTTGTGTGTGTATGTGTATGTGTGTGTGTGTGCGTGTGTTAGTTTGTTCATGTGTGTGCGTGTGTGTGAGTGCTCACCCTGCTGGCCAGCTCGGACGGGAACTTGGTCTGGAAGCGGCAGACGGTTCCTTCGCTGTAGTCTCTCTGGATGAACACCTTGGTGGCTAGAGACGGACTCTGCCTCAACTCCTGGAGGTTATGGAACTGTGGAGGAAGAGAAAGGGGGGAGAAAGAGAGCGATGTTGGAGAGAGAAGGGGTGAGAAAGAGAGAGATGGGAGAGACAGAGAGGGGGGAGAAAGAGAGAGATGGGAGAGAGAGAGGGGGAGAAAGAGAGAGATGGGAGAGAGAGAGGGGGGAGAAAGAGAGAGATGGGAGAGACAGAGAGGGGGAGAAAGAGAGAGATGGGAGAGAGAGAGGGGGAGAAAGAGAGAGATGGGAGAGACAGAGGGGGAGAAAGAGAGAGATGGGAGAGACAGAGGGGGAGAAAGAGAGATGGGAGAGAGAGGAGGAAGGGGAGGAACAGAGAGAGATGGGAGAGACAGAGAGGGGGAGAAAGAGAGAGATGGGAGAGAGAGGAGGAAGGGGAGGAACAGAGAGAGATGGGAGAGACAGATAGGGGGGAGAAAGAGAGAGATGGGAGAGTGAGGAGGAAGGGGAGGAACAGAGAGAGATGGGAGAGAGAGGAGGAAGGGGAGGAACAGAGAGAGATGGGAGAGAGAGGAGGAAGGGGAGGAACAGAGATTGTCAAGGATCAAGGAGAAAAAACACACACAATACACTGACACAAATTGAAATTGAGAAAATACTGCAATGTTATGTCTGTCTTATACTGCCCATCAGCCACTGAATGGAAATAGGTGAGTAAAATAATGTCTCTGAACCACAAAGAACTGAAGCCTACCAGTAGAGTCAAGCATACTTACAGTACTGAATGTCACACCCTGATCTGTTTCACCTGTCTTTGTGATTGTCTCCACCCCCCTCTAGGTGTCGCCCATCTTCCCCATTATCCCCAGTGTATTTATACCTGTGTTCTCTGTTTGTCTGTTGCCAGTTTGTTTTGTTCGTCAAGCCTACTAGCGGTTTCCCCATTGCGCCTGTCTTTTCTAAAGTTCCTATTTTCTAGTTTTCTGCCTGCCCTGACCCTGCCCTGGCCCTGCCTGCCGTTTTGTACCTTTTGGACTCTGATCTGGATTACTGACCTCTGCCTGCCCTTGACCTGTCATTTTGCCTGCCCCCTGTACTAGTAATAAACGTTTGTTACTTCAACACTGTCTGCATCTGGGTCTTCCCTAAAACGTGATACTGAAAGAAGGATTGATATATCATATTTCTACAGGCAGTTTCACTGAGCTGTGTGGTATTTTATATTATAAACCGGGTAGTTTGGGTCCTGGATGCTGATTTGCTGATACAGCATGTCAGCCGTGTGTATATCAGACAATATACCACGGGTATGACGCAAAAATTATTGTTTACTGTTCTATTAATGTAGGTAACCAGTTTATAATAGCAATAAATCACCTCGGGGGTTTGTGGTACATGCCAATATACCATGGCTAAGGACTGTATCCAGGCACTCTGATTCACGTAGTGCCTAAGAACAGCCCTTAGCCGTGGTATATTTAAGCAATAAGGCCCGAGGGGGTGTGGTATATGGCCAATATACCACGGCTAAGGTTTTTTTTTATGCCCGACACAACGCGGAGTGGCGCAGCGGTCTAAGGCACTGCATCTCAGTGCATCTCAGTGCTAGAGGCGTCACCACAGACCCTGGTTCGATTCCAGGCTGTATCACAATCCGGCCGTTATTGGAAGTCCCATAGGGTGGCTCACAATTGGCCCAGCGTCGTCTGGGTTTGGCCGGGGTAGGCCGTCATTGTAAATAAGAATTTGTTCTTAACTGCCTAGCCTAGTTAAATAAATAAAAATATATACACTACTAAGTTTTAGGACACCTACTCATTCAAGGGTTTTTCATAATTTGTACTATTTTCTACATTGTAGAATAATAGTGAAGACATCAGAACTATGAAATAACACATATGGAATCATGTAGTAACCAAAACAGTGTTAAACATATTTGAGATTCTTCAATATGTGTTATTTCATAATTTTGATGTCTTCACTATTATTCTACAATGTAGAAAATTGTAAAAAAAATAAATAAAGAAAAACCCTTAGATGAGTAGGTATTATAAAACTTTTGACCGGTAGTCTATATACCACACCCCTTCGGGCCTTATTGCTTAAATATACCATGGCTAAGGGCTGTTCTTAGGCACGAGGTGCCCCGAGGTGCCTTATTGCTATTATAAACTGGATACCAACATAATTATAGCAGTAAAAATAAATGTTTTGTCATACCCGTGGTATACGACGGCTGTCAGCCAATCAGCATTCAGGGCTCGAACCACCCAGTTTAGCCAATATACCACACCAATATACATTTACATTTACATTTTAGTCATTTAGCAGACGCTCTTATCCAGAGCGACTTACAGTTAGTGCATACATTATTTTTTATACCCCCGTGGGAATCGAACCCACAACCCTGACATTGCAAATGCCATGCTCTACCAACTGAGCTACATCCCTGCCGGCCATTCTCTCCCCTACCCTGGACGACGCTGGGCCAATTGTGCGCCGCCCCATGGGTCTCCCGGTCGTGGCCAGCTACGACAGAGCCTGGATACGAACCAGGATCTCTAGTGACACAGCTAGCACTGCGATGCAGTGCCTTAGACCACTGCGCCACTCGGGAGACTCACCCCCTCGGGCCTTATTGTGTTAATAGACAACGTAGGAGGAAATGAACGGCATAAGCACACACGCACGCACACACACACACAATATTGCATTAATCTGTCAACAACAGTGCAGGCTCAGCTTTCGCTGCCATTACATTCCCTCTCAATCAACAGCACAATTATAGTAATAGCCAAAATTAAGAGGATCCACTTCAGAACAGTGTGCCTGAGTCAACTATATTCCACCCAAATATTAAATGGCTGCATCCCAAATGGCACCTCCTTCCCTTTATAGGGCACTACTTTTGACCAGGTCCCATAGGGCTCTGGTCAAAAATAGTGCACTATATAGGGAATAGGGTGCCAATGGAGCGCAGCTATATACTTCAGGTTTGGAGAAGGTGAGTGAGTCAAAGTCAGCTTGTCCCGTGAATATTACAGGATTATTAACCTCTCTGTGAGGAGAGGAGTCAGAGACAAGGGGTCCACAAAGTTTATATTTATAGAGGAACACAAGGACAACAATCCAACATGAGTGTGTGTAATTTCTACCTCAATTCCGAAGTGTTTCCTTGACAGAAGTGTTGACGTTTAAATATGATATTTTACAAAATATTATTGTGTGTATTTTTCTGCCAAGGACTGATGATTATATTGATTCTTGCCAATATTTTGGGAGCTGCTAAGGTTAATGAATCTAACAACAATGATGTAGCCTAAAGATACATGATCTTAGAATGAACATTTGCGCTTCTACATTCACTATCTTTTCTACACTCTGAGAAATAAGGATACGGTTAGGGTACAGTATTGTTCCTGGGGTTACAAAAATATCAAACGACACATAATGTACCTTCAGAGGTACACATACAATCTCACATGGTACTGTTCAGTACCTTTTAGGGTACATGTGCAGATAATCTAGTATAACGGTAAAACATTTTAAACAAATATTCTGAATATAAAGGTACAATCATCACACACTCTCAAAAACCACACCCATCCTCATCATATCTCCCAGCATGCTCTATTGCAAGTACATTTTTAGAATTGTTTGTTTCAATGTGTGTCTTTGCATGCATATTGATTGATTGATCTTATGCTACACAAAGATAAATAACATCCCCACTGGGCACAAACTGGTTGAATCAACGTTGTTTCAACGCAAGTCAGCAACTGTTGTTTTGATGGTGAAAATTCAACCACAGGATTACATCATCATGGTTACCAATTTTCAACATAGACAAACCTTGTATAAAATATACTGAATTTGTACCTTGAAACAACGTCAGATCTTACATTCACTGTTGCTATCGAAGTCATACCAAAGGGTAAGTTTAACAGAACAAATGAAATATAACCATACTTTATAAGTATATCATCAATGATACTATTTAGGCCAATATAGCATTTGCGATGTCATCAACAGCTCTTGTTTCAATTCAACCCAGGGTTCAACTAAAAATGGACGATACAGGCCTAGGGTTTCAAGCTTTGGTTGATTTAAATGTAATCTTCAAGTTAATAATTTATATGTTTGATTCACGTCTCCATCGCAACCAAAAATCTAAGTTGAAGAATAGGACTAAATCAAATCAAACTTTAAAAGTGCATTTCAAGTTTGATTTGATTTGATTTAGTCCCATTCTTTAATTTAGATTTTTGGTTGAGATGGAGACGTGAATTCAACATATAAATTATTAATTTGTAAACTGGATATTGAATTGTGTTTGATTGTCAACGCAACCACATATCAACATTTGAAGAACATGTAGGCTTTATTCTGCTTGTGCCACTGATTTCTATCTGTGCCACTGATTTAGTCTGGCTTTAATTCCAGTTTGTCTACAAATTAATAATTGCAAAAAAAAAAATGTTGGATTCCCATCTCCAACTCAACCAAAAATCGAAGTTAAAGAATATAAGCCAGTGGCTCAGATGAAACTATCCAAGCATTAGATACATCTCCTTTAAATGTTGATATTTGGTTGTCACCAAACACAATTCAATATTACTTTTGTAATACAGCAAAGTTAAGGCTATCTTACAAACTAATGTAACAGGACTTATTCAACCTTAAAATTAGTAACACATCCATGGCCACATTCTGAGGAAAAGCGTGCATGTTCAAGATAACATGAATAGAAGTTACAACACATACTCTATGCACAACACTTAGATGACCTCTTAGATGTTAAGTCCCCTATATGGGGAACTTTGAGCGGTTCTGGACTGATTCCAACTGACATTTTGGTGTACAAAGCGCTCTGTGAACGTTGTAGGATCCCGTGCCTTATAGTGCCAGAAATCCCCATCTGTCTGCTCTCCGCTCCCACTCTCTCAGCGGGGCTGACTTGAAGTGTCAGGTTTCAGACCCCAAATTTGCATAGGGAATGACGTGCCAAATGTTCTGACCTATCCAGACAAATAATCGATTTGCGCTTCCTCTGAGCGAATGAGACCAGCCTGTGTGATGGCATATAAACAGTGACAGTCCAGCCTGTGATATTCTCAGCCGGATCTAGAGCTCTCAACATGAAAACATACTAAAAAATGTCATAGAATTTAAACAAGACCATTTTATCTTGGTCACAGACGGACAAAATCACTTTGTGCTTAAAGCAAAAGTTGTAACGAGTCTGCACACATTGAATGGTGTCTCTGCGCCGCTCAGTGGACGTTGCAAATGTTGCCGGTCTGTGGAGATCTTCACAATTGCTATAATAATCTGCGCATTATCTCTAACAGCATTGATCACTTGCACTATGTACTTTTAATGTAATCTATGCAATCCAGGTCCTTTGGTTATACTATTAGATGAAGCACAGTGGTAACACATTAAGTTATATATAAATATATAAAAAATCTGACATTGTTTTTCATTTTGGAATTTGGTTTTAGATGGTTGAAAGCATAGTGATGACACAATGGGAATCCAACCTCTGGCTGTCTTTTTGAGTGGGTGAATAAAGGTTGAAATCTCATTGATCAACATCTCAACCAAATATTACCCAAATGTCCATGTTGAAATGATGTGGTCTGTTAGTTGGACTTGCAGTTCATACCTGATGGTTGTTCCCCTTTAGGTAGTCTCATTTATCACATTTTCCCACCTTAAAAGTTCGTATTTGTGTTTATCCTAACTGACTGGATTCCAATAGGAAGTACATATCACTTTGCAAGCCAGCATAATGTAACTTGTCCAATGTAGTCTGAAAACCAGGAGTTTCAGACCACTGTGTTGGGGTAAAACTAGGCTGTCAAAGTGCCATGGCCATCCCAGTCACCAGATCTCAACCCAATTCTCAACAATGGGGTCACATCCCTCCAAAACAGTTCCAGACACTTGTAGAATCTATGCCAAGGTGCGTTAAAGCTGTTCTGGCTCGTGGTGGCCCAACGTCCTATTTAGACACATTATGTTGGTATTTTCTTTATTTTGGCAGTTACCTGTACATGTATGTAATGCAGTTTAATTTTAATGTTAAAATATTCACTTAGGCACTCACTTTGCAAAGGATAAAGAACTGAAAGCCATTGAATGTAACAAGTCTCTGTCACTGACAGACACAGTCAAGGAAAGGCACCCTGGGAAATATGCAAATAAGCCTATACACGCTACAGTGTTAAAACAACACCAATAAACAATTTTAGAGGTACATTTTTGCCACGAAAAAGGAACAAACATCCTTTTCACTGTGGTGGTACCACAAAAAGGCAAATTTGTACCTTTTCTAAAGCTACGCTTTTGTACCTGTACTATCTTCTCCCCTACGGTACACTATTGGTCTTTTAAGGTATGAATTGCAAGTTTACAACTATGTACCTATAACTAAAGGTACAAAGGATGTACCTTATAGGCGTTTGTACCCCTTTAAGAACAAGTCTAAACCTTTATTTCTGATGGTGTAGGTTTGTAAATACTGTACAGTTTGTGCTTTCATCTCAGCCAGGTCACCCGCGATACAAGTCAGTATTCGACGACAATCCATGTCAGCTGGTGATTGTCAAGCAAATAACTGCCGGTCTCACGGTAATTGACCGTTAATTAACATAAACACATTTAGCATCTCCTGTCTTCCACACAAGCCACTGATGCAGACCTTTGGAACATCTACAATTTAAAACGTCTAATAAATCCATGTAATATAGCTTACACCATCACAATAAACCCATTATTTATTTTAGACAGGCCTAAAGAAACATGATATGAACAGAATAGCATACTCTGCATTGTCCATATGTTAGGCCCTGATCTGGCTATGCCATATGGCTGTGGGCTACACTAGTTAATTTAGCAGACAAGATTTGCTTAGAATTCCATAGCATTATTTTATTTTGTTTTATAGTATGAAGAATACAATTGAACATAGCTGAATAAAACATTAAGGATATTTTCTCCAAACGAGAGGGAGTGTGCACATGCGGCTATTCTGTGTTGAGCAGTTAACAAAGACACAGGTACTCCTATATGCTTAATTTAGAGTTATTTATGTAACTTTAGTTGTGATACAAATGTTGGGCTGTATGTTCTGATTTTTAATACATTCTAAGGCTGCATGATGCGACTAATGATGATTTGAAAAAGGTTGCATGAAAGGCATGAGCTCTGCTTTGTTTTTTGCACAGGCTGTACACACTTCAGTCTCTCATTCACAATTTGACAAGCACTTCCGGCTGCACACACTTTGTGTGGCCATAATCGGCCAGTAGCCGTTATGCCCTTGGGCGGAATATAATAATTATAATTTCCTTCTCCCCGCTGCGTGTTCCGAAGCACCTCTCACATGGCTCTCAGTCACTTGATTGGATCTTTCTCACAGGCTACAAGTGAAGACAGACACATCGGGGACGCAACTGCGCACGTCCTTATCCAATTCCGAGGCGCTTATTGAAGATATTGGAAGAACTTTCCACATTTACTTTTCGTCAGCCAATAAGATGAGTAGGCCTAACGAACAGCAAAAGCACTAGCCTATGTCAATCTACTATCCACCATAGTACAAAAGTTGACCTATTCTATCCTGTGCGAGAAATAAATATTCCAAACATAGTCCGGGACAATTAATACAACCACTATCATACAAACACCTGTTTTAAACAATGAGCCTGATGCAACAGATCAGAACATTTAGCTTAAAATGTTGATAAACTATTAGGCTATTTCGTCACATTATAAGCGCAGCAATGCACACTCAGCAGTAGGCTACAAGCACGAATGTTCCATTAGCAGGAAAACACCATTCTCAAAAGTGATCACAAATGCGATTATGCATGTAGTGCTTTTATTATAAAGGTGCATTTTTATGGTGAACATTATCTTCCCCAAACTTGAAACTCCGTATGTATGCCAGTTAGGCTCTACAGCCATTATAAAGTGGATGAATGTGCTTCATTTTAAGAAGTTATTTGGCCACTTTAGTCGTGCTACAAACCTTATCAAAACATATAGGCCTATGGGCTAGGCTTCATGAGGTGTGTGACTATGTTTAGAAAAAGTCGCAAAAACAAGCATGCGCTGTTTGCCTTAAGCTGGGCATTATTCACAAGTGATAATATATAATTCACAAGTGATAGGCTAATATTGTCACCCATCACACTACTCTTGATTTAATCTTGTCTTTACATATCCTAAATAATATATGTGTGAAACTTGTTTTGATTTAGAATAGACCATTATCATGCACCTGTCTCGAAACAGGGGCAGCGGGAAAAATATATGTAATCTATGCACTTAAATAGCGATTGGAGGACGCTTTTCTCGTGGTTAATTTTCATGCCAGCCAGGTAGGCTTTACTCCTCTTTAAAGAAAAGCAATGTCCTTAATATTAGGACGGTTGAGAAATAAATATAGTAGGCCTAGCCTATAGAAAGCTGATGGGATCTTCCTCTTTTTAATAGAGGCCATCACTCTGTTTTCTCACGCAATTGCATAGACTATAGAAATGTTGCGCAAAATGAGCTCATGGGCTCATGGGCTCTCATGAAGTGTTTGATTAGATTTTCGATAACATTTGCATTGATGTCAGAGTGATTAGCGGGACAATAGAGTGCGGAGTACCAGGCAGTTAGCAAGTTTAGTAGGCTATAAATGACCATCAGCAGGTTCAGAGCTTGGAGAAGCCTAATTACCTTTACTAAACAGTCACATGGAATTTGACTGCCATCATGACTCGTGACTGCCTGTGTGGCGGTAATACGGTCACCGTAACAGCCCTTGTCGGGAGATGACGTGGAAACCGGCCACTACGGGCAACAGTGAGCAATGTTACTTTCAAGTAGGTTAATGCCTAAACTTAACCCTAAACACTTCGAAATTTGACGTTTGAAACAACTTTGAAATGTTATGTTTGAGAAACATGGATGAACGTCTAATTCTGACGTGAGACTGTGAGAGGTAGTTGGTCATCTTACTGGAACTTATTTCAAGATGAAAACCTCCCATTTCACCACTTTCATCTAAAACAGGCAGGTGAAAGCATCCAGACACAATACAGTACAGTCCCCTTAAAGTCTTGGATCTCTCAGTCGCTCTCAGTGGCCACAATCGCATCTCCCTCCATTCCTGCCTCCCTTCATCCCTCGCTCCTTCCATCTCTCTGCCATCCCTTTCTCCCTCAGTGGCTCTAAATATCCTTTTTACCATCATCGCCTCTCCCTCCATCCCACTTTCTTTCTCTCCCTTTCTATTAATAGACATTAGATATCAGCAGAAGTTTATACACTAATTTATCTGACAAAGCCTCATTAGAGGGTAATATCCCCCCCGTGTGTGTGTGTGTGTGTGTGTGTGTGTGTGTGTGTGTGTCTGTGTGTTGGTACCACATAGTATTTCCAAACAGAAAGCAAACATATCGGCATGTTCCAATCACAGTCACTCATTTCACAACACATCAAACACACAAACGGACAAACACACACACACACACACATACAAACAAACACACCGATAAAAAATATTGTTGACAATGACATAATAACATTATTTGTGCTATAAACATTGTTAAAGATCAAACTCACAGTGACCAAGACCTCATTAAGATCTTATTAACAGTGATGTAATTACCATACTAATTACTTGGTCCTACACTGTTGCTAGGGGAAGCATGAAATAATCTGTCCTAACAGCAACGGAAACGGGCCTAAGTACAGAGTTAGATATAAATAGAGAGAGAGCGGGGGGGAGAAAATAAATAATTAAGAGACGGAGCAGAGAGAGAGAGAAAGAGAGACAGAGAGAGAGAGATATGACTATGGACTTGCAGGCATACAGATATCAGTACCTTCTCTTTTCCTAGAGACACAAAGCTCTGTACAATCAAATCAATATCGACCGATAGAACTGAAAACTGCGGACAGCCTGCTAACAAACATTCTCCTCATTGGCATATGTTTACAAAGAGTAACTTTACAGGTGGGCAGGCTTCCGGTAGACAAGATGGCGTATTGAACAAACAGCGGTAAAAATCACCTCAAGATAAAAACATAATATTCAATATCAGTAAGTTAGACTAAATATTAGCACTTCATATATTCGAGGGTAATAACATTCAATCTGGATAATAACACAAAACAAATTATAAGGCTAGAGATATTTATCGACAAATATTACAACAACACGCAACACCCAAACATGACAGAAGATAAACAAGGAGAATCAATCTCCAAGAGAAAACGCGACTCGTCGACTGATACAGACGATTTATGCTTTTCACCACTGGGACTGGTAAGTGTGGAAAGCGACCTGTTGAAGTCGATAAATGACAAACTGGGCATACTAGAGTTGGTCAGTAATGATGTAAAAGAGTTGAAGGCGAGTCTTGAAATGAGTGACAAGCTGCGATAATGGAGAAAGATACAAAAAAACTAAAAGAGACAGTCACTAAGATAGAAACGGACGTTAAGGAACTTAAAAATGAGAACAACTTTCTGAGAGAAGCCTTACTAGACATGCAAACTAGATCGATGAGAGAAAATCTAGTACTTACGGGTATCCAGGAAAAAGAGAGATAGGTAACCAAGCCTATTGTGAAGGACTTCTTTCTAACAGCGCTTCAAATCCCACTCGAGGCTGTCGATAACATCCAACTCGAACGTGTACACCGTTTCGGACAAAGAGGACAGAGATATGAGCGTCCAATCGTTGCCAAATTTGCTTTTTTTAAGGATAAAGTAATGGTTAAAAGCCTAGGTAAAAGACTTGCTGGCACCAAAATAGGAATGAATGATCAGTTCCCGATGGAGATTGCAGAACGGCGCAAAGTTCTGTACCCATTCTTCAAGGAAAATAGATTAAAAGGGAAGCATGTTGCTCTCGTTGTCAATAAACAGTTTATTGACAACCAAATGTACCGCGACACAAAGACTACTCCATGGCTATTCTGAAAGTTCTAATAGAGGAGTCGAATAATGGAGCACCCAATACTAGCCATGGTAGGGATTGTAATAATAAAGAACATTTATAGTATGTATAGTATTTTATAAAAGGATAAAACGGTATTACAAGAAAAGAGAACAAGCAAAATAATACATCTTCAAATACAACTAATTAGAACACATGTACTCAATCAACATAGTGGAGATAAAAACATAGCGAACAGAAGACATAGAAGGCACAGTATGTGGGTACGTGTGGATGAATTGTGATGGAAGGTATGGTGTGCGTTTTTGTGTTTGAATAAGTGTGGCATTAAGAGAGTGAGCAGGGGTTGTGAGAGAGAGCTTTCAATTTTGTGCAGATGAGGGATATACATTTTAAAATATAGTATACATCTAATCTATTTTTTTATTGTCCTATCATGATGGAACGATCCCCAACCCTATATCCTAGACACCCACCTGAGTGACCCATACACCAAAGAGAAGTACCCATCTGTTTTATGGACCTGCTGTGAGTTGCCTATATGCAGCCTAAACAGAAGAAAAAAATGCGGTCAGAGACCTACTTGAGCAGCACCGCCCTCTCAAGATTCTGAGCCTGCCTGGCAGGGTTGGTCCTACAAAGCCAGAGCCCCCTGATGGGAGAGCATAATATACAAGGAAATTCTCAAAGCTGCTAATGAGAACCTTGACGACCTTGTACCTAGCCGGTGGGGATTCCACCCAGGTAGTGGCAGTGCTGGCAACACTGGCTGCAGTAACCCATGGGGAGGGGGTCACACTCAGACAATCAGAGAGGGGGCTTATTATTGTGGCCCAAGTGGCACAAAATAATCAAAGGTCTGACTGCACGGAGATGCTTGGGAAAAATGGTTACAACGGGGTACCAGAGTGTTTGTGTCTCAGGTGAAGAGGGTGGATCTGATCTCCATCACCTAGGACTTGACATAGATTAAATAGATTGCTCAAATCTCACATTGTTGTCCATTGTTGCTCAATCTTGCATGCTTTCTCAAACAGCTGTAACTGTATATGCATTCGTAAATCAGGTCCTTTCTTGAGTTGGGCTCTGGGATTTAACAACCGTTGAGCATCTGATCTTATGGTTGATTGTGGAGTTAAGGTTTGAGTGTGTTAGAGTATGTGCGTGTATGTTTATCCCACATCTGTTGCAAGGGGGTAAGGATGTTAGGGAGAATATAGGATGAACCACAATAATTGTTTGCTAAAATAATAATTGCTTGTCAAAAATGTAATGTAATACAATGGCAATCCGGGTTATAGGTTAAAATCCTACGCATGAACTGCCGACATTATTACGCATATTAATCGATAATGATGGAAAATAAGATATGCAAGATATTTGAATGGATATATATATATATTGAGGTGAGAGCATTGGAAATGCTTTTGGCGGTTGACCTGCTTCTGTTTTGTGGGTGGCACTGTGTGCTGTTTTCGATGGATGGGTCCTGGCCTCTCGGGGGCCTAGGGATTCGGGGGGACGGGGGTGGTATGCTGATCACTGGGATGACGGCCCAACTTGGGATGGGGAGGGGCTTTAGCGGGGGAATTAGTGGAGAACAATTGGAGGGTTACTTAGTAGCAATGCAAATATCATGGTACAGCTATATGGACAGTCAATCGCTATGGTATTTTTTATTGGTAAATTTACAAACATATATAATGATAAATAGATTTGAAACGTGTATCCCATTATGGTATGTGGTGAAATAAGTATAGCCAGTTATAATTGTAATGGCTTAGCAGATAATAACAAAAGAAGAACAATATTTACATGGCTCCAAGAGAAGGAATATAATATATTTTGTTTACAGGAAACTCATTCAACAATTCTAGATGAAGTTGCGTGGAAAAAGGAATGGGGGGGGCGAAATATACTTCTCCCATGGGCAAAGAAACTCAAAAGGGGTGATGATATTAATGAACAGTAATTTCGATCCGAATGTGCAAATTGTCCAAACAGATATGCAAGGTAGATGGATTATTTTAAGTATGTTATTGGACCATAAACAAATATGGCTCATTAACCTTTACGGACCAAATAATGATGATCCACACTTCTTTGACAATATATATAGTAAATTATCAACTCTGCAAGCAATTCAAGACTCTATTATTATGGTGGGAGATTATAATACAGTTTTAAATAGCTCAATGGACCGTAAAGGAAATCACACTACAAACAATCACCCTCATGCTCTTCAGGAAATCGTGAATGTCATGGATACATTAGAACAGGTAGATATATGGAGGCTGATCTAGTGAGATATACATGGCAGAGACTCAATCAAGCTAATCGTCTTGACTTCTTTCTTATGTAATTCTCGTTGGCACCAAAAGTTTAAAAAAGTGTTGATAGGGGACAGAATGCGGTCGGACCATCATATAATTGGCATATACATTACTCTTACTGAATTTCCACGTGGGCGAGGATATTGGAAATTTAATCAAAGCCTATTGGATGATAACTTGTTTTTAACTAGGACAGAGGAATTTATAACAGATTTTATCCGACATAACATAGGTACAGCAAATCCCCTTATTGTATGGGACAACTTTAAATAGAAGGTCTAACAGAACAGATAGATAGCAATAAAAACTGTAACATAGAGGCTCAGAATAAATTAGAGGAAAAACTAAAAGAAATGGAGAAACTTATTCAAGACAGATCAAGTGTAATATATTATCAAAATAAAGCAAACTGGATGGAATATGGGGGAAAATGCCCCAAATTATTTTTTTATCTTCAACATAGGAATGCTACCAAAAATAATTTATTGAATCTGGTTACAAATGATGGAGTCACCCATGATTCACCAAATGATATTTTGAAAGAGGAAAAAAAGTACTTTAAGCATATGTTTTCATTTCAGTCGCCTCCATCTCCTCTAACTGAAGCAAATTGTAGATAGATTTTTTCTATTGATAATGTAAATTTTACAGCCATACAGAAAGACTCATGTGAAGGTGAAATTACAGAGGAGGAACTTCTGGATGCAATTAAAGACTTTAAGTCCGGGAAAACTCCAGGGTTGGATGGCATACCAGTCGAGGTATACCAAACCTTTTTTGATATACTCAGAGGACCGTTATTAGCATGTTTTAACCACTCCTATGTAAATGGTAGATTATCAGACACTCAAGAAGAACGTCTGATTTCATTATTACTGAAACAGGATACAAGTGGAAAATATAAAGTTGAGGCCCCTTACACTTCAGTGTTGTGATGCAAAAATCCTAGCAAAATGTATAGCGCATAGAATTAAAAAGGTATTGTCGGACATTATTCATTCTAATCAGACAGGTTTTTTACATGGGTGATACATTGGAGATAATATAAGGCAAGTACTGGAAAAAATAGAACACTATGAAAAATATGGGAAACCAGGCCTACTATTCATAGCAGACTTCGAAAAGGCATTAGATAAAGTACGACTGGGGGTTATATATACAGTGAGGGAAAAAAGTATTTGATCCCCTGCTGATTTCATATGTTTGCCCACTGACAAAAACATGATCAGTCTATAATTTTAATGGTAGGTTTATTTGAACAGCGAGAGACAGAATAACAACAAAAAAATCCAGAAAAACGCATGTCAAAAATGTTATAAATTGATTTGCATTTTAATGAGGGAAATAAGTATTTGACCCCTCTGCAAAACATGACTTAGTACTTGGTAGCAAAACCCTTGTTGGCAATCACAGAGGTCAGACGTTTCTTGTAGTTGGCCACCAGGTTTGCACACATCTCAGGAGGGACTTTGTTCCACTCCTCTTTGCAGATCTTCTCCAAGTCATTAAGGTTTCGAGGCTGACGTTTGGCAACTCGAACCTTCAGCTCCCTCCACAGATTTTCTATGGGATTAAGGTCTGGAGACTGGCTAGGCCACTCCAGGACCTTAATGTGCTTCTTCTTGAGCCACTCCTTTGTTGCCTTGGTCGTGTGTTTTGGATCATTGTCATGCTGGAATACCCATCCACGACCCATTTTCAATGCCCTGGCTGAGGGAAGGAGGTTCTTACCCAAGATTTGACGGTACATGGCCCTGTCCATCGTCCCTTTTGATGCGGTGAAGTTGTCCTGTCCCCTTAGCAGAAAAACACCCACAAAGCATAATGTTTCCACCTCCATGTTTGACGGTGGGGATGGTGTTCTTGGGGTCATAGGCAGCATTCCTCCTCCTCCAAACACGGCGAATTTAGTTGATGCGAAAGAGCTCCATTTTGGTCTCATCTGACCACAACACTTTCACCCAGTTCTCCTCTGAATCATTCAGATGTTCATTGGCAAACTTCAGACGGCCCTGTATATGTGTTTTCTTGAGCAGGGGGAGCTTGCGGGCACTGCAGGATTTCAGTCCTTTACGGCGTAGTGTGTTACCAATTGTTTTCTTGGTGACTATGGTCCCAGCTGCCTTGAGATCATTGACAAGATCCTCCCGTGTAGTTCTGGGCTGATTCCTCACCGTTGTCATGATCATTGCAACTCCAAGAGGTGAGATCTTGCATGGAGCCCCAGGCCGAGGGAGACTGACTGTTCTTTTGTGTTTCTTCCATTTGCGAATAATCGCACCAACTGTTGTCACCTTCTCACCAAGCTGCTTGGCGATGGTCTTGTAGCCCATTCCAGCCTTGTGTAGGTCTACAATCTTGTCCCTGACATCCTTGGAGAGCTCTTTGGTCTTGGCCATGGTGGAGTGTTTGGAATCTGATTGATTGATTGCTTCTGTGGACAGGTGTCTTTTATACAGGTAACAAGCTGAGATTATGAGCACTCCCTTTAAGAGTGTGCTCCTAATCTCAGCTCGTTACCTGTATAAAAAACTCCTGGGAGCCAGAAATCTTTCTGATTGAGAGGGGGTCAAATACTTATTTCCCACATTAAAATGCAAATCAATTTATAACATTTTTGACATGAGTTTTTCTGGATGTTTTTGTTGTTATTCTGTCTCTCACTGTTCAAATAACCCTACCATTAAAATTATAGACTGATCATGTCTTTGTCAGTGGGCAAACGTAAAAAATCAGCAGGGGATCAAATACTTTTTTCCCTCACTGTAAATGCCTGGAGCATTTCAATTTTGGACAATCTCTTATAAATTGGGTTAAAATCATGTATAGTAACCCTAGGTGTAAAATAGTAAATAATGGCTATTTCTCAGAATGTTTTAAACTGTCAAGAGGAGTGAAACAAGGTTGTCCACTATCGGCATATCTATTTATTATTGCCATCGAAATGTTAGCTATTAAAATCAGATCCAACAATAATATCAAGGGATTAGAAATCCAGGGAATAAAAACAAAGGTGTCATTGTACACTGATGATTCACGTTTTCTTTTAAATCCACAACTTGAATCCCTCCACAGCTTCATAGAGGATCTAGATACATTTTCTAACCTCTCTGGATTACAACCAAATTATGATAAATGTACTATATTATGTATTGGATCACAAAAAAATAAAATGTGTACATTACCATGTAGTTTACCAATAAAATGGTCTGATGGTGATGTGGATATACTCGGAATACATATCCCAAATGAAATAAATGATCTCACTCCAACACATTTTAATAGAAAGTTAGCAAAAATAGATAAGATCTTGCTACCATGGAAAGGTAAATACCTGTCAATTTGTGGAAAAATCACCCTGATTAACTCTTTAGTATTATCCCAGTTTACCTATTTGCTTATGGTCTTGCCTACGCCTAGCGAACAGTTTTTGAAATGATATGAGAAAAAAATATTCCATTTTATTTGGAACAGCAAGCCAGACAAAATTAAACGGGCCTATTTATATAATGAATATGAATTCGGAGGACATATGGAAATGTCTGCTCTACCCAAAATTACAACAAAATAATTGCAGCATTACCGCAAAAATGGAAAAGGAAAGTGGAAGGGGGAAAAAGTAAGGAACTTGTCTGTCGGCCTTGCATTAAAGAATATAATTAGTTAAAGAAAATTGTGATAACTAAAAAAGTATACCAGTTTCATTTAAGGACCAAAGGATTGACAGCCGTCCCATATAGATTGCAAAATAGTTGATAATAATCGGAGGAAGTTCAGGAGTAAAAACAAACTAAATATAATTATTGTAGAATTTGACTGTGTCCATAAAATGTATATAGTATGTATGGGCTGGAAGTAGAGGCCTAAGCGTTGTTGTTCACTAGTTTACTCCAATTGCGGAAGGGGTGGTGGGGTTGGAAAGTAATGAAGGGAAATATAATTTTTTTAAGGATATGTGTGTGTGTATGGATGTATATATAATAATATGCCATTTAGCAGACGCTTTTATCCAAAGTGATTTACAGTCATGTGTGCATCAATTTTTACGTATGGGTGGTCCCGGTGATCAAACCCACTACCCTGGCGTTACAAGCGCCATGCTCTACCAATTGAGCTACGAGAAAGAAAACATGTGGGGGATTGGAAGTGATGCAGACAATTTCATTGATGGAAGTTACAATCTATCTGAAATATTAAAGCTGATCTACCCCCTAAAAAATTAACTAAAATAAAAAAAATTAGAAACTTTACATGCTGTTACAACACAAGACATTACAAACAGTCATTGCAGAATGTGTAAGTGATCTGTGTGAATTATACCAATGACCTTAGCATTAGATAGCACTATGCTCCTCCCAACTGAGCTAAACTAGAACCTTTCATGTGCAGAGGTGGTTTGGTGAACTACGCTCGCATGACTAACATTGCTTTAGGCCTGAGGAATCGTGTTAGCTCCCAAAATGTTGTTGAGGCTCTTAGGCGACTGGGGTTCAAAACCATGTCCGTCATATTCATTGGAGGCCGTGTAATCTAAACAATAGGCTAAGTAGGTTTGGCACACATTCTGTACTCAGCTAACCGCACAGGAGGAAAGCTGCATTTGTGCAACCGTAAGCATGACACTAATCATGAACACGCACACACGTACAGTAGATGCCTCCAAGGCCACTACTCATGAATTTATCATCTTTGCTTTATTTCTCATAAAATGCCAGAGGGGAAAAGAGGAGAGGGAGAGAGAAGAAGAGAGCCAGGCTCAGGCAATCCTCAGTCAGTCCCATGAGATTACTGTTTCTTTCTCTACCTCAGGTTATTCCTCCTTCCATCTTTTTTTCTCTCCATCCTTCTGTTGCTTGTTTACCACAACAAGCGTTCTTCTTCTTTCCTCGATGTTGCCTTTGAGAGTGATGAGGTAGCTACAGGAATTTGAATAGCATGAAATACAAAGATGTTATGAAGCTTGAAATTGAAACTGTAAATGGTATTGTCAAGCTGCATATTATAGATATATTTCAGGGTATTCATGTACTTGCTCAGGGGTCCGGTTAACGTAGAATTTTGCGTTTTTCACGCAGAAAGAAAATGTAAATGCATAAGAAATATCTTGCTGCGTTTTGTAAACGCAGATCTAAAATGCTTCTTAATGTAATTTCTGCTCGGCATCAGACACATTTTGTGCTTCAGTTGCACTTCTCCACTTGGAAGAGAATTCACGAACGGGCATTAAATTAGCAGACAGCGGTCTGACTGATGTATAGCTACATTTCTACAGTGCTTTTCTCGGCGTAGCCTACTTTTCTCTGGTAAAATGCAAGATTAACTTCAAGCAAAACATTAGGAAATGTACACTACATGACCAAATGTATGTAGACACATGCTCATCGAACATCTAATTCCAAAATCATGGGCATTAATATGGAGTTGGTCCCCCTTTGCTGCTATAACAGCCTCCACTCTTCTGGGAAGGCTTTCCACTAGATGTTGAAATATTGCTGCGGGGACTTGCTTCCATTCAGCCACAAGAGCATTAGTGAGGTCGGGCACTGATGTTGGGGAATTAGGCCTGGCTCGCAGTCGGCGTTCCAATTCATCCCAAAGGTGTTAGATGGGGTTGAGGTCAGGGCTCTGTGCAGGCCTGTCTAGTTCTTCCACA